>NC_045627.1:6975004-7309252 GCF_009829155.1 Mustela erminea | reverse complement strand
CCTGGGCGTTAGCAGTCTGCAGTGAGAGGGGAGATCTGCAGACCCGGAAGCCTGGGCTAAGGTAAATGAGAAGGGGAAGACCGTGTGGCTCTCATCGTCACGGCCTAGAAGTAACGGTGCTCGTGTGAGGAGGAGCTGTACGGGGTAGGTTAGAAGAGAGTTGTGACAGGTTTCTGAAACTTCGCTGTTTCTTCAGCGAAGGAAGAATTCCTTCGGATTCAGGGTCTTTAGCATGTATACACATGATGCTCTGGTACTTTCAGAAACTCCACAGATGTAACTTAGAGAATGTGATGCGCCAGTCTTTCATGTCACACACCCGCTAGGTAAATGATGCCTTTCCTTAGACCAAAAAAAAAAAAAAAAAATGTTCCTTCTTTCCTTGCTTTTACAGCTTAGTCCTTTGTAGTGATCGTAAAGGGGTCCCGGCTTGTAGTGTAGGACAGCTGTCACACTGACACAAAGAAGCCACCTCTTTTTGGCTCTCAGTTTCAGACTGAACTGGGCTGTGGACCGAACCGGCAAGTGGCAGGAGCTGGAGTACCCCAGTCCCGCCTACCCAGCCTTTGCCTGCGGCTCGGGGTACGTCATCTCCAGGGACATCGTGCACTGGCTCGCCGGCAACGCGGGCAGACTGAAGACCTATCAGGTAAGTCCGGATTTCCGCCCCGACCGTGTACTCTTCACGCCGAGTCCCGTCCAGCCCAGTGTTGACCTCTGAGCACATAGCAGCGCACCTGGGAGGAGTGCCCCTCTGAGGTCAGGGACACAGCCATGGCCTCCAAACCCTGGCTCTAAATTCTGTTCCTAAAATCTTTTTTTGAGCCTACTTAATAGGTTTTCGGGCAGTACTTAAAAGGATAGTCCCTGGAGGAACCAAAAGCTTGACAGTCACAAGGAGGAAGGCTGTAAAGCATGGGCTTCCTTTTTGTGGATTCCACTCATCAGCCCACCTGGCGACCGGAGCCACTGTAGCGCTCATGCTGCCAGCGTGGGGCCTCTGAGGGCGGCCGACCGGCCCCTCGCCGTCTTGTGTGTAGGCATGTCAGCTCCTGGGTGTCCACCGCCACTAGGTTTCCCTCTGTGTACAAGTGGTAGACTTGGCGTTTCCCGGTAGAATAATTACAGAACAAGTGGAAAGATGATTTATGGGAACGTGTGGCATCGTGTTTAGAGATGACGCAGCATTTCAGCTTCTGCATTTTGACTCATGGGTGCGTACAGGGTGAAGACGTGAGCATGGGCATCTGGATGGCAGCCATAGGACCTGCGCGCTACCAGGTAAGCGAGCCTGGCGGGGCCGGCCCCAGGGCTCTGCGGAGTGTGAGGGAGTGAGGTGCCCGGGTCAGACATTGGGCAGGAACAGCAAGCGGAAGGTCCGGCAGCAGGGCTGAGCCCGTTTCAGCTCACAGTCATCCACCTGTGTTCGCACACTTTTCTGAGTTTAAAAGAAATGTTTTATATGGAAGTTTTCCCACCCACAGAGAATTAGGTTTTTATATGTTTCATTAGAAGTTCTTTGTAGCTTTAAAATATAAGGAGTCGGGGGCGCCTGGCTGGCTCTGTCAGTGGAGCCTGCAGCTCTTGATCTGAAGGTCATGAGTTGGAGCCCATGTTGGGCACAGAGATCACTTCAAAAAAAAAAAAGATCTTAAGGAATCCGCTGGCAAGTTCCCAGCAGCGTGACAGTCCAGGGACCCTTCAGCTCTTCTGACTGATGCAGATGCAACCCCGGATGTAAGTACCGGAAGGTGCTCCTGGAAATCCACTGACCTCCGGGCCAGGGAAAAGAAGAAAGGGATCTCCGGAGGCTGGAAATGGGAACAGGGGCGCTGGGAAGAGAGGCAGGCACGAAGCTGGGCTTCAGCTCAAGGCTTTCTGGGGAATTTCCGATTCCTGCAGCTTCCACTTAGGCCACAGAAGGTGCAAGGGGTAGAGGCACATGCAGGGATGGGGGGGGCAGGAAGCCTGTGCGGCACCTGGGCCCAGAGCAGGCCCCGCTCGCGTCAGGGGTGCACAGGGATGAACCCTCTCTCCTGGGCCAGCCGTGACTGCCCTGCGTCCTCCCAAAGTCCCAGATTTGACTTGCCGAACGCTGAACATCATTTTCTGCGTCTGATCATTGTGGTAGCTGGGGTTGGTGGGTCTTTGTGGGCAGGTGTGTCTGCAGACCGTAGCTCAGGGAGCTGGTTTCCTGATGTGTTCAGAGACTTGTGTGTGTGACCTCATGTCCTTGAAAAGGAAGTATTTAAAATGTTCTCTACAAAGAGGACTGATGTTTTCTGCCTCGCACCGAAGGCCATGACCATCTCTGACTGCACTGCTGGCGAACGGGACCCCAGCTGAGGGCAGGCTGGGGTTCCAGGTGCTCAGGGCAGACCCTTGCCATCCCACCCAGGGTCAAGGTTGAGACATGGGTTCTGTTTTCTAAATTAAACACACGCGCACGCGCGCGCACACACAGGAACCTAGAATCCTCTCCCCGACCCCCGCCCTCCCTGGAGCCTTCAAGCTCATTTCCACGGCTCTGAGTTCACTTTGGTTTGGTTTCTTGCCAGGATGGCCTGTGGCTGTGTGAGAAGACGTGTGAGACAGGAATGCTGTCCTCCCCGCAGTACTCGCCCGAGGAGCTGGCGCAGCTGTGGCAGCTGAAGGAACTGTGTGGGGATCCTTGTCAGTGCGAAGCAGCAGCGGGAGGGTTTTAACTTGCTGTGCCGGAGGAGGACGGTACGCCTGGGAGCAGCTGGGGTCAGTCGGAGGGGAGCCTGCAGTTAGGTAACAGGCGCTGTGGTCTTTCCAGATAGTTCTAGGTTGGTACTTTTTACCTGAAACCAATGTGATATTTCTAAATGTTTGCACAAAATTTCCTTTTTAAAAATCAACTGATACTGTACATAAAAATTTTATTTCCATATTGGAAGACCATTTGAAAAACACCAAATTGTTTTATAAAACATGTTTCTAAAACCTGAGGTATCCTTTCTAGTTTATAATTCATTACCTATCACTTTTGGTTAAAATTGGCCTTGTTCAGAAATCTAGTAACTAAGAATGTGAATTCCAGCCTGGATTACAGAATGGCTCTGTGAAGCATAATTAGGATCATGAAGGGCCAAAAACAACTCACAGAATGCTGTGTGGTCACTTATACCAAAGTTTGGGAATGGAAATGGTCTGAGTGAAGTGGGCAACTAGGAAAGGAACCCATATAAGTCTCTGTTCTGGACCTTGGTTTTAAAGGTCACTTATTAAGTGAGCTAATTTCAGTTTTCTTTTGCTGTTTAACATAAAGCCTGAAGGTCACAGTCTAGTACTATTAAAAAAAAAAAAAAAAAAGCTAAAATTCTGTAGCTATAAATCAAATACCTCTCTGGGTTTTAGTGACATAGGGAAGGACAGTGCTAAGTAGCAGACACTTTAAAAGAATGAATTTTTCTTTCCTCCCGTCATTGCATAATGTTTACCTAATATGAGTGAACTCCGATCAGAGATGGAAATCTTCTGTAGGATATATGCCCAACTGTAGGGAAAAGCATGTAATGAATTTTTGTAAGTACTCTAAAAACAGGGTAATGGAGGGAAGAGATCACAGCACACGTTACATATAGAAAATGCCTAAGTTTAAGCGACATTTCCCAAAGTGACCGTCCAAATCATTTTGCTAACTTCATAAGCTCGTAGTATCCATAGAGTTCCATTAGAACTGGTCCTATGACCAACATTAACTGTGTTCAGATTTCATTAGACTAGCTAGGTTCTATTTAATATTTAAATCTCCACATATGGAAATGTATAGTCACGAAATATGAAATAAAATCAGAAAACCATTAGTAGGTGCAAAGCCTTTATTACTGCTGTTACATACAAGCCTAGAAATGGTCTCTTCCCAGTGAAAATATCACCTTTTCTATGCTTAGGGCAAGTTGTAAAACCTCTTTTTCTGACAGAATTGTTCCAATAAATCCTTTATTTCCGGTGACCCCCACACCCAGTCATGATAATCAGTGTAGTCCCCAGACTTTCTTAGTTCATTATTACCATCGCACCAACAGACAATCTCCACTTTCCACAGAATAAAACTGTAACGACTGCTGGTCATTTTCGAGCTCGATCTCTCTGCCAGGCATCTACAAACAGAACAAAGGGTTGGGGCGATAAAGGCGGAGACATCTTCATACATGCGCCCCCTCCCGAACAGAGGCATATGTTTCCCATTTAGAAACAATACGTGTCACATGGAGCCCTAGATTCACAGTGTGTCACACTAGGGGGACTCAGCCGGACTCTGTTCTGTGGGCTACTTACTTTGGGGCTTTCATAGGACAGCAGCAGTTCTGACACAGGAACTTTGAGAAGACGGGCCAGCAGTCCCTTCACCTTCTGAATTGTCATGGAGTCTGTCAAAGAAAAACACCCTCAGTTCTCTCAAATGACACGTGTCAATCTAGCTCTTGTGACAAGACCACAGTCGCAATGACTCACGGTATCCGTTCCCGTGGACATCATTAGGGAAAGTCTTGTCTGCCCCATGCACCCGGAGAGCAGGTTCCACACCACTGACCCGACAAGTGGGGAACTGAGCCAGGGTTTGACCTAAGTGCCCTTTGACAGTGGGATTCTATTTCAGTGGTGGCAAACATTTCCTCCATCTGAATAAACCAGAAATCCCGTTCTGTGCACAGAGGAGTAAATCTGAGTAGAATCATTCATTTTCTAAACCTCTGATGACTCGCTTACAGATGGCAGCGAGAATGCTGGTGTGGGGGCTCAGGCGTCCGGAAGGCGCCTCTCCATGGCTCTGCCTTGGTTTCCTCCTCTGTGGAATGAGGCAGGGACCGGTCTGTGAGATCGTAATGTGGGACCTGCCTCATGAGCAGATGCCTTGGTTTGTTCAGAAAACGCTATGAACTTATTTCCAAAGATGGGTTGTGGTAAATATTGGATATTTTGATGATGAGAAATATAGTTTCTTTGAAGCTTTAGCTGGAGGTACAGCAATAGTATGGTGTTCCTACAAATATCACATGTATTCAAATATTTTTCTATCAAAAATGATTTTTGTAAAGCTGTGTTTTTATGCAACTTGTGATAATAAATGTTATCTTTATTTTAGAATAAAAACTGGCCTTGTTTATGTGTTGAATATAAACAATTGACATACTTCACATAACTTGTTCTTTTGTCTGTGAATATGTGTAGATAATCTTGTCCTTCTTAACAGATTTCGGTGGACCAGGTTTCACTGTTCAGGGGGTGGTTAGTGATGGGTCAAGAGCAACGGGAAAGGACCCATTCCTAAGTCATGTTGGAAACAAGCACTTTGGCCGTACAACAATCCTAGTAAGAAATCTGCCCACTTGCACTGGGTCTACAGAAAAAAATGGCAATTTGCCCGTAATGCTCTAAATACTACTACCATTTCTAATGTCAACATAACACACAACTGTCTTAACATTCAGAAAACGTGGAGATGGTTTGTGGCTTCCTAGGCCCCCTGTGGAATGGGGGTCTACACTTCCAGGCTTTTCTCTGGTTGTCAGGACTGTCGGGTTTCATGACATCCTGACCCCACGGTGCTGCTTTCTCGTCCAGCCATCCGTGCAGCCGGCCAGCACCTGAAGGGCCACGGGGTCAGGATGACTCAGGATTGAATTTTTTTACTTCAGTTTAATGAATTTCAATTTAAATGGCGACTCGTGGCAGCGATACTGCACAGTCGACCCTAGACCTCTGCGCTCTCGCTCCTGGTGCCTGACCGTGGGGCATGGAGCTGCCGGGGGTTACTCGGCCCTTCCCCTTCCCCACTGGTGAGCAGTCAGGTGGTGGAGAAATTTGCCATTACAAGTGCTACAAGGCAGACAGTTTAAAATGTGAATTTACTCCACTCACAAGCAATGTATTTTATGAGAGTCGCTTAGGGCGCTACACGTTTCATCTCCTCAGAGCCTCGCTGCTCCACACTTAACCCGTCCAGACCACTCTCTCACCATGAGGCGGGCTTCCATCTGACAAGGCACAGTACACTCGAGAGACTGTAATTCTAAGTACATTAGATCAATCTAGTTGGTTGACATAACAGTATTTTCGGGATGAAGCTAATTCCGTTCCAGTAACAGTGATGTTTAGACAGAGTTCTGGAGTTGTTTTTCCAAAGAAAACCATTTCAGTGTGTCCATTAAAAGACCACATCTGAGAACTTTCTGCGGGGATTCCTAACTGACAAGGAGCAGAGTGTATGTGAAGTCACAAATGTCCAAGTAATTCACACTTCAGCTCACCAAGACAGGTTTCCTGTTTTACAAAGGGATGGTAAGACCTCGGGCCCAGTGAGTCTCTCTGGACCTGCGCCACAATTTGGGCACTAAATAGCGGTGGGCTCCGGAAAGGCCATGCCGCTCCACACTCGTGCCTTTGTCTAAATAGGTCATTGTTTAACAAGACTTTCCTACACAAGCTGATATGGGTACGGGAGACCTGAGCATTTGGCGGTTAGGACGCATTGTATTTTAGATCATAAAAGGTTAGTGAAAACCTAGAAGCTCCAAAAGTCCACACTTCTAGATACTTTCTACCAGCTGACTCATGCCTAGGCCAGTGATTCCTAAGTGTAAGCAGACAAAAGTCCTGTTTTTCTTACCTGGCAGTCGTTTCTCTAGGACTTTCTGATCAACTTGATTAGGATATTTTATCTTCAGTGCTTGAAAGAAAAAAAGGGAAAAGACTGAGAGCTAGTGTAATAAGGGTTCAAACTGCACACACCTGAACCGCACCTGCCCCAGGATCCAACTGCAGGACCACTGGGCTCAGATCCTAATACAGGAACAGCTCTTACTGATGTTGAAAATTCCTTCTACTAATTCTTCACAGAATTAACAATTAGCAACAGTTATTCACAGAATTAACAACAGAAAGCACTGGACCGGGGCGCCTGGGTGGCTCAGTGGATTAAGCCGCTGCCTTCGGCTCAGGTCATGATCTCAGTGTCCTGGGATCGAGCCCCACATCGGACTCTCTGCTCAGCGGGGAGCCTGCTTCCCCTTCTCTCTCTGCCTAACTCTCTGCCTACTTGTGATCTCTGTCAAATAAATAAATAAAATCTTTTAAAAAAAAAAAAAAAAAAAGAAAGCACTGGACCAACATTCCAGTGCCTCCCCTGCTCCCTGCCGACTCCTGGCCTGACCATGTAGCCGGCGTCCCCATGTAAGAAAGTCACACATTTACAAACCACAAGTCAGCGCACTTCTCACACGCCCAGTCCCAGTTTCTAACAGTTGAAAGCATGGGAACTGCCAAAACTTTGATACAACTCAGAGATGTTCGAGAATTCATCCTTTCTTTCAAAACTGCGTTATTCCAGGTACCTCCTTAAGAGAAACCAACCGTCCCTATCTGTGTCAGCGCCCAAAGACGCACATACAAGTAAGCGGTCTTTGTGCGGTTCTTACTTAGTAGCTGGTTTTTGAGCAAAAACGGCTGTTGTGTCTTGAGTTCCCCGTCTTCCGGCGCACCATATTCTGTGCAAGAAGCATAAACACAGATCACGATAAACCAGGCCCCTAGAAGGAAAAATACAGGCGCCAAAAAGACCCCCGTAGCCTTTTCCTTCCTGGAGCAGCTGCTCCGCTCACCTGGGACCTGTCCCCTTCACTGGGCTACTTGTTTATTTGCTGGGGGACGGCCATGGCCAGCCACCGCGTCCAGGCAGCCACCGCCCCCCCGACTTCGCAGCGCCTAACAGCGCGTCCCGCCTCCCAACCGGCGAGACCAGGCAGTGCCTCCAGAGCCGTAAGACGCGGGGTCAGAGCTCCGCCTTCACAAACAGCTCCCTCGTGTTAGCAACTCAAGGGACATCTTCAGGTATCAGCCAGATGGCGCCACGCCAGGCTGGGTGCCCAGGCCCATCCCTCGCCTGGAAATGCGGCGTCAAGGGGCGGTGGCGGGAGGGCAGGCCTCGCCTGCGCGTGCTCGTGCGGGACCCACCGGGGCCTGCGTTTCTCTCAAGGCCGCACGAGAGGCCGTGTCTCCCCTCAGGGCCTTCTCAGCGGCCGCCCGGAGCCCGACCCGCGCGGCTGCAGGACAGAAGCTCCCTCCCCTCCCCCACCCCCAGGTGATTCGGGTTCCCAGAAACAGCGGGAAACGGGGCGGCTCCCGGCCGGGATCGGAAAACGCCCCCCCCCCCCCAGGCGGCTTCGCGTCCTCACGGCCAGCGCCCCAGCCGGAGCGTTCCACGGCGAGCGGCACCGGGAAACGGGTTTGAGAAAGAACGTCCCGGACCCGTGACATCTGGAGTGACGACGAAGTCAAAACGGGGAGTACGGCAGGGACGGAGTCGCCAAGTGGGGGCTTCAGGGCCTGAGGACCCAGGCGGGGAAGGTAAGGGAGCCCCGGGCGGGGGCGGGGAGGGGCGGGGAGGGCCGGGGGGGTGGGGGCGCCCTCGAGCCGCGCGGAGGGGACCGGACACGCTGGTCGCCACTGCCCGGGGAGCTTTGGCAACACCCGGGCCCGGCTTCGACCTTAACACGCTCCGCGCGTGCAAGGTCCGAAGGCTCGGCCCGGCCGCCGCTGCTCCTGCCCCCGGCCAGGAGGGGTCGCCCGCCCTCCCGCGGCGGGAAGCGGGGTGAACTCGGGCAGACAGGAGGGCCTTCCACCGCAGGGCTGCCCCCTGCCCCAGCGCCCCGATGCCGATCTCGACCTTCCAGCAGGCCTCAGACTCCCCGCGCTCCCTCTGCGGAGCGAGGCTGCGGACTCTGCCCTGAAGAGGCCGGTTCGAGTCTGGCTCCTGGGCTTGCGGACAGGGCCCCAGCATCGGGCCAAGGGCCCGTTCGGAGGACCCCACGCCCCGAAGAACAGCAGGGCCACTAGGGTCCCCTCCGACGCCCCGTGGCCGGGGCTGCAGGGGCGGTGCGGGGTGGGCTGCGGGCCGCACACGTACTGAGGCACAGCGACTGGTACCGGGGATGCGCCGCGAGGAACTCCGCGTGGGGCCGGTTCCGGTCAGGGTCCTGGTGGCCGCCCGCTGCCTTCCACTCGTTGCCGAACGCCTTCCGGTAATCGAGCTCGGCGCCGCGCCTCTCCTCCGGCGGGATCTGCGGGACAAACGCGGTCTGTGCTTTGTGCCCTGCCCTGCCGCTCGCTGAGGGACGCTCATCACACAGAGAGTGACGGGGCATCTCTTCTTACCGTCCCTTCCAACAGGGACAGGATTCAGGAACTGACGGCAGAAGGAGGTAAGAACTTCGTCTTACATTTTCCTCACGAGAGTGTGCACAGCCGGCGTCCGGCCCGCAGGTGCACCCCTGCCCCCACCCCAGCCCACCCCACCCACCCCGGAGCACACTGTTCCCGGCAGGCACACTGTTCCAGGCAAGCACCGTGGGGCCAGCAAGGCCCTGCCCTGCAATTTCTTGAGAGCAGTGGCTGAGAAGAGGAGGACAAGCTCTCTGGCTCTTCCTCCTGTAATCCCAAGACAAAGGAGCAAACCTCGATGCGCCAGGCCCCTTCTCAAAATATCCAAGCAACAGGCTTCTCCGGGACTGGGCTCGTCCACACCACCTCCTGAGGAGCCTGGAAGAGCCATCATGCTTCAGGCGCAGGACGATTCTGATCTTGCGTTTCCTGTGCTAAAAGGCATCAGATCCTGAAACCAGCACTCACCTCGCATTTGTTCAGGGTCTTCAACTGACCGATTTTGGCAATGATGAGCCCACGAGTGGTATGTGCTGCTTTGCTCCCTTCAGTCAGGGGGTTTCTGCTGCAGGACAGAGCCTGCAGACTCGGTAACTTATCCAGCTCGTTGATAAACGACCACTGAAACCCAGCAAAAGAGAATACGTGAAAATAAACATGTTTCAGGCTCATTTCTTGGAGTATGTGAACTAGCAAGAGAAAAGGAAAATCCCCCCATTCCAACCCGAGGTGCAGGATTGTCCTTAGGCACGGAGCACCCACTAGACACAACACACTTTTACTCTAGAACCATGTCACGTACAATGACAGTCTGCTTACTGTGACTTAAATTAAGTTCTTTCATAATACTTTAGGGTTTTCTGAGGAGAAGCATTTCTCTTTCAATTTAAAATATTTCTTAGTATGTCAAAATGAAAAGCTTCTGCACAGCAAAGGAAACCAGCAACAAAACTAGAAGGCAACCTACAGAATAGGACAAGATATTTGCAAATAACACATCCAATAAAGAGTTAGTATCTAAAATGTAAAAGGAACTTAGCAATCGCAACACCCAAAGGACAAATAATTCAATGAAAAATGGGCAGAAGACATACACAGACACTTCTCCAAAGACATCCAAATGGCCATCACATGAAAAGATGCTCAGTATCACTCACAATCAGGGAAATGCAAGTCAAAACTACAAGGAGAGATCACCTCACACCTGTCAGAATGGCTAAAATCAACAACACAAGAAACAACAGGTGTTGGCGAAGATGTGGAGAAAAGGGAACCCCCCAACCACCACCCCTGCGCACTGGTGGTGGGAATGCAAACTGGTGCAGCCACTGTGGAAAATCACAGGGAGGTTCCTCAAAAAGTTAAAAACAGAACTACCCTATGATCCAGAAATCGCACCACTGATCTTTACTCAAAAAATACAAAACACTAACTTTGGGATACATGCAACTCTATGTTCACAGCAGCATTATTTACAACAACCAATTCACAGAAGCAGCCCAAGTGTCCATTGACTGATGACTGAAGATGTACATATATACAATGGAATATTACTCAGCCATTAAAAAAAAAAAAGAATGAAATCTTGCAATTTGCAACAACATGGATGGAGCTAGAGAGTATTATGCTAAGCATAGTAAGTCAATCAAGAAAGATAAAGATCATATGATCTTACTCATATGGAATCTAAGAAACAAAACAAAAGAGAGAGACAAACCAAAAAAAAAAAAGACTCTTAACTATAGAGCCCAAACTAATGGTCACCAGAAGGGAGGTGAATGGGAGATCGGGGAAAGACAGTGTAGACTGAAGTGTATTTAGCTTGATGAGGCCTGAGTAACGTGTGGAAGGGCGCAGTCACTATACTGTACACCTAAAACTAACACAACACTGCATGTTAACTATAGTGCAGGTAAAATTAACTTTATAAAGCATATTTTTAAAATGAAGTAAATATTTTGTAATGGAAGGAACTGACAAACTTCTCCTGAGAGTGGAAACGAGGGCTCCTGAGGTACGTACATTCCGCAGAAGCCCTTACTTGTGATATCTGATTGTCATTCACGACGAGGTACTGCAAGGAAGGAAACATGGATGTCTTGTGCCCTAGAGAAAAAAGGAGAACGAAGTTACACAGAAGTAAAAGAAAGAGCTCAAGTATGAGGTACTGGGCAGGGGAGGGGAGCTAGTGATCTCACATACCAGTTCCAGCATCTGGAAAATGTATAGAAGAAAGTCCAATGTCAGAAAGGATAAGTTGTTCTAATCTGAAATTTAAAATGTTAAATTTGATTATAAAGCGCAGTAGAAAATGCTACAGCCTATCAACCAGACTGCATCTGTAATATTTCCCCCACACACTAGGTTCTCATGCCACATGAAACGCTGAGAAACAGTGCAGTATGGGGCACACGGAGTGGACTCTAGAACGTGCTCTGAGGGTTCTACAGTCGCCTACCGGTTCCTGGTGCCCGCGGCTGTGCTACGTGATCATGGGTCTCAGAGAGGAAAGAGACATGGTCTAACTTCCTAAAAGGCAATGAATGAAGACTTTGGACATCAGCACGAGGGCCAAATTATTCATTCTTCAGTCACCTACTGCAGATGTAGACTAAAGTGTATGAGGTTTGCAGGGACATGGTCCGCATAAATGCAAATAAAAATGTCCCAAAGGGACTTCCTCAGTTTGTGAATGCCATCATCACCATCATCATCATCATCATCATCATCATCACATTTCCAAAGCAAAGATAGGATGTGATCCATTTACTAACCATTTCTAAGCACTACTGCAAGCAGCACTGAAGAAGCAAATTACCTGGGCAGATAGGCTATTAGAAACAGCTGATTTTCATCAATTAATTGATTAGAGGAAAGATCTAATAACTTGACTGACTGCAGGACATCAGCTGGCCTGTATGGAAAATAAAAACGTTTCAATGTGAATTTCATCTCTTAATTGTTTTTTGAAGATACAGCTTTTAAGTACCTGCCTTTAGTGTAAAGAAGAGGGAGGGGCGGGAGGCAGGTGAAGAGCGCCACACCAGGGGAACGCGGGGCCCTGATGGTGATGGAAACGTTCTGTCTGGGCTGGACCGATGTCAGGACCCTGCCTGTGATATGGAACCGTAGCTCTGCAAGATGTTACCGAGGGCATGGATCTGGGTCATGGGTACAGGGGATCTCTGGGTAGTCTTTCTGGTAACTGCATGGGAATCTCAAATTATCTCAAAATAAAAAGTGTAATTTGAAAACACCTAGGTGGCTAGGTGTCTTCAAACACCTAGGTCACCTGGTGGCTCAGTCGGTTGAGTGTCCGACTCTTGGTTTTTGGCTCAGGTCATAATCTCAGGGTCATGAGATCGAGCCCCGAATGGGGCTGGGTGTGCCTTTCCCTCTGTTCCTCCCCCACTCACTTGCTCTCCCTCCCTCCCTAATAAACAAAATATTTTGAAACAAAAATAAAAACACCTGCAGTTGTCTGTATAGAAAATAGCTCCATACAGTAAAATCTCATTAACTTGAATCTGTTAAATGAGAATTTGTTGTAAATTTGCCCGCATTTAGTTTTAATAATAATTTAATGATAATCAACAAAAGAGAAAGACAACATGTTTAATTTACTTAAGGAGAGCAAACTTTTACATATGCTCTGGTCCATCAACCTTCTGCAGATAATGCTACCCAAAACGCATTATTTGAAAAAAAGATTAAAATGCATTATTTGATCCTTATAAAGCATTTCCTACAGAACCTCCATTTAGAAACAGAAATTAAATATATTTCTGTGAAACTAATAAAATTCTTGTCTTCAAATATATTTAACTCAAGGCTCTCACTCTGATGGGCTTTTCCTCAATCAGGACCAATGATCACAGGTGCCCTACTTTGTAAAGAATAAGCAGGTTTCTAATTCTCACTAGCAAATCCTTTAAAAAGAAAAACCAGTGTGAGGCATCATTGAGACTGTTCATTTATTCAGACTACATGGCAAAACATGGACAGAAGTAAGCCTTTGTTACCTTTCCGAAATGAGGAGATCGTTAGACTTGAGGTATAGCTCCTCAAGGACCGGCCACCCAGCGGCGCACTGGAGCACCTGGAGAGAAACGGAGTTCAGGCTGGAGCAGCTTCTCTTACGTGTTTCTTCCTGTGTGTTAATTACTATTATCTCCACTTTAATTCAGCTCCCTTACTGTTTTAGAAACAAAATGTCCTATGGACACTTCATCACGGACTCTAACTCGGGCCAGGAGCACTGGTGGGCTGGCAACAAAGTGTTTCGATAACATGGGAGCGTATACAGTCGGCGCTCTGGCAGCTGTGAATGCATCCTCCAGGGATGTGCGAGGACTGCAAAGTGGATGTGCAGACATGCACTGCGCACACTCTTAGCACGTGACATAGTTTGCTCCAGCAAAGGAAGGAACTTGATGTTAAACACCGCTGCTCAGTTCCCAATGCTGACCCAGGTGTGCAAAGAATAGACTCATCAGACGGTGTTTCCCAAACTATTTCTGCCGTTTTTGCACTTGAACTTCACCACCATCTCTAGCACCTGAATTTCTATGTGCCCCGCCTATTCTCAGGCTAACTCTAATCCCATCTTGGAGGAAGGAGCGCTAGAATGTACACGCACCAGTAAAGGCAACTGGTCTCTACGGGAGGCTCCTCAGTGGCATTTCAAAGACGGGACTTTGTGGGGAAGGTACGTATCTGCGAAAACGGAATATACTGGGCACATGTACAGGTCACCTCTGATGGAAAACAGCAGTGCCAGATAGAAGTTCCAAATGCTGCCGGGCAAAATACCCACTAGTCCACTTTGAACCCAGCTGTACACAATGAACAGTGAATTCCAGAGCTAAACTTTAAATGAGAAAAGGATGCGAGAATCTTCTGGCAGCTCTGCCTTGGAGCACATGCAGAGAAGCTCCATCAACAGCTAAGTTGAGGGTTCTTCAAGTTCGGCGTAAATTAACTCCACCCCACTATGGAGTGCTACAGTCCAGAAAGACACCAGAACAATGCAGAAGGAGCCAAGAGAGAAAATCCTAATCCCAAAATATAAAATTTTACTTCACTGCAATGATTCTGTAACTCCTTTCAGTGAGGCAGTTTAAATAATCCTATTATTTGGATAACAGGATAATTAAAACCAAGCCACAGTTGTGCTTCCATTCTCTATTAAGCCAAGAATTTTAAATTTCTTATTTCTGGGTAATAAACTGGAGAAATAGGATTACCTCCGCCCATGTTATTCCTGTTCGGTTAAGGACTAAAACCTTCAGTGCAGGAAATGTTCCGGTTCGAACTGGTGAACCCGAGGGAAAGCTGAGTTTATTCTCACTGTATAGAAAAAGAAGTCACAATGTGTTGATCCCCCACTCCCCAGGAGGCCCAAGTGAAAGTCCCTAAAAGCAACAATGTGGGATTTATTTTTTTTAAAGATTTTTACTTATTTATTTGAGAGAGAGGGAGTGAGAGAGGGCTTGAGATGGGAGAAGGTCAGAGGGAGAAGCAGACTCCCCAGGGAGCTGGGAGCCTGATGGGGGACCCAATCCCAGGACTCCAGGATCATGACTTGAGCCGAAGGCAGTCGCTCAACCAAGCCACCCAGGTGCCTAACAACTTGGGATTTAATAGCAGGCATTTGGTTTGTTTCGACCTTAAAGCGAAATTAATTAAAAGCCAATGAAGTCCAGGCTACCTCATTTTTAGTATTTGCGATGCACGACTTTTTGGTAGCTGACATCCACAGATGTTCTCCGAGGGCCGGGGCAGCTGGCTGAAGCGTAAGCCTCAGGCGTTCGTAAGGTCAGCGTCTAGCTTCGCAAGGCAGACTCTGGACACCACAAAATCCAGCGCCCTTTCAACTGCCCTACTGATAGGCTGCCCCGGGAGCTACAGTCCCGCTCCTCCAGGGTCTCGAAACCACTCTCTCGCTATCAGGATGGATAAAATCAGTCACTGCCTTCTCGGTGCTCTCTTGTGATCCTGATCTCAGATAGTGCTCAATCCTGAGTCATTGTGAAAGAAGGTACCATGAAAACACATGAACCCCTATTTCCAGAAGAGGAGATGCCAGGGGTGAGAGGACACCCTCCACCCTATCTGGAGCACCACTGATTCAGGCCTGACTCTCCGGTCTCACTGACCTGCCTGAGCCAGGTAGGTACCAGCCACCTGTCCACACCAGGCTGGCTCGAGGACTTTCATACTTCCCACCTGGCTGAGCCCTCGGGGAATCAGGTTCTAAGACTGAAATTAACCAAGCATTGGAAGAGGCCCGGAAGACGGGGCCATTAGTGAAACATGCAGCTTGGTGGACAATCCTTATCAGAACTGAAGGAGACAGCATTCCAACGAAATTACTCATTCCTACAGCAATTAAGTGCCAGAAGCTTCGGAACAAATAAGCACTCTTCACAGCCCCTCTCCTACTCCCCAGTTAAATACTGACTCCCCCAGAAGGCCCATCCTTCATGGGTAGCCTCACAAGAGACACCAAGATCTCCCAGCTCGATAGGCCAACCCTCCCTCAGTCAATCAAAAGACTCCCCCGTCCAATACCCCAGAAAAGGGGCACCTAACTAGATCAGTCAATAGAGTATGAAACTCTTATCTTGAGGTTGAGACTCTGAGTCCCTCGTTGGGGGGAAAGCTTAAATATAAATAAGTAATAAGTAACTGGTGGTCCAGTTAAGTGTCACATGTTGTGATGAACACTGGGTGTCATACACAACTAATGAAACGCTGCACACATACTACATCAAAAACTGATGATGGGGGCTCCTGGGTGGCTCAGTGGGTTAAAAGCCTCTGCCTTCAGTTTGGGTCATGATCCCAGAGTCCTGGGATCAAGCCCCGTATTAGGCTCGCTGCCCGGCAGGGAGCCTGCTTCCTCCTCTCTCTCTGCCTGCCTCTCTGCTTACTTGTGATCTCTGTCAAATAAATAAAATCTTTTTAAAAAAAATGATGATATACTATACATTGGCTAATGGAACAATTTAAAAATTTAAATTTAAAAAATAAATTGATTTTTTAAAAAGTGTCTGACTCAGTTTCGGCTCAGATCATCAACTCAGAATCATGGGATCAAGTCCCGAGTTGCACTCCACGCTGGGCACAGAGCCTGCTTAAGACTATCCCTCCCTCTACCCCTCTACCTCTACGGGCACTCAAAACAAAACAAAACGGGGCACCTGGGTGGCTCAGTGGGTTAAAGCCTCTGCCTTCGGCTCAGGTCATGATCTAAGGGTCCTGGGATCAAGCCCCGCATCGGGCTCTCTGCTCAGCAGGGAGCCTGTGTCCTCCTCTCTCTCTGCCTGCCTCTCTGCCTACTTGTGATCTCTGTCTGTCAAATAAATAAATAAAATATTAAAAAAAAATTAAAAAGGTCTAGTTTTTAAGAAAGAGGAAGAAGAAATTAAGCTTAAATTCCACTGAGCTGTGTTTCCCTCTCTCCCACAGAGATGCCATGAGGGAATGAGGACACATTGGGGTTTTCATAACAGGTGACAAATGGACACCCATGAGCTCATACCTGAGATTAAGAACTTCCAGATGTTTCAGCTGATCAGCAATATCTAGGACTTCATCCCACGAGGACAACAGGTTTCTTGACAAATCTACTTTTCTGATACCTCAAAGCACCCATTAAGGAAGAGTAAGATGGAAAGAGTCACACAAAACAGAACAGTCGTCACTTCTGAATTCCAGAGCAGGGATCTTTACCTTCTCACCTTACACCCTCCATTCTGCTTAAAATGTTTCCAGGAACACACGCTACTTTTACCTTTGTAAGTCACCCACTTTTCGTTGAGAAACAAAAACATTCACTGTCATATGCTGCAAATTTGAGACAAACCTCTATAGTCAAGTAAGGAAGAACCAAAGGTCCTAACCAAGGTGAAACCATTCTAGCAATATCCAACAAAAAGAGTGGGAAAAAAAAAAATGGTGGTGAGTTTGCTTTATGTCTCGTGCCAGGCAATCCCTCCAGCGGTTGCCTCATAGCCACGGGTCATTCTCCTGTGGGGCCTCACTCTGCTCCAACCTGCAAGAACCCCCAAGTCCCCAGCCGCACCTCCAGAACAGACCATGGGGGTTAGCACGGACAAAGGTTCTGAAGTGCTAAGAATGATTTGGGAATTCAGAGAAGGAGAAATGAGCAGGACAGAGAGAAAAAGGTACCTGAGCTGAACATCTCAGGGGAGCATGGTGCCATCAAGAGGGGGTGCAGCTCTGAACCCCCAGGCAGAGAGACGGAAGAGAAGCCCGGGGCAGGACTGGACCTTCTGAGGAGGGTCTTTCGCACAACTCTGCTGTGCTGGGAACCGTTCATTCTTCTGTTCCACGACCGTAGGGAGGGGGCCAAGAGCAAAGCAGCGAACTCAACAGTCACAGTTGGGGAGACAGCAATAAGCACATGCCTCTGCAGTATGCCACCTACAGACAGGCTCATAGTAGCAGCCACAGACACAAGAAAGGGGTGTGTGGGTACGTTATATATGCTGGTCGTGGAAGACCGTCTTCTCAGAGAAGGTGCCATCTGAGCGGAGACCACAGGCAAAGAGGAATACCATCAGGGAGAAGAGCATCTGGGCAGAGAGAACGAGACAAGCCGAGGCCCTGAAGTTAGAACAGGTTTAGATAAAGGACGTGGGAGGTGCTGGAAATGAGGGCACAAAGGCCGCAGGGGCTAGGCCACCCCTCAGGCCACACCTAGGTCAGGAAATCTTGGCTAGTCTCTGACTGAAATGGGAGCTTCTGGGGGGTCTGGACCCACCTGCAACTGCTGGGCAGGGTGCTTTCATGCCTCACGGTCAGGCTCCAGCCACCTTTCATTTCCGTGATGTTGCTAGCTCTGGACCACGGGGCTGGTCAGCAAGGGCAGGAGTCCAGTAATCCTTCACTCACTCATTCTCTCTCATATTCACACCTGCTGGTGATCCAGAGCACAGAGACGACCCGCCCTCTTAAATCAGCTCTAAACAAGCTGGCAGTTGTCACGCAGTGCCCCGCACGCACACACGCACAGGCTGTCGGCAGTACTTGGTTCCTGCTCGCAGGCCCAGACTCCCCTGGCGCCGAGCCAGCTGGCAAAGGAGGAAGGAGCTCAGACCTCTCCAGAGGAGCTTCCCAGGCCCGGCAAGCTCAGGGCCTCAGCGCTCTTGCAGTCTGATGTCCCAGCAGAGCGAATGACCTCAAACAGGGCCACTCCAAAGGGACAACTGGATTAGACACAGACAAGACTTTCACTGCAGGCGAGAATTCAATCAGCAACTGGAAGACATCGATCTCTCTACCTGCAAGTATCAGCCCTCCCTTGATCGTCTCATGAAACCGCATTTCTTCAAGACTCCGCAGCAAAGAACAGCATCAGCAAGCGAGATGCATGCTGACTCCCCAGGACCCTGCTGACAACTCTGAGCAAATAGTCGCCATTCCCATACCCACCTACTGGCCATATCTCTGATATGCTGAAAATAAATCTTGAATCACCCAATTCCCAATCTTCTAAAATCACTTAGTAGCTGGCCGGGCAGATCACAGAATGTTCCAGATGCTGCCCGTGGCATTCTGCTCCTTACCCAACTACTCCATCCACAATGCTTCCACTGTCCACAGGGGAAGGGACAGCACCAGTTCAGCTCGCTGGGGCCCACAGAGGGGCTGCTCACAGGCAAGGTGACCGGGTCCTGACTGAGGGAGTCACAAAGCATACAGTACAGGGACAGCTGAGAACAGCTGGCTAGAGACTACTGCTCATGCGCCATCTCTGCCCCCCGAACACGGATTATAAACTATCTTTGGCATAAATTATTACACAGAGATGAGGCAGGCTTAAAGAATTGAGAGAAAAACTTTGAAAGTTCGAGAAAATCTCATTCATTTGCCAGGGGGATTTTTCACTTAAACTTATCTCCTATATTCTTAGTTGTGAACATGAAAGCAATGCAGGGTAAACACAAACCAAAAACTCTTCTAAGAGAAGGTAGAGAAAAGGATTACAAACTTTGGAAGCGCCTGTTTTGAAGGATCGTGACAAACCGCGTGCAGCTGCGTGAACCAGGAAGGCGGTCCAGGTGGGCTGGTGTGGGGGGCCCCGGGGTGCGGTTGAGGCCTCCGGCTCCCCCTCTCTCTCCCTGTCCACACTGGATGGTCTGCACATGAGAAGGCTGCCTGGGTGCTCTGTCTGCACTCAGGAGCAGGCTAACGGCTTGGGGCGGAAGGCAGGTGCCAGCCACATCTGGCCTGTGTGAGGAGCCCTATCCAGACATTTCCTTGGCTGGGGTGAGGCCCGCTGCCTCACCTGAAGGCAGAGGGGTCCGGGAAGATAAATAATCTCCTATCGCAGCGACTGGCACAGGAAAGCCAGAGAGGCCCTGAGGAAGAAAGTTGGGCAGAACAGACACCGGGAAGGTTCCTGGCTGTGTCCCATATGAGCTTCAAGTCCAAAGTCAGGTTCTCAGTGAAAAGGATACTAGGACACGCTTTGGCAATTGCTCCTTTGTCACCAGCACCATTCACGGCACAGTTCCTCAGAGAAATTTCTTGCAACTTGCTCAGCTGACTGCATGAAAAACACAGAGTTCACACGTATGGATAAACACGGACACGTCCACTGGCCCTTTAAAAAGTTAAAAAGCATTTCCTGTAAGAAGTTACCAAAAATAACCAATACCAGTACCCACCAGCCAGTTTCAGAAATAACGCTTTACTAAAAGAGAAGAAAAAGAAAGTGTTACAGACACTACAAATATAGCTGAAGTCCTTCGTGTCCCATTCCAGCATGTTCCTTCTTCCTCTGCTCCCCCACACTCGGTGTTTGTTTAAACGGAAGCACGGAATAGTCTGACTGCACATTTCCATGTCCCTAAACAATCATAGCATTTCATCTATAATGAAACGGGATATAAATGGTATCCTAGTGTATGTATCCTCCTCCAAGCTACAGTATATTGTTCAGCAGTGAGACTTAGCTACATCAACCCATGTGCTCCAGAGCATTTGTTTCCACGTCTTGGAGACCACAATTAATCTGTTTACTCCTCTGCTGACAGTTATATTATTCCCAGCAGGACTGAAGTAAACACTGTCGTATGCTTCTCGCATTCATACATGGAAAGTCTCTCTAGGGTGAGGAAAGCATGCGTATCTTCAGCTTTACTAGATAAATCTCAGAAGCCACATTCTAAGTGCAGAGGACCTGCATTTTCTAATCACTGAAAGAGCCTGTATGGTATCTAGAACAGGGAATCCAGAGCCCCATCGCTTGAGTTCAAATCCCAAGTCCACCACTTCCTTTGGCCTGAGGGGAGTTAGAATCTCTGTACCTCAGATTCCACAGCTTTAAAATGTTGTGGTTTACACACACATATTCACAGCAGCATTACCACCATAGCCAAAGGGATGAATGGATGAACCAAGTGTGGTACATCCATTCAATGGAATATTACCCAGCCTTAAAAGGGAAGGAAATTCTGACATACGACACAAAGTGGGTAAACTTGAGGACATTATGACAAGGGAAAGAAGCCAATCATAAAAAGACAATACTGCAGGATTCCACTTGTGAGGTCCCTAGAGGAGTCAACTTCACAGAGGCGGAAAGTAGCATGGTGGCTGCCACGGGCTGGGGGCTGCTGTTTAAGCAGGACAGTGAGGACAGCTGCACAACACTGTGAATGTACTTAGTGCTACCAAACTAAAAATGGTTTTAAAATGGTTAAGATGGTAAACTCTGTGTTGTGCTTTTTATAATTTTTTTAAATGCTATATTAAATGCCATATTATTATTTGTGAAACCTCAGAACACTGCCTGACATAGAGAAGTTATTTTGTAAGTATTTATAAAAACAAACGAAAAACTGACCGCCTTTGGGGGAAATACTCCCATCAAAACCCCAGGCATGTGCTATTACAGTAATGAGAGACCAAGAGAAAGGCAGCAACAAAGGTCTAGGGGCTCCCAAACTGGCTCAAGTTGACAGTGCCCTTGGTGTTGCATTTTTTTCAGTGTCCCCGTAAGTCATACAGAACAAAACAAAACAAATCACACTGAATTTGCATTTAGTAAGTAGTCAGGGCCAGAACAACTTAATAATTATTTGTGTCCTTCAAACTTACTGTCAGTAAGTGTCAGTTGTGCCCAGCACAACTTCCCAAACCCTGGAATCAGACTGGACATCACTACGTTCATTTCTCATTTCATGATGATTTTCAGGAGATACTCGCTTTTTATCACAGGAACACCAAAACCCCAGCTTTGCGGGGATGGGACAGCAATAAAAAAACTTGTAGGATTATCACGGAACTGAACAACCTCAAACTAATAGTTTGTTCTGTGTGCAACAGAGGCCACTGTTTCCCTCTGAAATTAAAAATATCTCACTGTGCCTGCTGAGTTGGCTGCAGGGCCCAGGGAAACCTCGCTAGAGAGTGTGGGAGCTCAGGTCTCAGCACAGACCTCACTCTGGAGCCAGAGCCATCTGCAAGAGAAGTCACACACGCTGGTTTTTGTTGGTTTTTTTTTTAATTCTTTTTCCTTAAGTCTTAAGTGGCACAAACTCAGAGCTGGTCAGCTGGATATTATTAAGAAGATAACATGACAGCTTCAAGGGGAGGATTCTGTCCCTCCTTAACACTGGTGACCACTATTTACCCACTCTCCAGTGTTATCCACAGCAGGTCTAACAGCTTAATTATTGTTTCATAAATGAGGAGACTCAGGCTTAGAAGTTGGAAAGTGTCAGAGTTAGAAGGTGGCTTAGCTAACGTCTGACCCAGCTGGACTCCAACATGGAGTCCGTTCCAAGGGAGATGCTAGCTAATCATGGAACGCCATGAGCCTCCAGTAGCTGGGTCAGGCAGCAAAAGAATTCATGAGTGACACAGTCGTTCATAAGCCAGGGCAGGAAAATCGGTTTGCAATTTTCACAGAAGCCAGGGTATTCAGATTAACCAGTGAGAAAAAAATGTGCTTCTTATGGGGGTAAAAGATATTTCAATAGTTGCACTTTTTTCTTTTCAATAGTTGCATTTTAAATGGGAAGATGAAGGAAAGAACTCCAACCCTATAAAGCACGTTGTTCTTTAAATCCAAGTAAACCAGTAGGATAAAAAGCAAAAAATATCCATGACTGTTACCTCTCGGTGGTAGCATGAGTCACGACTTCCTTTTGTTCAATTTCTATTTTCTAAATCCTCAACAGTGAGTGTAAGCTGCTTTGTAATTCACAGTCCAGTGCTTGCTTTTTAAAAAAAAAAAATCTTGATTTCCTTGAGTTTTCCTCCTTCACATATTGTATATTGAAAAAAATCCCACGTAGGAAAAGTATATGGATTAGCCTACCTACACATCGGTACACAGCTCAGTGATTTTAAATAAATACGCACAGGTCACCACCACCCGGATCAAGAAACACATCCCTGGAACTCGGGAAGTCCTCTCTGTGCTTCCTCCACTCAAAATCGTCTACCCTGACTTCTCACACTATCGATCAGTTGCGCCTGGTGTTGACCTTCATGGAGACAGAATCATTCAAGGTGCACTTCTTGGCAGACTACTTTGGCGGGACGCTGTACTACTGAGATTTCACATGTACTGTTGTACCGCGTGGTAGCTGCTGCTCGTGTTCACTGCCATGGAATGAATACAGCATAACTTATTTATCCATATTCTGTGTCTAGGTATTTGGATGGCTCCCTGAATATTTTGTTGCTGTTACTAATGCTGGTCACCCATGCTAAAAAGCAGAGGCATCCAGAAATGAATTTCTTCTTCCACACAGTCTCCATATAAATTTTACATCTGGTGTCATGTTAAATTTTCACAATAATGGCAAAATAAGATAGCAAATACATGGACTTCGAACAAAACCCCAGTTTGATTTAAGAGACTTTTAGAGAGAAAAGTGAAAGACACCAAGTAGCTAGAAATGTACTCTCCACTGTGGCCATCAGGGGCCGCTAGTAGGCCACCTTGTGGGGTCAGGGTCAAACAGGACAGCAGTGACCATCACCTGGAAGGTTCTCGTGCAGTTGTGTTTCTGTGGAACATCAGCTTCTACTCACTGTGATTCAGCCCCAGCATCGGAGTAGGCAGAAGGCCTCTCTTCACAGAACCACAGTGTACAGAGAGTTTCATAATACATTGGGTACTTCTTAAAAGCAAGAGCCCATAGTATTCTGATCCAGGTCTAGGATGGGACCCAAGATTCTGCAACTTCACAATCACCCCAGGGAAGAAAGGGTGTGATCCAGAGATGGAAACTAACTTGGTTCTAGAGGACCCAGAATGCCACATGGTAGGTAGCAACTTAGAGCTCTGTTTCCATTTCTGACTTACCACCCAGCTAGAATGGCACCATGAAATAGAAAAGGACCAAAATGTCAATCTTACTTATTAGACAAGACGGCTGGTATAAATATTAATGATGGGTAATGTTTTAATTCCAATCCAGAAAAGCCCAACAACCTTATGCTAAATTAAGAATTTTAATTTCCCCAAAGACTCAGTCCTCAGATTCCTCTGATTTTAACTGGCTGTTTGTGCAGAAAGGACAAGACCAGTTTGGAGGCAAAGTCTGAGTATCAACATATAGTCCACTGAACTTTAATCCTGAACAGTGATGAAACCGTCAAAGTCAGTTCTGCCGCTATCAAGCCTACATACCTTTGCTGTTTTATAATAGAGTCAAAACCAATAGTTTCCACGGGCTTATTTCCAATTATAACAATTTGCTCTTTTCCATCTTCCTCTGGTCCATCTTCTAACACATAGCGATTCTTAACTGCAGTGAGAAAGCCCACTCCAAAATTTACTTTGTTGGGACGAATAAAGGATCCCCCTGTTGGGTGTCTGGAAAAAAAAAGAGAAATGAAACATAAAATATCATCAATGGGGACATTTAAATAAGAGGACACATTCAAGGGGTACCTGGGTGGTTCAGTCAGAAGCGCCTGATTTTGTTTTCGGCTCAGGTTACGGTTTCAGAGGCCCCATGATCAAGCCCTGTGTCGGGAGTCTGCCTGAGGATTCTCTCTTGCCCCTCCTCTGCCCACCTCCCTCCCCGCTACTTGCACACACACTCTCTCTCCTATAATTCTTAAAAAAAAATTTTTTTAATGACACATTCAAAAATCCTTTATGAACTGTCAGTATGCCACAAATGTGAAATGCCTACATTTACAAATTTGTTTATAAATACAGTAGCAAACAAAAGCAATTATACAGGGGCGCCTGGGTGGCTCAGTGGGTTAAGCCGCTGCCTTCGGCTCAGGTCATGATCTCAGAGTCCTGGGATCGAGTCCCGCATCGGGCTCTCTGCTGAGCAGAGAGCCCGCTTCCCTCTCTCTCTCTCTCTGGCTGCCTCTCCGTCTACTTGTGATTTCTCTCTGTCAAATTAATAAATAAAATCTTTAAAAAATAAATAAATAAATAAATAAAAAATTAAAAAAAAAAAAGCAATTATACAATTTTTTTAAAGATTTTATTCTTAAGTAATCTCTAAACCCAATGTGGAGCTTGAACCTATAACCCTGAGCTCAAGTGTTGTTCTACTGACTGAGCCAGCTAGACGCCCCAGTATTCACACAATTTTAAAAAAGAAAAAGAAAATATCAGTCACCAGAATGGCCATAAAAGCAATATTCTGAAGGACGGCAAAATTTTCTCTATGCTGAAAAATCAAAATCAGCATAAAAGGGAAAGCACTATACAAATGTGTAATCGATATGATTGATCAAAAGGGCTGTGAGCTTATGCAAGCTTAAGTTCCAGCAGATAAACAGACAAGAAATATGAAAAAGACAATTCACCTAAAAGGAAACAGAAGTATTAAATCCACAGGGGAAAGTTTTACCTTGCTCAAGATTAAAAAATGCAAATTCAAATAATGAAATTATTTTCAACAAAACTGGCAAAAAATAAAGAACAATCCTAACACCTCAAAGACTACAAGGCTGGGTTTGGTTTTGAGTGTATAATCATATTCCTGGGAATATGTCAGCAGGCAATAATTTAAAAATAAAAAACAAAATTGCATTTACAAAGATTCTGTATAATAGCATTTATTTGTAACTAAGGAACTCTGGAAACCATAAAAAAGCCCAGCTGGATAGGAACTATTAATATTAAGTAAACCAGACAGAGGTAGTCATTAAAAATTCTAGCTGTAACACTTAATAAAATTAATCACAGAATAATGTTGAGATTTCTAAAACCTGAACCAAACTGTACATAACACAACTATAGAGGAATCACATCTACAGACAAAGATTGAATAAGGACACAAAGAGATAAAAAACATTTGTGGGTAGCTGGCTTAGGTACAAAAGCTGAAAAGTAACAACCTTCAGCTAAATATATTTTAAAAGGTTAAATATGGGGCACCTGGGTGGCTAATTCAGTTAAGCATCTGCCTTCAGCTCAGGTCATGATCCCAAGCTCCTAGGATCAAGTCCTGCATCAGGCTCCCTGGTCAGTGAGGAGTCTGCTTCTCCCTCTCCCTCTGCCTGCCACTCCCCCTGTTTGTGCTGTCTCTCTCCCCACACCTTTGTCAAATAAATAAATAAATAAAATCTTATAAAAAAAATAAAAGGTTAAATATGGGCCTAAAAGAGAGAATGTGGGAAGAATTCTACAGAAATATAGGATATTTAGCCACAATTTCTAGTCAGGTTTTAGAGCAATTTTTAGTAGATTTAATATTAAAATTAATCATATCACTGAATGTAATGACCACTTAGGCTTTTCAAGAGATTTAAAGTGGGTCTCTGGACCTTTAAATTTCAGGCTTCAGCATTACTTCATGGCAATTAGACCTTATTTTCAGGATGATTTAAGTATCTACTATAAAATAGTCATAAATGTTACTGTCATTTGATCACTTTGGAGAATAAATGATGAAATACATAAACTGCCAGAAATTACAAACACTATTCCAGAGCATAACCTTTGACACTTAAAGAAATCAAAGCTTCCTAGAAGTCACCATGATTAAAAAGGATGAAAACTCAGATTGATAAATTTCATCTATATAAACACACACTTTTTTAAAGTGGGTCTGCAGAGATGAAAGGGGGTTGTGATCCCCGAAAGTTAGAAGTGATGTCACGGGTAAGAAAAAATGGCCCAGAAGTCACTGGAACCCCAGAGCACGGGGTCCTTGAAGCCGGTGATGGAAGTGGACAACCAGGCCAGTGCTAGGAAAGGAGGCAGGAAGTTAACCCCAGTAGGAGCCACAGGGCAGCAGCCTGGTGGGCGAGTTCCAGACGCTGAGAAGACAGGGAAGCCTTCCTACTCTCGCCACGAGGGCTTCACTGCAAAGGGGAGAAGAGCACAGGGCAACGGCGTCTTACGATGGCTGGGCGCAGCAGATCTGTACGCCTCTGAAAATCATCCAGTGGTGAGGGGAGAACTGATGATGCAGGAAATTAAATTCTCTGTTGCAGTAAAATCAAATTCTGAGTCTGTACAGTACGTTGTGATATCAGAGGATCACAGACTACCAGAAGCTTCCTAGAAAATATTACATTTTAACCCTAGGAGAGGTTCATATGACAAAAGACACAGTTCTGGGGGCACCTGGGTGGCTCAGTTGATTAAGCGTCTGCCTTGGGCTCAGGTCATGATCTCAGGGTCCCGGGATGGAGCCCCATATCGGGGGGGGGGGTCCCTGCTCAGCGGGGAGCCTGCTTCTCCATCTCCCTCTGTCCTGTCCCTGTACCCCTCCCCTTCTGCCTTTCCTCCCCCGCTTGGGCACGCTTCCCCGCTCTCAGATAAAATATTCTTTAAAGATTTTATTTATTTATTTGAGAAAGAGAGAGAGAGAGCACAGGCAGGGAGAGGGGCAGAAGGACAGGAAGAAGCAGACTCCTCCTTGAACAGGGAGCCTGATGCAGGACTCGATCCCAGGACCCTGAGATCATGACCTGAGCTGAAGGTGGACGCTTAACCTACTGAGCCATCCAGGCGCCCCTAAATAAAATCTTTAAAAAAAAAAAAAAAAGAAAGGTGCTGTTTTAAGAAGCACAGCTATGCTACTCAGCTAAAGAGATCAAATACAGCTAGCATGATTTTTTAAGAGTTCAAAGTGATAGACTTGAGAAATCCCCTAGGCTAGGACTTCTTAAACATAACCTAAAAAGCAGAAAGTCATCTGAAAATCTTACTGGATCCTAGGAATCTGCCTGTTTAGAACAATGCTCCAGGACATTCTGACGTTGGTGGGCCTCCTGTCCCACCTTAAGAAACTCTCATCTAATCCAGCCCCGTTTCAGCTGGGGAACCTGGGGTCCACTGCTAGAGGTATCATAGCCACAACCAAAAACCTTGGATTTCCGACTACTGGTGCATTGTCCTTTCCCACATCTCTGTCTGGGCTTATAGATACAAATCAATGCTTTATTTTGGCAAATTAAACACATTCCCTAAGTTAAATTCCTAATGAACATATATCATCCCTTTTTTTTTAAGTTTTATTTTTATTTAAGTGATCTCTACATCCAATGTGGGTCTCAAACTTATGACCCCAAGATGAAGAGTCACACGCTCTTCCGACTGTGTAGGCCAAGCACCCCGACATCTAAGTTCCTAAGATGGGAGGCAGAAGCAGGATGGGGACGCTGCTGCTCTGGAGTTGGGCCAACCTGGGATCCTTCTGGGCTCCATTACCTACTGGCTCTATGACCTCAGGGAGGTGATTATATGTTCTCAGCCTGAGTCTCCTCATCTATAAAGCCCTGTCAAATGAGGTTATTTATAAGGACTAAATAAACCATAATATATAAGCCATCACTACACTGCCTGGCACAAGCCTTTCTACACAGACACACAGATCAGCGCAGCAGTTCTTTTCTATACAGTATCGTATCTAATACACTGGTCAACATAAGCTGACATCTTCCAAAATATACTGGGATATCCCAGAAGCCACAGTTTCTACACTCAAGCACTGGCTGCCAAGCATGTCCAGCTGGGCTCCTATGGCGTCTAACATCAGTGACATCATGACATAACAATTTCACCCTATGAATGATGCATGGTTTTGCTAAGAAAAACTACAGTTATTAACATATGTAAGATAAAGTTCACATGCAACCTCAGGCAAAGCTGTTCTCTACTGCCACATAAAAACTGCCCCAACGTGGGGCACCTGGGTGGCTCAGTGGGTTAAGCCTCTGCCTTTGGCTCAGGTCATGATCTCAGGGTCCTGGGATTGAGCCCCGCATCGGGACCTGCTTCCCCCCGCCACCCCCCTGCCTGCCTCTGCCTATTTGTGATCTCTGTCTATCAAATAAATAGATAAAATCTTAAAAAAAAAAAAAAACTGCCCCAAAGCATAGTGGCTTAAAACAGTGGTCTGCTATTTCTTGTAATTCACTGGGGCAGGCTTGGCTCTGCTGAGCGGTCCTTGTTTCTCATGCTATCAGGTGACATGATCTGGGTGACTGCGCTCAGCGGAGAGTCAGTGGAGCCTTTCACGATCCAAGATGGCTCCAGTCAGATGACCGGCACCTGGGCTAAGGTGGCTTCCAGTCTTGGCGTGGCTGGCTGGGCCTGTCTTCTATATGTGGCTGTCCAAATCTTCCATCACCATTTAACAAGAGACTGTCTTTTTTCCATTGGATATTCTTTCCTGCTTTGTTGAATATTAATTGACCATATACTTGTGGGTTTATTTCTAGGTTCCCTTTTCTGCTCTTTTGATCTACGTGTCTATTTTTGTGCCAATATCATAATGTTTGGATCATTACACCTTTGTAATATAACTTGAAATCTGGAATTGTGATGCCTCCAGTTTTGCTTTTCTTTTTATTTTCATTTTTTTTAAAGATTTTATTTATTTAATTGATAGAGAGCACAAGTAAGCAGAGCGGCAGGCAGAAGGAAAGAGAGAAGCAGGCTCTCCACTGAGCAGGGAGCCTGACTCAGAGCTCCATCCCAGGACCCCGGAACCATGACCCGAGCCTAAGGCAGCTGCTTAACCAACTGAGCCACCCAGGCGCCCCTGCTTTTCTTTTTCAAGGGTGCTTCGGGTATTCAGGGTCTTTTGTGGTTCCATACAAATTTTAGGACTATTTATTCTAGTTCTGTAAAAAATGTGGTTGGTATTTTGATAGGGATTGCATTAAATTATGTGTAGACCGCTTTGGGAAGTATAGACATTTTATAATGTTTGTTCTTCCAATCCATGAGCATGAAATGTCTTCACATTTCTTTAGGTTATCTTCAATTTTCTTTTTTCCACCAGTGTTTTACAGTTTTCAGAATACAGGTTGTTCACCTCTTAGGCTAGTTTTATTCCTAGATACCTTACGGTTTTGGAAACAATTGTAAATAGGATTTACAATTATTAATTGTAATTTATTTCTCTTTCTGCTACTTCATTGCTAGTAATAAAATTGCAAGTTTTCTGCACATTGCTTTTGTATCCTGTCGCTTCACTGAATTCATGTATCCTTTCTACCAATTTTTTAGTGGAGTCTTTCAGGTTTTCTATATAGAATATCCTGTCACCTGCACATAGTGGAAGTTTTACTTCTTCCTTGATAGTTTGGATGCCTTTTAGTTCTTTTTGTTGTCTGATTGCCGTGGGAGAATGGGTTAAATAGGTGAGGGGGATTAAGAACAGCATTTGTGATGAGCACCATGTATTGTACAAAAGTGTGAATCACTTTATTGTACACCTGAAACTAATATTATAACAGTATCATATATATAATACAGTATAATATAACTAATATTATACTGTGTGTTAACTAACTGATATTGAAATAAAAACTTTAAAAGTTCAAGCACCGTGTTTCTGGGCAGGGGCTGTGTTATAAGTGAAAGGGTAGATGTGGAGCTACCGTCTGAAGTACATAACTGGGGCTCAAGTTCGGATGAGCCATCTTTTTCCTCTGCCTTCTTGACTGAAGGTGAAATGTTCTATGTGGGAGATGGACTACTACAGGTGGGAATGATCCTGACCTTTAGAGAAAGGATCTCCAGCCCTCCAGAAGCCTGCTGTGCATTTGTCCCACAGCTTTCTGCCCCTTGTTTCTTAAAGATTTTTATTTATTTATTTGACAGAAAGAGATCACAAGTAGGCAGAGAGGCAGGCAGAGACAGGAGGAAGCAGGCTCCCTGCTGAGCAGAGAGCCTGATGCGGGACTCGATCCCAGGACCCTGAGATCATGACCTGAGCCAAAGGCAGCGGCTTAACCCACTGAGCCACCCAGGCGCCCTGCCCCTTGTTTCTTAACTAGTTTCTTGAATTGTTCACGTGGACTTTTCCTCAGGGATACATTGGCCTGCAGGTCCCAGTTCATATGTAGTCCCCTGCTCACCACTGGAGAATCAGCTCACTGCTCTCTAGAAATGTTGCATTGGTGAACGGACCATGCTTCAGCAGTTCTGACCTGGGCAGCTTGGACCTGGTCATCTTCTACTGCCACACCTTTCCCTGGGGGCTTGAACACAGAACAGGGAGGTGGGCAACCACATTAAAGACCCACCAAATACAATGTCTGCTTGATTGACTGGGCCTGCAACTTCCTTCTCCCGGGACTTAGAGGAGGCCAGAATCAAGGCTCCACCGCTCCTCTAACTCCTCTCCACTAGTACTCTGATCAAAGAACCTCAAAATTTAAACTGATATGGATGGGAATTGGGGTGGGGGGTGGGGGGAGAAAGGGGAGAAATCACTGTGCTTCGTTCAGCCTGAGGTGAAAGGATGGTTGGTGTTTTTCCTGCTTGTATCTTTTCTTACCGTTTAATAAATGAGATGACAGGGCAAAAAAAAAAAAAAAAAAAAAAACCTTTAAAAGTCAACTTTTTAAATAAGCATCTACTCAAAATAAAACATCTGATGCGCTGAATATAATTATATTCACTATATCTGAGAAATACAGGATTCAAAATGGAAGGAGTGATAAAAAGCTTCCAGGACAAACAGAAACTAAAAGAATTTGTGATCACCAAACCAGCCCTACAAGAAATATTAAAAGGGATCCTCTAAGCAAAGAGGGAGCCCAAAAGTAACACAGACCACAAAGGAACTGACACAATATACAGCAACAGTCCCTTACAGGCAATACAAATGGCACTAAATTCATTATCTCTCAGTAGTTACTCTGAATGTAAATGGGCTAAATGCCCCCAAAAGACACAGGGTATCAGAATGGATAAAAAAGCACATCAATATGCTGTCTGGAAGAGACTCATTTTAGACCCAAAGACACCCCCAGGTTGGAGGGGGTAGAAAACTATTTATCATGCTTATGGACATCAAAAGAAAGCTGAGGTGGCAATCTTTACATCAGATGAATTAGATTTTAAACCAAAGACTATAATAGGAGTTAAGAAAGGACACTGTATCATAATTAAAGGGTCTATCCAACAAGAAGATCTAACAATTACAAATATTTATGCCCCTAACATGGGAGCAGCAAAAAATATAAGCCAATTAAAAACAAATCAAAGAAACACTTTGACAATAATACAATATCAGGGGACTTTAAACCCCCACCCTGCACTGAAATGGACAGATCATCTAAGCAGAAAATCAGCAAAGAAATAGGGGACTTGAATGACACACTGGACCAGATGGACATCACAGATATATTCAGAACATTCCATCCCAAAGCAGCAGAAGACACATCTTCTTGAGTGCACACAGAACATTCTCCAGAACAGATCACATCCTGGGTCACAAATCAGATCTCAACCAATACCAAAAGATTGGGATCATTCTCTGCATACTTTCAGACCATAATGCTTTGAAATTGGAACTCAATCACTAGAGGAAATTTGGAAAGAACTCAAATACATGGAGGCTAAAGAGCATTCTACGAAAGAATGAATGGGTTAACCATGAAATTAAAGAAGAGTTTTAAAAATTCATGGGAACGAATTAAAATGAAAACACAGCTGTTCAAAATTTTTGGGATGCCACAAAGGTGGTCCTAAGAGGGAAATATATAGCAATACAAGCCTTTCTCAAGAAACAAGAAAGGTCTCAAATACACAACCTAACCTTACACCTAAAGAAGCTGGAGAAAGAGCAGTAAATAAAGTCTAAAACCAGCAGGAGAAGAGAAATAATAAAATTAGAGCAGAAGTCAATGAGATAGGAACCAAAGGAACAGTAGAACAGATCAATGAAACTAGGAGCTGGTTCTTTGAAAGAGTAATAAACCCCTGGCCAGACTTGCCAAAAAGAAAAGAGACAGGACCCAAATAAATAAAATTATGAATGAAAGAGGAGAGATCACAACCAACACCAAACAAACACAATTATAAGAACATATTATGAGCAATTATATGCCAACAAATTAGACAATCTAGAAGAAATGCTTCTCCTGGAACCGGTAACTGCAATTACTCCTTCCCTCTCATCACCGTGCATTGGGTGTGAGGAAGGCCAAGAACTTTTTACCTCTCGGATCCAGATGAAGGAGCCCCTCCTGAGCACATGCACCAGAAAACGCATCCAAGGAGCCTCATTGGTACCTGGAACTAATTTCAATGGCAACACCCTGGATGTCGAGCCAGTACCGAAAGGGGCTATGACTCTTGGAGGTGAGAGGAGCAAACTTTGTGTGGGGAAGAGATGTGAGTAACTGACAGCTGGTGAACTGTGTGGGTTACATCCACAGATGACTCCCAGCCCACGTGCCCTTTGGTGATATGATTTTGCCACGTATCCCATTACCAGGTAATACCTATTTCCCCCACTCTTGAGTCTAGGCTCACCCAGTGACCTGCTTGTACCAACAGAGAGAGTCCTCACAGTCCCCATTTCCACCCTCTTGGAAAACAGACACCATATAAAGACACTCATGCTAGACTATGGGTGAAGACTAGTGGGAAGAAGAGAGGTTGACCCATCTAGAGGAGTTCAAGTGTTAGGTCGGGTGGAGAGATTACTTAAATATGTAAGTTAAAAAAAAAAAATAGACTGTTTTATGCCTCCTGCAAGAACGTGAAGCACAAAAAGAACCCTGGGTCTCGAGTGTATTCAACAAAGAAATAGAAATGTAGCTGAACTGTGCAGGTTGAGCAGACTGGTGAAATGGGTGGTACTTTTGTCCTACCCCGAGGCATCCAACAGGATCCTCTGTGGAAATACGTGGAAATACTGATGAAAATAAAGAAAGCAGCACAGCAGAAACAGTATCACTGACAATAAAACATTTACAAAACTACAACATTTGAAATAAAATGTTATGGTTTAAACAAATGTTTAAATAAGACATTATGTTGTTTTTCCTGAAGTATGTTAGGAGATCACTTTTAGATATCTCCTTTAATTTTCTCTAAGGACAGAACACAAATAGATCCTGTGTTCACTGGAAAATAAGTGCTATTAATGGTAAACATCTTACATATACAAGGCTGAATTAGAGCCCGAGGTGTTGTCAAGCACTGAATTCCAGACAATTGAGAACAGTTTATATACTGATCTAAATGTGTACAAACAACTAGGTTCTCCATGTAAGCAACTGTTCCTAGAATCTCACATTTATGAAATAGGTCTTAATTTAAGAACTACTGAAATTTGTGGGGCGCCTGAGCGGCTCTGTTGGTTGACCTTCTGACTCTTGATTTCGACTCAGGTCATGATCTCAGGGTCCTGAGACTGAGCTCCGCATCAGGCTTCATACCCAGTGGGGAGTCTGCCTAAGATTCTCCCCCACCCCACCCCCACCGCCCATCCCTGGGCTCACATGCATGCACTCTCTCAAATAAATAAATCTTTAAGTAAAAAAGACAGTTCCACATCAGGCTCCTTGCTCAGCAGAGAGCCTGCTTCTCCCTGCGTACCAGTCCCCCTGCTTGTGCTCTCTCTCCAACAAATAAGTAAAATCTTAAAATAAAATAAAAACAAAAAAATTTTTAAAAAGAACTAGTGAAATTTGTAATTCTGGTGAAAGGAAAGTATGAAATTTATGAAATAGAACTGGTTTGCCTTAAAGGAATAAAATGGGGAGGGTATAGAAACAGAATGGGGAAAATCTACTTTTCTTCCTTTTTAAAATTTTTTGGAAGATCTGTTTTTCAAATATCGTATGACTTAAATGAAAAAATAATCCTAGAGGCAGTAATCAGGCAAGAGGAAAAAAAAAAGGCATCCAAGTTGGTAAGAAAGTAGAACTGTGGGATGCCTGGGTGGCTCAGTTGTTGAAGTGTCGGCCTTCAGCTCACGTCATAATCCCAGGGTCCTGGAATCCAGCCCCACGTCGGGCTCCCTGCTCAGTGGGGAGACTGCGTCTCCCTCTCCTTCTCTACCTGCTTGTGTTCCCTCTCTTTCTGCCTCTGTCTCTGTCAAATAAATAAATCTTTTAAAAGAAAAAAAAAAGGTAAAACTGTCACTATTTGCTGATGACATGATACTATGTAGAGAAAACCCTAAAGAGTACACCAAAAAAACTATCAGAATAAATGAATTCAGTAAAGCTTCAGGATAAAAAGTTAACATACAGAAATATATTTCATCTCTATACACTAATAATGAAGTAGCAGAATGAGAAGTCAAGAAAACAATCCCACATACAATTGCATCAAACAGACTAAAATACCTAGGAATAAATTTAACCAAGGAGTGAAAGACCTAATCTGAAAACTGTAAGACAGTGATGAAAGAGACTGAAGAGAACACAAACAAATGGAAAGATACTCCATGCTCATGAATGGGAAGAATACATCAAAATGCCCATTTTACTATGCAAAGCAACTGACAGATCTAATGCAATCGTTATCGAAGTACCAAGAGCATTTTACACAGAACTAGAACAAATAATCTTAAAATTCACATGGAATCACAGAAGACCCAGAATAGCCAAAGAAATCTTGAGAAAGGAGGACAAAGCTGGGGATACCACAATCCCAAATTTCAAGCTATACTACCAAGCTGAACTAATCAAGACAATAAGATATTGGCACAAAACAGACGGATAAATCAATGGAACAGAACAGAGAGCCCAGGGGGAGAAAGAAACCCCGATGATCAATCAATGACAAAGGAGACAAGAATACACCATGGGGCAGTAGCAGTCTTCACAAGTGATGTCAAGAAAACTGGATAGCTACATGCAAGAGTGAGAGTGGATCACCTTCTTTGACCATGTACAAAAATAATGGATATGTCTGGATATGTCTCCTGAGGCAAGGGAAACAAAAATAAACTATGGGGACTACACCAAACTAAGAAGTTTTTGCACAGGAAGAAGCCCATCAACAAAACAAAAATGCAGGGCACCTGACCAGTTCCAGTGGTGGAACATGCAACTCTTGATCTCGGGGTTGAGAGTTCAAGCCCCACACTGGGTGTAGGGATTAAAATCTTAGGGGCATCTGGGTGGTACAGTCTGTTGAGTGTCTGACTCTTGCTTTCAGCTCAGGTCACAATCTCAGGACTGTAAGTTCCAAGTCCCACACTGGGCTAAGAGATTACTTAAAAATTAAAATCTTAAAAAAAAAAAAAATACTGGGTGGCTCAGTGGGTTAAAGCCTCTGCCTTCAGCTCAGGTCATAATCCCAGGGTCCTGGGATTGAGTCCTGCATCGGGCTCTCTGCTCCGCAGGGAGCCTGCTTCTCCATCTACTTGTGATCTCTGTCTGTCAAATAAATAAATAAAATCCTTTAAAAAAATTAAAAATTAAAACAAGGGGCACCTGGGTGGCTCAGTCAGTTAAGCATCTCCCCTCAGCTCAGTCATGATCTCAGGATCCTAGGATCGAGTCCTGGGATGAAGCCCTGCATCCAACTCCCTGCTCAGTGGGGAGCCGGCTTCTTGCTCTCCCTCTGCACCTCCCCCTGCTCATATCTAATAAATAAAATGAAATCTTTAAAAATACATTCATACACACATACATACAAAAAAAAAAATAATAATAAGGTACCAGTCAGAATAGCTACTATCAAAAAGACAACCGGTAAGTGTTGGCAAGGATGTGGGGAAAAGAGAACCTTTGTGCACTGTTGGTGGGTATGTAAAGTGTTGCAGCCATTATGGGAAGCAGTAAGGAGGTTCCTTAAGAAATTAAAAGTAGAAATAGAATACAGTCCAGCAATTCCAGTGTTGGGTATTTAACTAAAAAAAATAAAAACACTAATTCAAAAACATATATGCATCCCTATGTTTATTGCAGTATTATTTAAAACAGCCAAGATACAGATGCAACCTAAGTGTCCATCCATAGATGAATGGATAAAGATGAGATACAGACATACAAATATACAATGGAACAATTACTCAGAAAAAAAAGGATTCTTGCCATCCACAATAGGAATGCACTACATGTTCACAACAATATCCTAGAGGGTATTATGAAAAATGAAATATGTTAGAGAAAGACAAATACCGTATGATTTCACCTACATGCAGAATCTAAAAAACAAATGAACAAACAAGCAAAGGAGGAACACAGTCCTAAATCCAGAGAACAAACTGATGGTTACCAAAGTGGGAAGGCAGGTAGGGATAAGCATAATAGGTAAAGGGGATTAAGAGTACAAACTTCCAGTTAAAAATAGGTCATGGGGGTGGGGCCGTGCCTGGGTGGCTCGGTCGGTTAGGCAGTTGACTCCTGATTTTTGGCTCAGGTCATGATCTCAGGCTCCTGGGGATCGAGCCTCCGGCCCTGTGCTCAGCAGGGAGCCTGCTTAAGGATTCTCTCTCCCTCTGCCCCCCACCAAATAAATAAATCTTTTAAAAAAAAAAGGTCATGGAACGAAGACTACAGTACAGGGAATATAGTCAACACTACCATAGTAATACTGTACGTTGACAGATGGGGACTACAGTTACTGTGGTGAGCACTGTACAATGCACAGAACTGTCAAACCACAATGCTGAACACCTGAAACTAACGTAACATTGTCAACTATACGGCAACAAAAAATAAATGAAACAGTTTGAGTACATAAGTTTAAAAACTAGCACAGTTCTAATAAATGAGAAAACACAATACAAAACAAATGGTTTTCACTTTTGTTCTAAATTCACACTTTTTAAACAGTGGTGATGAACCATTCAAGAAGAGACCTGTATTACTGTTTTGTTTGACTGCAGGCAGATCAAAGGAGTTAGAATGGTATGTATTAGGTAGCTGCAAAGTGGATGCTATGCCCTTTACAGATCAAAGGATAACATCAAAGATCAGTCTCCTCTGGAACATTCCTGGAGGGTTTCTCAGAAAACAAAACAGACCTGCAAATACTGAAAAATATCAAGTGAATGAAGGCCCACCAGTAACAATAAATATCCAAAAACAAACTAATAATCTACACAGACTCATTCCAGATGATTACTGAGATGGTAGATCAAAACACTGAAATTCTGAACCCTGCCCAAAGAGAAAAAAATTGGGGGGGGAGTCCAAACATTTTTCCCTCGTAAGCATTCAGCTTGTGCTGGTTCTGTCCTCCTCCTGCCCACCAATTACAGATGCTCTGAATGAAATCAAATCCCGACCACAGCCCTTGTGGGAATGGAGGACGGTCATGAAGCCCTGTCACCGAGATTTAATTTGCACTATTAACCACCCAATAGGTTTGTCAGCTAAAATTCAGGATGAATTTTGTGAAATATGAATTTTAGATTGATAGCCAATCATTTTTTAGTATAAGTATGTCCCATACATGTCCAATATTTATATTAAAATATGACTGGCTGTTGCTCTAAAAATCCAAATTTCACTATGCATTCCATATTTTTCTTTCCTGAATCTGGCAGTATTACTCAAAGGCAAGGGTCCTCCACAGACCAATTAACCATAGAAAGCATTTTTCTTGTTGGGGCTTTAGATGCTACCTCCTGGGAAAGGCTGGGTCTCTTGTTGATCTTCTTACCCTATTTTGCTACAGACAAAATTACACATGTTTAGAGCCTTTTAGGCAAGCTTGCAAAACTAACTTCCATTTCACTTGGTGTACAGTGCTTTACGGAAGAACTGACCTGGTAGACTAATTTTCCAAAGGAAAAACAGCTCAGTTTTTTTGTAGACTGACCCTGAGTGATACAATTTTTATTTTGCCCTGATTTATGGGAGTTTTCCAAGAATGAAATACCTCTCTTCATCTTTTGCAGAAATGTGCCCTGTCTGCAAACTATCAGTACATAGTGACTTTTTTTAAAAAGTTCTTTTAACTCTTTACACCATAGCAGGGGAATGATTTATACTAATCCATTAATGCTCACTTAAGAAGCTCAAAATACTTTACAACAATCTTATGACACATGCAGGATGAGCAAATCAAGATTCTATTTTCTAAGTTATCCAGTATTGTGCACAAAGTCTAGAACAGTGCATTTCTTCTGATGTCAGGTATTCCATTCACTGGTGCCAAAGAAAAGTCACTTTTTTAAAAAGTTCGTTAGTTATTTTAAGTAGGCTCCACATTGAGTATGGAGCCCAAAACAGGGCTTCAACTCACTATCCTGAGATCAAGACCTGAGCAGAGATCAACAGTTGGACGCTTTATCAACTGAGCCACTCAGGCACCCCCTTGAAGATTTTATTTTTAAGTACTCTCTACACCCAACGTGGGGCTCAAACTTACAACCCCAAGATCAAGAGTCGCATACTCTACTGACTGAGCTAGCCAGGCACATGAAAAAGTTACATTTTCAGATTTCTTTTAAAAAGGTGGCAGGGTGGGGGGTGCCTGGGTGGCTCAGTCAGTTAAGCATCTGCCTTCAGCTCAGGTCATGATCTCAGGGTCCTGGGATCAAGAACCACATTGGGCTCCCTGCCTACTTCTTCTTCTTCTGAATCTGCCACTTCCTCCTACCCCCGCCCCGCTTGTGTGTGCGTGCTCTCTCTCAAATAAATAAAATCTTAAAAAAAAAAAAGAAAGAAGGAAAGAAAAAAAGATTTCATGCCCACCAGAAGAAATAGATAACTGTTTAGAAAGTGAACACTTTAAATAAAAACTGAACAGTGGAATACTGACACACAGGGCTCTGTTGAGAGTATACTCTCTAGTTTAGGTTAAACAAAAAAAACCTGGAAATCATTCTGCCGTCTAGGGGCAAGGTGGAAAGAACTTCCAGGTTAATCACCTTAACTGAACCTCTCTACACCCCAAAAAAACAACAGACGGAGAACGGAAGCACCTGGGAGCATGCTGATGAGAGATTCACAGCCATAAGTTCTAGGATAAACCTGTAAACTTGTGTCACAAATATTAATGATGAGTAGTAGCTCAGAAGATTGCCAGACATTCCTCAGGTCATATAAGAGATCTGACTGAAATTAGAGTGACATGAAATGATCAACCCCCACCCCTGCCACCACCCAAGTAGTTGGCATGACGCTGTCAAAAGAGGATTAGGGGGTGGACCAGATCACCTCGTATGGCCACCTCCGAACATGGGTTTTGACAGGGAAGAAGTGTGTATGATATATTAGGAAGAGATCAATGAACTTAATAACAAATACATGTAATGTAATCTGTTTCGTATGAGGCAGAGATTCCATGATACTGATACGATCTCTATTAGTCATGTCCTTCCTAATTATGCCAATACAAGCATTAACAACTGTAAAGGTGATTCTCTTAGTCTAGACCAGTGGTCCTCCACCACATCAGACACAATGCTCCCTTCTGTACTGCCCCATAAATATTCTGCAACAGGGTACATACTTAACATTACCTACCGATGTAAGACTTAAAATCAACAAAAGGCTCATTTCCATGAAATGAAAGAACAGTAGGTTTGTAACAGGAGAGTATGCATTTCAGTCTGTAAATGCTCAGGCATGACCTCACTAGAAGACATGAGGAAATAAGCAAATGCTATTCCAAGGAAGAGAATCCAAACAGTGAGTACCTGTTCCTGAACTGAGGCCTCCATTGCCCTTCAGGGCAAATCCCGAAGGTCTGTCAAGACTGAAACAACTCTTCATTTTTACACTAAGAATAACCAAGAGTGAAAACATCACTCCATCTAGAGCCCGTTAAGGTCCATGCAGTCACGAATGATGTGGGCACGCTTTTAGAAAAGGGAACTGTGCTGGGCAGGCTCTTGAGGAAAAGCTCCTTCACTGGAAGGTTTATGAGGTCATCGTTCAGGAAGGTGAGGGATCAACAAGCCAGGATAAGGAACTTCTATTTCCACACCTCCCTAATGTATCTTCCATGAACTCGTGACACATTCTGAGCTGCCCTCATTCCAAGTCTGCCATCTGCCTCCTTCTTCTTCCACCCTGATTCTCTGAAATTACAGGATGGTAGGCTGGGAAATATATTTTGCTATTATCTAATTTTGATCCCCATTTTAGAGGTTAGTAAATTTAGTCTCATTCAGGGCCAGGACTGCGTTCACTCTGCCACATTTAAGGGAAAATAAGTTTGATGTTAAAAGATCTTTTTGATCTTTTGATCCGTCTGAGTGGCTCAGTCGGTTAAGCCTCTGCCTCTGGCTTAGGTCTTGATTCCAGGGTCCACGGGTCAGTCCTGCATTGCTCCCTGCTCAGCAGAGAGTCTGCTTCTCCCTCTCCTTCCGCCCTCCCCCTGGTTTGTGCTTTCTCTCAAAAAACAAAAAACAAACAACAACAACAAACAAACAAACAAACAAAAACAAAACAAAACAAAACAAAAAACACCAAGGTCTTTCTGAGAAACTGAAACCTACTAAGTAAACAACAAAAATTTCAAAAAATTTCTGTCTGAAAGCATCCCACCATCCTCTTCAAAGCTTCATAAAGTTTATCTGAATTCAAGCAGTTAAAAATATTAGTAGATAAGCAATATAAGCACTTTTCTTGACAGTGGCCTAGCAGTCCCCTATTCAGGTGGTCTGTACTTTGTTTAATCAACTGCTTCTTTTTGGATACCTAGGTTATTTCTCTCTTTTATTATTCATTTAGTGGACTGTAAATTGTTTATTGATGAGAAATGTTTATATTTATCCAATTTTAAAAAGCTGTCAAGAAACAAAACCCAAAGGGGGCGCCTGGGTGGCTCAGTGGGTTAAGCCGCTGCCTTCGGCTCAGGTCATGATCTCAGGGTCCTGGGATCGAGTCCCACATCGGGCTCTCTGCTCAGCAGGGAGCCTGCTTCCTCCTCTCTCTCTGCCTGCCTCTCTGCCTACTTGTGATCTCTCTCTGTCAAATAAATAAATAAAATCTTTAAAAAAAAAAAAAAAAAAACCCAAAGAAGGAAAAAGCAAGCAATCTTACTTGTGAAGTTAAGAGCCAGAGTTTTAAAAGCTAAGGGAAAAAACTCTGCAAATTAGGGTTGCTTTTTTCTTTTTTTTTTTTAGAATACATCAAATTCTACATTATAACTATACCCAAAGCCAAACATTTCTTCTTCTCCATCCCCCTTTATTCAACTATTGAATATTACCTGAAAAACTGTGCAAATTCATAATGAAAAATTACCTGCATTTAAAATACACAGTCCCCTCGTGGCTTCCATCATGCTTTCCTCTCTCAGGATTGTCCCATTCTACTCCTAACCAGAGTCCTAATAGAATAAGAAAAAAAAATGAGGACTAAGTGAGGTCGGAGGTAATTAATGCTCCTTTTTGCTGCAAGTAAATACAGTTAGCAATGGAAACCCTATCACACAGACACCACTGGGGGCGAAAAATATCTTTTGAAAAAAAGCAAGTTAACCTTAGACTTGAGACTGCAATCAGCAAATATGATAGAGAGCATGTCTGGTTCATAAGCCTACAAAAACTACAACTGATATGGGGCGCCTGGGTGGCTCAGTGGTTAAAGCCTCTGCCTTCGGCTCAGGTCATGATCCCAGGGTCCTGGGATCAAGCCTCACATCGGACTCTCTACTCGGCAGGGAGCCTGCCTCCTCCTCCTCCTCTCTCTCTCTCTCTCTGCCTGCCTCTTGGCCTACTTGTGATCTGTCTGTCAAATAAATAAAATAAACTACAACTGAAAGAAACAATAGCTAAAACTTACTGAGCACTTATTGAATGCCAGAAACTTTTGCATTACTTCATGTTATTCTCACAAGACACTTTGTCTTTGTCAAGCAGATAGTATTACCTTCTTTTTTTACTAATTCCTGGACAAATACCCAAGTTTTGGAGTCCTAGTCTACTATTCTGCTTTTCATAAAATAAAAAACTATATATAAATAGTATCCTTATGCAACACAGGTAAAATAACTCACTCAAAGTCACACAACTTCAAACCCAGGTGATTGTAATTCCAAAGTCACACTTTGCTGTCTTTGGCCAGACCTTGTGTTTGTATACCCCTTCAGTTTCCAGAACACTCTATATACAGTACTTTTTAAGTGCAAAAGAAAGATGGAGTGGTTCACTTCTGGATTAACCCTCCTAGTAAAAACTAGAAAAGCTACATAAACTATTTTTGAAAATCACTTTACATCAATTATGATGGCCAAAGTCAAAACACAAAACAAAACAAAATAACAAGTGCTGGTGAGGATATGGAAAAATTAGAACCCTTGTGCCCTCCTCATGGGAATGTAAAATGCTGCAGCCACTATGGAAAACAGTAGGATCGTTCCTCAAAAAAACTAAACACAGAATTACCAAATCATGTAGCATTTCACTTCTGGGTATATACCTAAAAGAACTGAAAGCAGGGACCCAGACACCTGCATATTTAGGTTTACAGCAACATTATACACAATAGCCAAAAGGTGGAAGTAACCCAAGTGTCCATTAATGATAAATGGACAAATGAAATGTGGTGTATCCAGTCGACAGAAGATTATTCAGCCAATAAAAGGAATAAAAGTCTGAAACACGCCACAGCATGGTTGAACTTTGAAGATATTATGCTAAAATGACATAAGCCAAACCCAAAAAGACAAGATAGGATTCCACATACACGAGACACCTAGAGCAGTCAAATTCATAGAGACAGAAAGTAAAATGGGGGTTGTCAGGGGCTGAGGGGAGAAGAGAATGGGGAGTTATGATTTAATAGGTACAGAGTTCCAGTTCTATAAAATGAAGCGTTCCAGGTACACAGTGGTAAGGGTTGCACAACAAGGGAGATGTATTTAATACCACCGAACTCTACACTGAAAAAATGGTTAAAATGGTCAATTTAGTTATGTATATTTACTACAATTTTAAAGATATGTGTGTACATCCCAGAGGGCTACTAAGGCAGCCAAGAATTACAAAGCCAACATGTGGGAGAAAAGGGAAACCCAAAGAGTATAACTAATAAACATTTAGAGCAATGTTTTCCCCTAAGGCATTTGGTAATTCTGATATAAGAAGCTAAAAAGCTGAACAGAGCTTTGGACAGATTTCAAGGGCTAAAAAATCAATACTGAGAATCACAGCCCCCCAAGGAAGATCCAAGTTGCTGAGAAAGTCTCTAGGATTTGTACTGAGCTCAAGATGTCTTCATTCTAAGAGTAAGGAGACATCAGCGATAAGATACATAAACTAACCCTCATAAGGGATTAAATGTAAATCCTTGGAAAGGATCGAAGAAAGATAACACGATCGCAAAGCTGGAATTATAATTTTTCGTCATCATATCTGGCATTCTAACAAAAATAACCAAGCGCAGAAAAAGACAAAGACTCCGTGACTGAGAACCAAGGAAAACAACAGCCAACACAAACAGATTCATCAGGCATCTGCATAATGGAGTTTTAACTATGCTTAATATTTTCAGGAAAATAAAGGATGACCTTAAAATTTCAGCAGAGAATTTCACAACTGTGTTTTTTTTTCAAACCCTAAATAAAAATTCTGAAACTAGAAAACATGATTCAAAGGGATACATGTATGTTTATTGTTTACAGCAGCACTATTTACAATAGCCAAGATATGGAAGCAACCCAAGTGTCCACACATGAATGAATGGATGAAGAAGATGTGGTCTATATATACAATAGAACATTACTCAGCCATAAAAAGAATGAAATCTTGCCATTTGCAATGGCATGGATGAAGCCAGAGAATATAATGCTATGCAAAATAAGTCAGAGAAAGACAAATACCATATTTCACTCATATGTGGAATTTAAGAAATAAAACAGGTGAGCAAAGGGAAAAAAAAAGAGAAACAAATCAAGAAATGGACTCAATTATAGAGAACTAACTGATGGTTACCGGAGGAGACGTGGGTGGGGATGGGCGAAACAGCTGAAGAGGATTAAGGGCTGTACTTGTCATAATGAGCACTGGGTGATGTATGGAATTGTTCAATCACTAGACTGTACACTGGAAACTAATACAACACCGTATGTTAACTAACAGGAATTAAAATAAAAAGCTAATAATAATAATAATAATAATAAAAAGCTAAAAAAAAAAAAAAAGACAACCCAACTGAAAAATGGACAAAGGACTTGGATAGACATTTCTCCAAAGATATATACATGTCCAATAAACACGCAGAAAGATGATCATTAGTCGTTACAGAAATCCAAATCAAAACCACAATGAGGGGTGCCTGGGTGGCTCAGAGGGTTAAGCCTCTGCTTTCAGCTCGGGTCATGGTCTCAGGGTCCTGGGATCGAGTCCCATATTGGGCTCTCTGCTCAACGGGAGCCTGCTTCTTTCTCTCCCTCTGCTGTCATTTCCTCTGTTTGTGCTCTCGCTTTCTGGAAAATAAATAAATAAATAAAATCTTAAAAAAAAAAGAAAACACAATGAGATACCACTTCACACTTAATAGTATGGCTATAACCAAAATAATGGAAAGTAACAAGTGCTGGCAAGGATGTGGAAAAACCGGAACCCTCATATACTGCTGGCGGACACATAAAACAGTGTTGCCACTTTGGAAAACATTTTCAGGTGGATCCTGAAACCTAAATGTAGAATTACCATATGACTCATCGATTCTACTTACGGGCATATAACCCCAAGCATTAAAAAAACTCAGACACTTGGGGCGCCTGGGTGGCTCAGTGGGTTAAGCCACTGCCTTCGGCTCGGGTCATGATCCCAGGGTCCTGGGATGGAGTCCCGTGTCAGGCTCTCTGCTCAGCAGGGAGCCTGCTTCCTCCTCTCTCTCTCTGCCTGCCTCTCTGCCTACTTGTGATCTCTCTCTGTCAAATAAATAAATAAATTCTTTAAAAAAATAAATAAAAAAAACTCAGACACTCGTATGCCAGTGTTCATTGCAGCATTACCCACAATAGGCAAAAGGTAGAAATAACCCAAATATCCATCAACAAATGGACAGATAAAAAAATGTGATACACATACAATGGAACATTCAGCCGTAAAAAGGAATGACGTTCTCGCACATGCTACATGGATGAACCTTGAAGGTATTTTGTCAAATAAAAAAAGCCATCCTGGGGCCACCTGGGTGGCTCAGTGGGTTAAGCCGCTACCTCCGGCTCGGGTCATGATCTCAGAGTTCTGGGATCAAGCCCCACATCAGGTTCTCTGCTTGGCAGGGAGCCTGCTTCCTCTCTCTCTCTCTGCCTACCTCTCTCTACCTACTTGTGATCTCTCTCTGTCAAATAAATAAATAAAATCTTAAAAAAAAAAAAAAAGCCATCCTGAAAGGACAAAGACTTCTATGGTTCTACTTATATGAGGTACCCTAGTCACTGTTTACCTATACACTTAAAAATGGTTTAAGAGGGGCGCCTGGGTGGCTCAGTCATTAAGCATCTCTTTTCGGCTCAGGTCATGATCCCAGGGTCTTGGGATCGAGCCCTATATCAGGATCCCTGCTTGGCGGGAAGCCTGCTTCTTCCTCTCCTTCTCCCCCTGCTTGTGTTCCCTCTCTCACTATAGCTCTCTCTGTCAAATAAATAAATAAAATCTTCCCCCAAAAAATGGTTTAAGAGAGAAAAAACAAAAGGTTAAGATGGTTAATTTTATGTTATGTAAATTTTACCACAATTAAATATGTTAACATTTTAAAAATAGTTAGGGGGAAGGAAGAGATGAACAGGTGGGGCACAGAATTCTTAAGGCAGTGAACCTACTCTGTATGATAATGTCATCATAAATTTCCCCAAAGCAACAGAATATACAACACCAAGAGTGAACTTCAATGGACTTTGAGTGATAATGATGTATCATCAATACAGGTTGATCGATTTCAACAAATATACACTCTGGTGGGGGACATTTGTAATGAGGGGGCCTAGACATGTGTGCGGGGCAGAAGGAAATCACTCTACCTGCTCTTCAGTTTTGCTGTGAATTTAAAACTACTCTAAAAAATAAAGCCTATTCAAAAAAAGATTAAAACAGTAAATCTTGTTGTATTTTATAATTTAAAATGTTTAATAAAAAAGGTCAAAATGGCAAATTTTATGTTTTATATGCATGTAACCACAATTTAAAAAAATTTTAAAACAAAGATAATTTCAGCAAAGAAAAATTAATAGGGGTGATCTTCAAGGATAAAGGAAGTTATCCCAGGGCGCCTGGTGGCTCAGTGGGTTAAGCCGCTGCCTTCAGCTCAGGTCATGATCTCAGGGTCCTGGGATCGAGTCCCGCATCGGGCTCTCTGCTCAGCAGGGAGCCTGCTTCCCTTCCTCTCTCTCTGCCTGTCTCTCTGCCTACTTGTGATCTCTCTCTGTCAAATAAATAAATAAAATCTTAAAAAAAAAAAAAAAGAAAGTTATCCCAGATGAAAACCTGAGGATACAGAAAGGCAAGAAAAGGGTAAATATATAGATACATCTAAATTAATAAAAATGATATAAACTATTATCAGTTCTTGGTGCTTTATATGCACAAAGATTAAAATACCCAACCTATGAGTTAGGAATTGGGTAAGCAGAATTAGTATTCAAGTATTCTAAGGTGTTTGTAGGAGTCCAGGAAGAAGTAAAATTACTAATTAGACTTTTATAGGTCAAAGATGCAGGTTATTATCTCCCTAATAATTACTTAATAAAAAAATGTATGATTGGGGCACCTGGGTGGCTCAGTGGGTTAAGTCTCTGCCTTTGGCTCAAGTCATGATCTCAGGGTCCAGGGATGTAGCCCCGCATCAGGCTCTCTGCTCAGCAGGGAGCCGGTTTCCTCCTCCCCCTCTGCCTGCCTCTCTGCCTACTTGTGATCCTTTCTCTCTGTCAAATAAATAAATAAAAACTTATTTTTTAAAAAGTATGATTAATAGAGAGGAAAGATAAAGTTTAAAAAATAATCCAAAAGGAGGGGAGAGGGGAGACAAAAAAAAAAAAACACAGCCAAGACAAACAGAAAGCAAATAGTAAGATGGCAGATACAAACCCAAATTATCAAGAAATAAGTAAAATAAGGACTAAACATTCTGATTAAGAGGGTCCACAGAGGGGCGCCTGGGTGGCTCAGTGGGTTAAGCCGCTGCCTTCGGCTCAGGTCATGATCTCAGGGTCCTGGGATCGAGTCCCACATCGGGCTCTCTGCTCAGCAGGGTGCCTGCTTCCTCCTCTCTCTCTGCCTGCCTCTCTGCCTACTTGTGATCTCTCTCTGTCAAATAAATAAAATCTTTAAAAAAAAAAAAAAAAGAGGGTCCACAGAAACCGTCACTGAGATTTATACAGGGATCAAACAGACTCTGTAGATTGCTTTGGGTAGTAATGACACTTTAGTAACTCTTCCGATCCATGGAGGGATGTCTTCCCATTTATTTGTGTTTCATTTCTTTCAGCAACATTTTATAATTTTCCTTGCATATGCCTTTCACCTTCCTGGTTAATTCCCAAGTGGTTCATTCTTTTTGATGCCGTACATGTAGACAACGGAGCATTATTCAGCCTTTACAAGGAAGTTCTGACACATGCTACAGCATGGATAAACCTCAAGGACATTATGCTCGGTGAAATTCGATACTCATAAAAAAAAAAAAAAAATTTCCACAGCGGCACCTGGGTGGCTCAGTCGGTTAAGTGTCCCACACTTGATCTCAGGTCGGGTCCTGATCTCAGGGTTGTGATATCAAGTCCCGCACTGGTCTCCACAGTCAGCGCAAAGCCTGCTTGAGATTCTTTTCCTCTCCTTCCCCCTCTGCTCCTCCTCCCTGCTCACATGCCCATACTGTAAATTAAAAAACAAAATCTTAGGGGGAAAAAAAAAGACAAATACCACAGTCAAATTCCCAAGAGAGAGAAAGCAGAATAGTGGATTCTAGGGACTGGCGAGACAGAAGCATGAGAAACTACTGTTTAATGAATACGAAATTTCAGTTTGGGAAGATGAAAAAATGTTCTGGGGGTGGACAGTGGTGATGGCTACAAAACAATGTGATGAACCCAATGCCATGGACCGCACATGTAACCAATGTAACAAACGTGGATTTTTACATTCTGTGCATTTCACCGCAATGAAAATATATAAAAGACTGAAATCACAGAGTAGTGGCTCTGTACACAGTAGAATTCAGTCAATAAAGTTTTATTAGAAAATACTCATATGTGTATAAATTAAGCCATATCATTCTAAATTACCTTGCTTCAAAAGAGAAAGTACAGGGGGACCTGGGTGGCAAAGTTGGTTGAGTGTCCGATCTTGATTTCCACTCAGGTCATAATCTCAGGGTCCTGAGATCAAGCCCCACATCAGGCACCTACACTCAGCAGAGAGTCTGCTGGGGATTCTCTCTCCCTCTCCTTCTGGCCCTCTGCACCTCCCCACATAGGTGTGCTCTCTTTCACTCTAATAAATACATAAATCCTGGGTCGGGGAGCAGAGCACGGGGTGCCTGGGTAGCTCAGATGGTCGGGCATCTGACTTTGGCTTGGGTCCTGGGATAAAGACCTACAACGGGTTGCCAGCTCAGTGGGGAATCTGCTTCTCCCTCTCCCTTTGCTTTTCCTCCTGCTTGTGCTCTTTCTCTCTCTCTTGAATAAAATATTTTAAAAAATAAAATTTTAATTTAAAAAAAAGCACAAAGTAAATTAGAAAATATTTTGAACAGAATGATGATAAAAATACCACATATCAAAATTTGGGAAATGTAGCCACAAGCTGCATTTGGAGAGAAAGTTACAGGCTTAAATGTATAGGTTAGATGGAAGACAGAAAATAATCATCTGTCTCAAAATGTTAAGGGGAGAAAAACACCCTAAATTAAGCCTACAGAAAGCAGAAGTAAATAATAAAGAGGAAAAATGAATAGGATAGAAAAATAAGACCATTTCTCGCTGTAAAACAGCTCAAAGCTTTCCAACAGGGATACATGTGAAAACCAGCAGCCATTACATAAAGGCTAACTCTTGGAATAAAAGTGAGTGCAGGTGAAAAGGAAGCACAGTTAAGAAGACCGTTCGAGGGGCACCTCGAACGGCTCAGTGGGTTAAAGCCTCTGCCTTCAACTCAGGTCATGATCTCAGGGTTCTGGGATCGAGCCCCACATAGGGCTCTCTGCTCAGTGGGGACCCTGATTCCCCCTCTCTCTCTTCCTGCCTCTCTGCCTACTTGTGATCTCAGTGTGTCAAATAAATAAATAAAGTATTAAAAAAAAAAAAAAGAAAAAAAGACCGTTCAGGGGCGCCTGGGTGGCTCAGGGAGTTAAGCCTCTGCTTTCAGCTTAGGACATGATCTCGGGGTCCTGGGATGGAGCCCCGCATCAGGCTCTCCACTCAGCGAGGAGTCTGCTTCCTCCTCTCTCTCTGCCCGCCTCTCTGCCTACTTGTGATCTCTGTCTGTCAAATAAATAAATAAACTCTTTAAAAAAAAAAAAAAAGGAAGACGGAAGAAGACCGTTCATACGATTGGGGGTGGTGTGTGGGAAAAACATGCATGGTAATAGGAAAGAAACTGTGAAGGGAAAATAGCAGAGGCCAAAGCCTAGTAGAGCTCAGGACCTGTTTAGGGAGCCTTAAAAAGTCCCACACAGGTAGAACCGGGGGTGTAGCCCAGGGTCAGCGCAGAGCCAGTAGCAGGAAAAAAAGACTAGCAGGGCCGCAAAGAGGCTGAACCCTAACATAAAACTCTCCAATGACACAGTAAAGAGCTTGAACTTTATCCTGCATCTCCTGAGAACCCTTGTTAAGCAGCATGGAGACACAGGATCTCAATCTTGAAAGATAAGAAATTGAAGCTCAGAGGAAGTATGTCAGTTACTCAAGGGAAAACTTTCTTCCTGCAGTCTCACAGCACTCTGGTATCAGATGTGTGGTGTTTCCACTCCGAGCAATTCTCTAATTCTTGGCAGACACAATCTGAATGTCCTACAATATACCTAAAGGCTGATACTAACTGGCCAGATTAGTGTAGACCCCAAAGATTAAGGGCTCAGTCCCACAAGAATGTCTAAACCCCTGATTTATAGCTGGTAGCTGAGAAGTTAGAGATGCCAGTCACAAGTCCCAAGCTGTCACCTCTAACTTCTCAGCTACCAGCTATAAATCAGGGGTTTCCATAGCCTGTACTTTTGATCATTTGCTAGAACTGCTTCACAGAAATCAAGAAAACCCTCACATTTACAGTACGTTATAAAAGATAAAACAAAGAACAGATGAACATCTACAAGGAGGGTCTTGTACCCAGAAGGGTCTTGAGCACAGGTGACTGCACCACAGTTTGAGGTGTACCTGTCAGTGTGTGCATATGTTCACCAACCCAGAAGGCCTCCAAACCCCACAGTTTGGGGATTTTCATGGAGACCTCCTCATGTAGGCCTCTCTTCCCTCCCCAGAGGATGGGGGTGAGTCAAAGTTCCAAACTCCTAATTAAGGTGCTGGTGACCAGCCCCCCATCCTGAAGCTACCTAGGGCAACCCAGCCACCGGTTGTCATTAGCAAACAAAAAGACACTTATCACTTTGGAGATTCCGAGGGCCTTCTTTTAGAAGTTCTTGGTGGGGAACGAGGAATTGAAGAACAAATATTAGAGCATGTGAAAATCAGTAGTGGGAAATTTCACCAAAATGTAGTCGGAAGGATTGCAGACCCAACAGGAAGAGACAAACTTGGCTTTACCTGGACTTGACCTTGCACCCAGATACTACTCCATTATTCCGGCTAAAAGCAGAGATGCTCAGCCAATGAAAAGCCACCTCATGCCGACAAGAGCCAACAGCTCAGCCAGTGAAAAGCTACCACACTATGACCTCTACTTTACTCCAGTGGACTTTTAGTTTATAACAGACATCCCAACCTACCCCTTTCCTCCTTAAAAAGCATGCTTCTCCTTTATTCCCTCTGACCTTCCCACAGGTTTTACCACAGTTTATTTATCCTGGATTGCAATTTTCTTTTATTCCTAAAAAAAAAGCCCCCCTTTTTTTTTTTCTTAAAGATTTACTTATTTGACAGAGAGGGAGCAAGTCCAAGGAGGGGGAACAGCAGGGAGAGGGAGATGCAGACTCCCCGCTGAGCAGGGAGCCGGAGGAGGGGCTCCATCCAAGGACCCCTGGATCATGCCCTGAGCCGAAGGCAGAAGCTTAATGGACTGAGCCCCCAGGTGCTCCTTTTATTAATTTTTTAAGATTTTATTTATTTGAGAGATGGAGATAATGCAAGGCAGTGGAGGGGTTAGTAGGAGAGGGAGAAGCAGACTTCCGCTGAGCAGGAAGCCCCACGTGGGACTTGATCCCAAGACCCCAGATTCACGACATAAGCCGAAGGCAAATGCTTAACCAAATGAGCCACCGAGGCTCCCCAGCAGCTTTTATTTTCAAGATTAACAGATGTTCCTAGTTCCCCTAACACACAGGAAGTTTCGTGGGTTTGGGGAGCTTTGTGTCAGGAACCTGAGACACAGACCAGGTATATTTTTCTTATTATGTCACTCTTGCCAAAATGACATAGTGAAAAAGGACCAAACTTTGTACTAACACACACACACACACACACACACACTCCTTTTGTATCTTAATCCACTTTGTTAAACAAAGGCCTTAAACACAAGTAATGTTATTCATCATAAAAGCCCTCACCCAAATGAACTGCCTTAGCGGACATCACTAAGAAGGCCATTTGCACTTCAAAGAACAAGTCACTACTCAGACTCACACAGGTGGGAAGAGCAAGGCCAGCACGCTCTTGGGATCAGCTGTAACTCTGGCGAAGCATCACTCCTGTCTGGCAAGCTCTCGCCCTGTCCGCTAAAGACAGCAGAGCAAGTCTGGAAACCAGCAGAGATGAGAAAGCGGACCAAAGTGGAGGTTGGTAGGACCTCATCGGTCATTTCCCAACGCTGGAAGACCCAGGCTTCTGCCTCCTACAGGCCAGGGGTGCTAAGGCCCTGATTACCTTCCATCTACCAAGTTCAAATGTGCAAAAGACTGAAGCAGACACGAGAATATAGGTTTATTAATTTCCAATGATAAATATAATTTTTATATTTATACATCAATACCCTGACAGATGAGAGTGACTACCATGCTCCAACAAAAATCAAGATTCTATGATGGTTTTCCTATAGAGGGAAATGAAGTGTTCTGAGAAAAAGAGTACTTTTCTCCTGATTCACAACAAGAACAGCAAACATTTAAAAAGCTCTTACATCCTGTCAAGTTTAGGTCTAAATGCTTTATATATATTTTAATTTATTGACTCCTCATAACAACCCTTCGAAGCAGAGGGCCATCCACTTCAGCACGATTGTGGACTACAGAAAGACCACTAACTTTCAGGAGCAAGAATTCTCTCTCAGGAAGCAACCCCACATCTGTCCAAAGCTTCAAACAAGGACACACTTGAGTACCAATTTTTTTGCACCTATAAATACAGAAGAGATGACTAAGGGCCTAACATACTTAAAGTCACAAATTACCAAATGCCTATTACTCCTATAATAAGATCTGCTACCAGTTTGAAGCAGGGCTACATCCCAGTAAGAAATAAGTTATAAAAATCATCCTGAAATAATTAAATTACCTACTTAAATGACTCTACAGTTTTTTTTAATTAATTAATTTATTTATTTGACAGACAGAGATCACAAGTAGGCAGAGAGAGAGGAAGGGAAGCAGGCTCCCCGCTGAGCAGACAGCCCGATGCGGGGCTCGATCCCAGAACCCTGGGATCATGACCTGAGCTGAAGGCAGAGGCTTCAACCCACTGAGCCACCCAGATGCCCCGACACTACAGTTTTCATCTGAATATTATCACGTGTCTGTCAAAGGCAACAACTTTGGATTTTTTTTTTTTTTTAAGATTTATTTATTTGACAGAGATCACAAGTAGGCAGAGAGGCAGGCAGAGAGAGAGAGAGGAGGAAGCAGACTCCTGGCTGAGCAGAGAGCCCAATGCAGGGCTCGATCCCAGGACCCTGGAACCATGACCCAAGCCGAAGGCAGAGACTTTAACCCACTGAGCCACCCAGGCACCCCAACAACTTTGGTTTTAACATAATGTTTAAATGTTCTTCTAGACAACAAATTGTAACTTTAGCCATTTCTTCCATCAACTCCCAGAATATGAAAACCTATCCTGTCATCACCACATTTAAACACACATATGCCTTTCTATTTGCTCTGGTAGGAGGGCAAAAGCAGGATTCATTTGAAAATGTCTCAGAGAAGAACACTGTTACACATACTTTATGTAGAGATTTGCTACCAAATAATTTGTGTTGATTCTGATTCTCAAAGTAGTATATGTTCAATAAAAGCAGTGAGAAAATAAAACCCATTAAAAACCTTGGAATAACAACAGCATCAAAACAACACTAATAAAGTACAATCAATAAGTGTTATTTGGGGGCACCTGGGTGGGTGGCTCAGTCAGTTAAGTGTCTGCCTTTGGCTCAGGTCCTGATCACAGGGTCCTGGGATCAAGTCCTACATTGGGCTCTCTGCTCAGCGGGGTGCCTGCCTCTCCCTCGCCCTCTGCCTCTGCCTGTGGCTCCGTCTGAGTCAAATGAATAAATAAAATCCTCTAAAAATAAATTTAAAAATTAAGAAATATGTTATTTAAACAAAAATACCTTAGGAGCATCTGGCTGGCTTAGTCAGAAGAACATGTGGCTCTTGATCTTGGGGTCTGGAGTTCAGGCCCCATGTTGGGCACAGAGATTACTTAAAAAAAAAAAAAAAAAAAAAGCCTAGGGCAATTAACTCAACTCAATGTAAAAAACGTAAAGTAGGTAAATAAATGCTACAAAAGCCTTAAAATGCTAAATAAACAACTTTCCTCTTAGGAAAAAAAAAGTAGAACAGTAAAGACTAGATACAAATTTTCTTTATATGAGGGAATAAGAAACTCATATCTAAAATTAATCAAAAAGGGGCACTGGGTGTTTCAGTCGCTTAAGTGGCCAAGTCCTGGTTTCAGCTCAGGTTATGATCTCAGGGTCCTGAAACTGAGCACCCCTTGGCTCCTCGCTGAGCATGGAGCCTACTGGAGATTCTCTCTCTCTCCCTCTGCAGCTACCCTACCCCACGCACGCATGTGCCTTGTCTCCTTCTAAAAAATAAAATAAGGGACGCCTGGATGGCTCAGTGGGTTAAGCAGCTGCTTTCTGCTCAGGTCATGATCCCAGGGTCCTGGGATCAAGTCCCACATTGGCCTCCTTACTTGGCAGGAAGCCTGCTTCTCTCTCTCCCTCTGCCATTCTGCCTGCTTGTGCTCTCTCTGTCAAATAAATAAAATCTTTTTAAAAAAATAAAAATTAAAAATAAACTAAAAAACTTTAAAAATAAAACTAATCGAGAGAAAAGAGCTAGTGCATAATTTTGATGGTACAGATGAAAACACCTAAAATTTTGCTGAAATGAGTCAGAGAAAGACAAATACCATGATTTCACTTACATGTGGAATCTAAAAAACACCACAAACCAAGCAGAAACCAACCTACAAATAGAGAACTGATGGTTGCCAGAGGGGAGGGAATGAGGGGTAGATGGGGAAAATGGCTGAAGGGGAGTGGGAGGTATAGGCTTCCAGCTATGGAATGAGTAAATCGTGGGGGTGAAAGGTCCAGGGTAGGGAATAGAGTCAGTGGTACTGTAACAGCACTTTATGGTAACAGATTATAGCTACACTGTAGAGTTGTCCAATCTAACTATAGAGTTGTCCAATCACTACATTGTACACCTGTGTCAACTTTACCTAAACAAACAAACAAAGACCTATTTTTTTTCTTTAAGAGTTTATTTAGGGGCACGTAGTTGGCTCAGTCGGTTAAGCATCTGCCTTCAGCTCAAGTCATGAACCCGGGTCCTGGGATTGAGCTTTGCATCAGGCTCCTGGCTCAGTGGGAAGCCTGCCCCTTCCCCTGCTTGTGCACATGTTCTGTCAATTAATATAAAATCTTAAAAAAAAAAAAAGATTTTATTTGAGAGAGAAGGGGGGAAGTGCAAGCAGGGGGAGAAGGAGTGGGAGAACCAGCCTCCCCACTGAGCAGGGAGCCCGACATGGGACTGATCCCAGGACCCTGGGATCATGACCTGAGCTGAAGGCAGACACTTAACAGACTGAGCCACCCAGGCGCCCCTATGATTACCCCCTTTTAAAGAACGGACACACTTCACTTTAGGACTAATCTTCAAAGACTATAAACCAAGAGGTTAATTAGGACAGAGTTTTTTTCAATAATCTTGTTTATTCAGTGGCTTACATAAACTCTATTTACAATAAAAGAATTCTATTCACCAGTAACACGATACGAATCAGAATTTGAGTTTAAAATGTATTTTATAAGAAAATGCTTTTACTTTTTAGAGATGCATGGTGAAGTATTCAGACATGAAATGCCACTATGCATATCACTTTATTTAAAATGCTTAGGCAGGGCTCCTGGGTGGTTCAGTTGGTTAAGCATCTGCCTTCAGTTTAGGTCATGATCCCAGAGTCCTGGGATTGAGCCCACCCCACCCCCACCCCCGGATTGGGTTTCCTGCTTAGTGGGAAGCCTGCTCTTCCCTGTCTCTCTGCCACTCCCCCTGCTTATGCTCTTTCATGCCCTATTCTCTGTTAAATGTATAAATAAAGTCTTTAAAAAATAAAATGCTTAGGCAAAAAAAATTTTTATTGAATGAAGCAAATAAGGCAAAGTGTTAGCAATGTTAAACAGACATAACAAGTATATATAGGTGTTCCTTATACTATTCCAAATGCTACCTGACACTTAAAAAAAAAAAATAGAAAGCAGAACCTTGGAGAAATGGCTGATTGTGGGGCAAAAAACGTGTTAGATGAACCCTTCACATATGATAGCTTCCTTATCAAATCTTAGTAAGGAAACTATCAAAAACCACTGGGTCACATCAAAAGTACTCAGGAGGCAATCTGAAGGGGGTCCTTCTGGCTGAATCTGGGACAGTCTGAGCATCAATAAGGATAACAGCAATGGACTAAAACATAAAATATGTTTAAACCCATGACTTTATATTTTTTTTTAATTCACTGGTTTTCTAAGTCAACCAATTCATTTTTATGAAGACAAATAAAAGGAAAAAATCCAACATTTATCCTGCCTTTCAATCACCCAGTTATTTGGAAAGAAACTAATTAACATAGGGAAATTTTCCACAATATACGCAGTCCATCAGAAGAACAATAGAAGAAAATTATTAGAATTTCACCATTTGACCACCCCAAATAACTGACATAAACCATATTCATCTAGAGCTGCAAACATCACAAAAAGAGATACAACCAGACATTGTGCGCCTCCTGACTGAAGAATGCATTATCTACAGAGTATTTGTACCAAAAAAAGAGATTATCAAACCTGAATCTGATAAACCCTATATACAATTACCGATGTACAGAAAACATAGAGACAGAAATACATGTTAATGACATCACATGGAGGTAATCAGACGAATCCAGAACATGAGAAGTTTTAGAAGACAAAACACAATTTTTTCCAACAAATTGCAAGGAAGAAAAAAAGGAACGTAGAAGATCATTCTAGGAAATCCTATATCCAACTTATAGGAGTGCCAGAAAGAGAAAACAGGAAAAATGGAAGAGTAAACATTATCAAATATAATCTTAGAAGAAAATATTTCATAACTGAAAAGGTACATGTGACCTCGATTAAATAGGCTTAACCAAGAAAACACCTACAACCAATCAGTGAAGAAACACCCACAGCTAGACACTTTGGTTTTTCATCATAAGCCCTTAGGCACTATATTTTATCATGCTCATGTATTATTTTAATAGGTACTTAAAAAAAACAAAGGAAACACAGCAACGAGGCTTCAAGAATGGCCCGGAAGATTAATTAGCAGTATTACTAAATGAAACTATAAGAAAATCTTGTTATATTTAAAAACAACATCCTCCAAGACCTAAAAAAAAAAAAAAAAAAACAACTGCTTCTTTTGTCATGGAAAATTATACTAATCCTCTAAAACACAAGAAAAAAATGAATCTGATCGAATTCTTGTGATGAGCCTCAGAGATGTGCATGATAGAGTCAGACCCTTGGCAAGTTCCAGGTTAGAAGCTGGAATCTGTGAGGCTGGAAATTGGTAAGAAGATGTGAAGAATGGAGAAAAATACTAAAAAAGATCAAGGGCAGACTTCTGACTTTGCTGAGTCAGCTGTTCCCTGATGAATTTGGATTGCCAGTATTTGCTTCAATAGGTGTCAACGCATTTCAACCACTATTTAAGATCAATAAACTGAGTGCAGAATACAAAATACCTCCATAAGAACTTAGAAGCAATATGTTTCAACTATTTTTTTAAAAGATTTTATTTCTTTGACAGAGAGAGATCACAAGTAGGCAGAGAGGCAGGCAGAGAGAGAGAGAGGAGGAAGCAGCAGGCTCCCTCCTGAGCAGAGAGCCCCTTGTGGGGCTCAATCCCAGGACAATGGGATCATGACCTGAGCCAAAGGCAGAGGCATCCCTCGACTATTTTATTTTAAATTAACTTGTTACTACAGGATAAATGGAACCCAAGATACTATAGGACCATTTAATTTAGTCACTCTATACAGGTTGACAATAATACCAGATTTCAGTTACCATAAAATGTATTACAAAACAATAACTAAGGGCAAAGAACCATGAAGATAATCACTGGAGAGAAAATAAAAATACAATGTATATATTGATTGATCTACAGCAACTCCAAGTATATGAATATGAGAATATCGAGTAACAAATATCTTATTTTTAAGCATACAGATGTATATTAATAAAAGGTCTACTGGTAGTATTTCATTAATTAAATCAGTTAATCATTTAAATCATATGAAACAAATTTAGAAAAAGTGCTTCCTCACTCCCACATTCATGAAACAATTCTAAACAGACTCTCCAAACACAGTTGTAACATTAGTGTCTGATTATCATCCCCCCCACACACAAATTTATTATCCTACAGTTCTGGAGGTCAGAGCCTGAGGACAGTCTCATTGGTCTAAAATCAAGGCATTGCAGGGGCGCCTGGGTGGCTCAGTTGCTTAAGTGTCTGCCTTCGGCCCGGGTCACAACCTTGGAGTCTCCGGTCAAGCCCCGCATCGGGTTCCTGCTCAGAGGGAAGTCTGCTTCTCCCCTCTGCCCCTCACCCCACTCTCATGCACACTCTCTCTCTCTCTCAATAATAAAATCTTTAAAAAATAAAATAAAATCAAGGGGTTGCAAAGCTGTGTTCCCTCTGGAGGCGAGAGAGGAAAACTCATTGCCTTGCCTTCCCCAGCTGGTAGGGGCTGCACACACTCTTTGGCTTCACGACCCAATTCCATCTTCAACGCCCACAGTGGCCAGTCAAAACTTTCTCACATCGCTGCTCTCCTGCACTGTCCTCTTCTACTTCTACTTCAACAGATCCTTCAGATCACACTGAACCCACCTGGATAATCTCCCTATCTTAAAGTCAGCTGATTAGCAAGCTTAATTCCGCCTGCAACCCTAATTCTCCTTTGCTATGTAACCAAACACAATGCTCCCAGCTCCTAGGGACATCTTTGTTGGAAGGGGAGGGGCACTTTTCTACCCATCACAGCATATCCTCTTTATTTAAACACTTTATTAAAAACTGCATATGGGGGCACCTGGATGGCTCAGTCAGTTAAGCATTGACTCTTGGTTTCTGCTCAGGTCATGGTCTCTGGGTCGTGGGATCAATCAAGCCCAAGTCCAGCTCCGTGCTCAGAGCACTCTGTTTGAGACTTTCTCTTCCTCTCCCTTAGCCCCTCCCCACCCCACACTCATTCACATGCTCTAAAATAAATCTTTAAAAAAATAAAAATTAAAAAATTAAAAAGCCTGCCTGTGATGCTATCTCGGGATATCTCGATTTCCAACCCAAGCCATTTGTAAAACATTAGAACTGCCCTATTTCTTTCTTAAGTAAATTTTATCTACCACAATAGCTAACACTATGCACCAGGAACTGGTCTAAGCGCTTTAAACACCTTCATTTATTTAATTATCACAACAACCCTAAAATTTACACCCAGTAAAGCAGCTCCAGGAGTAATTACTGAATCTGTGTTCAATTTCACTGCATCTTTGTACCAATTCCACCTGTTGACTTCTGAAAAAAACTCAAAAGTCACACCAGTTGAGGTAAAGTCCTACAGAATGCCCCCAAACGATGAGATAATTAATAGAGTGAATACACAGTAGCTCCTTCTTCACAGAATTATAATTTGAGGGGGGAAAATTCACCTGATCATACATACATGAAGGAATTGTCAAACTCACAAGCAATTTAATAAATGAAAATAATATGTACCACTTCATAGTCACTAAATTACCATGAAATAGCTTCCATTTGCATTACTGGATCTGTGATGGGCCACTCCAACCTGCCTTTAGAAATTGAGACTTATTCCCACCAGCTGCTGGGCAAACCAGCCTCTGGCAACTAGCCCTCAACTATGAACCCACTTTCAAGAACTGTCTACACTGGAGAAAGTGCCTGACACACCCGCTTCCACAAAACCCAGTGACAGATCATCACAGGTGTAAGTGCCTCGCCCCTCATCTTAGCTAGGAAAATCTCTGAAGGGCCACCCTCCCTTCAGAGTTCCCACAGGGTCAGGTGGAACTTATGTTCAGACTGTATCACAGGGGCACCTGGCTGGCTCAGTCAGTGGAACAGGCAACTTTTTTTTTTTTTTTTTGTAGTTCAAGTTACTTAACACAGAGTGTATTATTTGTTGCAGGGGCAGGATTTAGTGATTCATCAGAATTGCATTGCACAGAACACCCATTACATCAACTGCGCTCCTTAATGCCCATCACTCAATTACCCTATCCTCCCCACTGCCCCTCCAGCAACCCTCGGTTTTTTCCCTATAGTTGAGCCTTTTACGATTTGCCTCCATCTCTGTTATTTTATTTTTCCCTCCCTTCCCCTATGTTCATTTGTTTTATTTCTTAAATGCCACATGAGTGAAATCATACGGTATTCATCTTTCTCTGACTTATTTCGCTTAGCATAATGCACTCTAGTTCCATCCACATCACTGCCAATGGCAAGCTTTCATTCCTTTGGATGACCGAGTAATATTCCATCATGTGTGCATAACACACACACACACACACACACACACACACACACACACATCTTCTTTATCCATTCCTGCATCGATGGAAATCTGGGCTCTTTCCATAGTTGGGCTATTGTGGACACTGCAACTATAAATATTAGGGTGCACATGCCCCCTTCAAACCACTATGTTTGTATCCTTTGGATAATTACCTAGTAGTGCAATTGCTGGGTGATAGGGTAGTTCTATTTTTAACATTTTGAGCAACCTCCGTATGAGCATGTAACTTTTTTTTTAAGATTTTATGTATTTATTTGCCAGAGAGAGAGTGAGAGCACAAGCAGGGAGAGCAGTAGGCAGAGGGAGAAGCAGACTCCCACTGAGCAAGGAGCCAGATATGGGACTTGATCCCAGGATCATGACCTGAGCTGAAAGCAGATGCTTAACTATTGACTGAGCCACCAAGGCATCCCACAAACACGCAACTCTTCATCTCAGGGTTGTGAGTTCGAGCCCCACATTGGGTGTAGAGATTACTTAAAAATAAAGTCTTAAAAAAAAAAAAAGTGGGGGACGCCTGGGTGGCTCAGTTGGTTAAGCGGATGCCTTCGGCTCAGGTCATGATCCCAGCGTCCTGGGATCGAGTCCCACATCAGGCTCCTTGCTCAGCAGGAAGCCTGCTTCTCTCTCTGTCTCTGCCTGCTACTCTGTCTGCATGTGCTTGTTCTCACTTGCTCTCTCTCTCTGACAAATAAATAAATTAAAAAAAAAAAAGTGGGACACCTGGGTGGCTCAATGGGTTGGGCCTCTGCCTTCGGCTCAGGTCATGATCTCAGGGTCCTGGGATCGAGCCCCGCAGCAGAGAGCCCGCTTCCCCCTCTCTCTGCCTGCCTACCTCTCTGCCTACTTGTGATCTGTCAAATAACTATATAAACTCTTTAAAAAAAAAAAAAGCTTCTGCAGAGGAAAGAAAACTAAAAGGCAACCTATGGAATGGGAAAAGATATTCGCAAATGACATATCTGATCAAGTGTTAGTATCCAAAATATGTGAAGAACTTCTACAACTCAACATACAAAAAAAACCAATCTGATTAAAAAATGGGCAGAAGACTGGAATAGACATTTCTCCAAAGAAGAAATACCAATGGCCAAGAGACACATGAAAAGATGTTCAACATCACTCAGCATCGGTGAAATGCAAAACAAAACCACAGTTAGATAACACCTCATACCTGTCCGAATGGCTAAAATAAAAAATACAAGAAATAAGCACTGGTGAGGATGTGGAGAAAAAGGAACACCCGTGCACTGCTGGTGGGAATGCAAATTGGTGCAGCCACCGTGGAAAACAGTGTGGGGAGGGTTCCTCAAAATATTAAAAATGAAATTACCATACGGTCCAGTAATTCAACTACTGGGTATTGATCCAAAGAATATGAAAACACTAATTAGAAAAAATATATGCACCCCTATGTTTACTTCAGCATTGTTTATAATAGCAAATTATGGAAGCAGCCCAAGTGTCCATCAATTGATGAATGAATAAAGGATAGTGTATGTGTATACACACACACACACACACACACACACACACACAAACACACACACAATGGAATGTTACTCAGCCATAAAAAAGAATGAAAGCTTGCCATCTGCAACAGCATGGATGGGGCTAGAAAGTATAATGCTAACCAAAATAAGTCAGTCAAAGGAAGACAAATACCATATTATTTCACTAGTATGTGAAATGTAAGAAACAAAACACACTAGTAAAGGGGAACAAAACAAAAACAAAAAACCAAGAAACAGACTCTTAACTACGGAGAACAATCTGATGGTCACCAGAAGGGAGGTGGTGGGGGGTGATGGGTAAAATGGGTGAAGGAGATTAAGAACACACTTATCTTGACAAGCATTGAGTAATGTACAGAATTGCTGAATCACCATACTGTACACTTGAAACCAATATAACAATGTATGTTATCTGTACTGAAATTTAAAAAATAAAAATAATTAATTTTAAAAAGTGGGTTAAAGCCTCTGCCTTCGGCTCGGGTCATGATCCCAGGGTCCTGGGATGGAGCCTCGCATCAGGCTCTCTGCTCAGCAGGGAGCCTGCTTCCTCCTCTCTCTCTGCCTGCCTCTCTGCCTACTTGTGATCTCTGTCTGCCAAATAAATAAATAAAATCTTAAAAAAAAATAAAATAAATATGTACCAGATAATACGTGAAAAAAGGTATCACAAAATTGTATGCCTATCAATTTAAACTACTCTAAATACATATACACATGAATCAATGACAAAAGAAATTTCCAAAAATTCTTAGTTTTTGAGGTTAGGATATGAAAATTCAAAATTATTACTTGTTTAAAGTTTACTCAGAAGATATTTTAAGATTGAATTACTATAAAATGGCAACACTAAATAAATAGATAAGTCTAAAATTAAATAAAAACATAGATACGACAGGATACTGTTACTGAAACCAAACAACTGTATGTAGAAAGCATCTACAAATTCGTTGTTAATTTCTTCAAAATAGATGTTACAAACCACCAGAGAGAAGCCTGCAAAGAAAGAACTCTAAAATAAACAAATGCACACACAAACATACCTGCCACAGGAGGGACAATACCAGAAAAACGCACTGTTGCATGTTCTCCATTAACCTCAACTCGTCGACCAATGACATCTGATGTCAAAGTGTCATTCATTATAACGTAGCCAGAATCCAAAATATGAGATCTAGGAAGAATATTATAAAAAATTAACAAGAATTAATACAGATTTTTAAAGTCCTTTAAAAATATTTTTTAAATTTCATTGAGATAATTCTTTTTTTTTTTTTTAAGATTTATTTACTTATTTATTTGACAGACAGAGAGATCACAAGTAGGCAGAGAGGTAGGCAGAGAGAGATGGGGAAGCAGGCTCCCTTCTGAGCAGAGAGCCCGATGCAGGGCTTGATTCCAGGACCCTGAGACCATGACCTGAGCCGAAAGCAGAGGCTTAACCCACTGAGCCACCCAGGCACCCCTCATTGAGATAATTCTTAAGGTCAACACTCCTGACCAATTTGGTCTTCATATTTTGGTGAAAAGAAGGACTGACAGATATATGTGCCATATTCTCATAATTTGATTTTACTTTACTTTCTAACTGTATTTTGATAACACATTTTTCTTTTTTTTTTTTTTTTAAGATTTTATTTATTTATCGGGGGTGGGGAGAGAGCGAGCACAGGCAGACAGAATGGCAGGCAGAGGCAGAGGGAGAAGCAGGCTCCCTGCTGAGCAAGGAGCCCGATGTGGGACTCGATCCCAGGACGCTGGGATCATGATCTGAGCCGAAAGCAGCTGCTTAACCAACTGAGCCACCCAGGCGTCCGGATAACACATTTTTCTAAGTTTTGTTTAACTCTAGTTAGCTCATCACATAACTTGTCTATTCTGTCATTTACTGAAGAGGCTGGAAGGAGAGGAGAACAGAGACAGGGGGATAAAAGTGATAGAGAACAGGGAAAGAAAAAGGGCAATATGGGCATTTTTGTCTCTTCAGTAAGGGAGAAAAACCCGAATCCATAGATACATGAAGCAACACACAGAATGAACAATAAATAAAAAAATTAAACTCTAGGGGCACCTGGCTGGCTCAGCTGGTGGAGCATGCAGCTCTAAAAATACAGAACCCTAAAATTAAAGAGAAAGAGAAGGTCTTAAGGGGAGACTGAATGAAAAGTATTCCCAATTTAGGGATAACTAGATCCAACTCCTACTTCACAGGAAAGCGGAAGACCGAAGAAGCATATTAGATGACATTCCCAGGCTGTAGTCTGCGAAAATCCAGACAGGGGGATCCCTACTGTCACGCAACTCCATTCCTTCAACAAATAAAACGCAAGGAGAAAAAGAAAGGCATGGAGATCCAGAGAATGAGTGGATTAAAAGAAACTTAAGAAATATGTCAACCAACTGCAATATATGGACTTTATGTGGATCCTAATTTTTAAAAACCGTAAATAATTTTAAAGTAAAAGAAATGAGGATACTGAAAATTTGAACTGACGAGATTTGTTATTAAAGAATAGCTTTAAGATTCAGTGAAATCCTGGGGCGCCTGGGTGGCTCAGTGGGTTAAGCCTCTGCCTTCGGCTCAGGTCATGATCCCAGAGTCCTGGGATGGAGCCCCATATCGGGCTCTCTGCTCGGCAGGGAGCATATTTCCCCTCCCAACCCCCACCTGCCTCTCTGCCTACTTGTGATCTCTGTCTGTAAATAAATAAATAAAATCTTAAAAAAAAAAAAAGATTCAATGAAATCCTTATCAAAATACCAATCTTGTTTTTCACAGAACTAGAACAAATAATCCTAAAATTTGTATAGAACCACGAAAGACCCCAAACACCCAAACCAATCCTAAGACAAGCCTGGAGGTATCACAATTCCAGATTTCAAGTTATATTACAAGCTATAGTAATCAAAGGTCCTGGCACAAAAATAGACACATATTTCAATAGAACAGAATAAGAGTCCAGAAATAAACCAACACTTACTATGGTCAATTAATCTATGACAAAAGAGACAAGAGTATACAGTGCAGAAAAGATAGTCTCTTCAACAAATGGTGTCGGGAAAATTGGAAAGCTACACACAAAAGAATGAAACTGGACCACTTTCTTATTATACCATACACAAAAATGAACTCAAACTACATAAGACCTAAACTGAGTCCTGAAATCACAAAACTCCTAGAAGAATACATAGGCAGTAATTTCTTGGACATTGACCCTAGCAACATTTTTCTAAGTATGTCTCCTGAGGCAAGGGAAACAAACGCAAAAATAAACTATTTGGGACTACATCAAAATAAAAATCTTCTGCACAGCAAAAGGAAAAAACAAATCAAAAGGCAACCTACTGAATAGGAAAAGATATTTGCAAATGACATATGCAATAAGGGGTTAATATCCAAAATACATAGAGAACTTATAAAACTCAACACCAAAAATACAAAAAATCCAATTAAAATGGGTAGAGGACCTGAATCAGTATTTTTCTGAAGAAGACATACAGATACACACAGATGGCCAACACATACATGAAAGGATGCTCACCATCACTAGTCATCAGAGAAATGCAAATCAAAACTACAAATGAGAGACCACCTGACACCTGTTAGAATGATTAGCATCAAAGAGACAAGAAATAACAAGTGTCAGTAAGGATGCAGAGGGAGAGGAATCCTCGTGCACTGTTGGTGGGAATGTAAATTCGTGCAGCTACTGTAGAAAACAGTATGGAGTGTCCTCAAAAAATTAAAAATAGAAATACCATATGACTCAGCAATTCCAGTGCTGGGTATTTACCCTAAGGAAATGAAAACACTAGTAATTTGAAAAGATGTATGTAATGTGGGAAACAAAGGCAAAAGAAAAATTAAATTTCCTTACTACTTAGCAACCCCTTGAAACAGGCAGAGTGACATTCCTCTAGGGACTCAACTGCCCCAATGTTAATACTTTGCTAAGGGCAAAAGGCAATCTTAGCCTGACCCCCAGGATCCTGTAAGTCTACTTTAGCATATTAAAAATTCCTTTGGAAACTTCCTTTATCTGTACCCCCCAGGATATCTACTGGCTATCATCCTCCAAGCATATGACCTACCAATATACATTTGAAGGATCTCATGAACAAGGTTTTACCAAACAGTAAAAAATGACCTTATCCTAACAACAGCTAGCCCCTCAAGGTCCTGAAAACCTTGGTTCCAAAATCCTTAGATTTACACTATCCCTAACCCCCTCCAAACCTGAAAGTATATAATCAGCTACTCCTCATGACCCCAGTGCCACTCTTTCTGCTCAAGGGTCCTGTCCTTGTGCTTTAATAAAACCACGTTTTGCACCAAAAACACCTCAAGAATTCTTTCTTGGCCATTGGCTTCAAGCCCTAACATCTTTCCTACATCATATTCACCCTGTACTTATTGCAGCATTACTTCTAATAACCACGATGTAGAAGCAACCTACGTGTCCTCTGATAGATGAATGGATAAGGAAAAAAGGTGTGTACACACACACATATACACACACAAATATTATTCAACCATAAAAAAGGATGGGATTATGCCATTTCGACAACAAAGATGGATCTAGAGGGTATTAAGCTAAGTGAAATAACTCAGACTGAAAAAGACCAATATCGTATGATTTCACTCAGGTGGAATCTACAAAAAAACAAATGAATACACAAAAAGCAGAATCAAACCTTAAATACAGAGAACTGATGTTTGCCAGAGGTGAGGGGGTTGGGTGGGTGGGCAGAATGGGAGCTATAAGCTTCCAGTTATGCAATGAGTAAGTAACTGGAATAGGAGGCACAGTACAGGGAATATAGTCAATGATACTATAATAGACTTCTGTGGTGACAGATGGTAGCGGCACTTGTTGTGAACATAGCATAATGTATAAAGAAACTGAATCACTATGTTGTAAATCTGAAACTAAAGTACCACTGTGTATCAACTATACTCAAAATAATTTTTAATAATAAAGATTCAAATGTAAAGAATTTAAATGTTTAAATTTAACTTTAACTATGCTAAAAAAAAACAGTTTTCACTAGTTTTAAATGCCTTTTTCAATTTTCATTAACATGTACAATTTTCTTTCTTTTTTTTTTTTTTTTTAGATTATTTATTTATTTATTTCACAGATCACAAGTAGGCAGAGAGGCAGGCAGAGAGAGAGGAGAAAGCAGGCTCTCTGCAGAGCAGAGAGCCCGACGCGGGGCTCGATCCCAGAACCCTGGGATCATGACCTGAGCTGAAGGCAGAGGCTTTAACCCACTGAGCCACCCAGGCGCCCCATGTACAATTTTCTTACAATTGAAATAGATAAGGGCACCTGGGTGGCTCAGTGGGTTAAGCCTCTGCCTTCAGCTCAGGTCATAATCCTGGGGTCCTGGGATCGAGCCCCGAATTGGGCTCTCTGCTTAGCGGGAAGCCTGCTTCTTCCCCTCTCTCTGCCTGCCTCTCTGCCCGCTTGTGATCCCTCTCTCTGTCAAATAAAAAAATAAAATCTAAAATAAATGAATGAATGAATGAATGAATGAAATAGATATGGGCGTGTCTGGGTGGCTCAGTCATTAAGCATCTGCCTTTGACTCAAATCATGATCCGAGCATCCTGGGATCAGCCCCGCCTTGGGCTCTCTGCTCAGGGGGAAGCCTGCTTCTCCCTCTCCCACTCCCCCTGCTTGTGTTCCCTGTCTCGCTGTGTTCCTCTGTCAAATAAATAAATAAAATCTCTTAAAAAAAAAAAGATATAGATATGTAATCTGTTCTACTTCTTTAATAGCATAAACATTTTTCTATATAGCCACGGAGTCATATTAATCTCTTTAATGTTGACCTGTAGATACCAAAATTTAATCATTTCCCTGTTGATATATGCTTCCATTGTTTACTATCTCAAAGAAAACAGCTAAAAATATCTTCACTTTTAAATTATTCTTGTCCTTTGAAGTATTTCCTTGGGAAAAATTCTTGAGACAGTTATTCAAAGTAAATAAATATATTTAAGATTCAAGAAAGCCATGCCCAAACCATCCAGCCAAAGGAAAAGTTAAATACTGACACTGAGACTAAGAGAAAATCTATTTGTTTACTTGTTTCTGTAAAGTCTTATGAATTTCCATGAAGAATTTTCAAACCAGGTCTTCTCTATGCTATATTTGTACAACAATTTATTTTTCAAGTAATCTCTATACCCAGTGTGGGGCCTGAATTCACGACCCCCAAGATCAAGAGTTATATGCTGACCTAGGCACTCCTTGTGCAACTAATTTTGAAGTTGGACTTAACACATCATAACATTATGTGTAAATGTAAGACTTTACATTTATATATTCTTTTTTTTTTAAAGATTTTATTTATTTATTTGACAGAGAGAGATCACAAGTAGGCAGAGAAGCAGGCAGAGAGAGAGAGGAAGCAGGCTCCCTGCTGAGCAGAGAGCCCGATGCGGGACTCCATCCCAGGACCCCGAGATCATGACTTGAGCCGAAGGCAGCGGCTTGACCCATTGAGCCACCCAGGTGCCCTACATTTATATATTCTAAACATAAAATAATCCAACATTATCTCTCCTAGTTCTGTCCTAATTTTTATAAGATCAAGGATAAAATATGTGTGTATGTAAATGTATATGACCCACATATATATGACATAACCAAAGAAAGAACTCATACAAACTGTGGGTAAAATGTTTTTTAGTTACAAGCTCTCCTATTACCCAGTTCACAAGCAATAATATCATGAGCTTTGTGTATGTCATGAGCTCCCCCCGAAATTAAAGCCCACCGTCAGTCCCAGAGTATACTGTCAGAGGGGTGGGGTGGGGGAAAGGGTCGCTTCACTTTTTAACTTACACACCTCTCAGTCGTATGAATATATTTGGAAGGAATAGCTGATATTTGTTCTATTAACAATAATGAGGAGGGAGGAAAGGAAAGATGATGAAAAGCGAAAGGAAATAATGCACTGTTCTCTGCAAATTTCCCTGGCTTGCCAGGGAATTACAATCCAAAAGACAAACAAAAAAAGGTAAATTTAGCCAAAACTCACTAAACTCTTCCTATCTCCTTGGGATTATTACTTTTCCAAATGTTCACAAAACATCTTTCCTAGAAATTCTAGTTCCCCTTGTTTGTTACTCTTTAAAGAGTATGAACAGGAATTTTTTGCAATCATTTTTGCCAGCTTTTCATAAAGTTCTAAATGTAATTTCTCTGGAATGCAGACTAATTCAAAGATGTATTCATCAGAGGGAGAGAGGGAGAGAGCACGTGCATACACACATGCACACACACTCATGAGTCGGGAAGCAGAAGGAGAGGGACAAGCAGACTCCCTGCTGAGCTGGGAGCCTGTTGAGGATGCAGGGCTCAATTCCAGGACCAGGATCATGACCTGAGGCAAGGGCTTAACTGACTGAGCCATACAGGCACCTGGAGAATGCAGACTAATTGAAAATGGCTAAATGCTAACCTCTCTTTTTATCTTCAACATGTTTTCTAACCAGACTTTTTTTTTTTTTTTTTTTTTTTTTTTGGACAAGACAGGAAATCATTCTCCATAGAAACAACAAAAGATAAGAAATTGAATCAATCTGCTACTTTTCGGTCCTCTCTTATGCTACATTAAATGTATTTTAAAAGACGAAGCAAAGCTGCCAAAATATTAACAATCATTAAATAAAAGCAACGAGTATCTGGGTGTTTCCTATGTTTCAAAATATTCAGGATTTTTTTTTATTTTTTTTATAAAGATTTTTATTTATTTATTTGACAGAGAGAGATATCCACAAGTGGTAGAGAGTCAGGCAGAGAGAGAGAGGGAAGCAGGCTTCCTGCTGAGCGAGGAGCCCGATGCAGGGCTCGATCCCAGGACCCTGAGACCATGACATGAGCTGAAAGCAGAGGCTTAACCCACTGAGCCACCCAGGTGCCCCCAAAATATTCAGGATTTAAAGTTAAAAGACATATACTACTACACCCAAGGAGTACACTTTCTTGTACTACTTTTTAGTCCAGATCAATCCCAAAAGCTTCTTTTCTTGTCTTCACATTTTTTCTACAAGTTGATTTCGAGGTTCAACTTTACTGATGTTTTTCTTTTTCTTTTTCTTTCTTTTTTTTTTTTTTTTAAGATTTTATTTATTTATCTGACAGAGAGAGATCACAAGCAGGCAGAAAGGCAGGCAGAGAGAGAGGAGGAAGCAGGCTCCCCGCCAAGCAGAGAGCCCGACGTGGGGCTTGATCCCAGGACCCTGAGATCATGACCTGAGCCGAAGGCAGCGGCTTAATCCACTGAACCACCCAGGCGTCCCTCTTTTTTTTTTTTTTTAAAAGATTTTACTTATTTATTTGACAGACAGAGATCACAATTAGGCAGAGAGGCAGGCAGAGAGAGAGGAGGAAACATGCTCCCTGCTAAGCATAGAGCCCAATGCGGGGCTCCATCCCAGGACCCTGAGACTATGACCTGAGCCAAAGGCAGAGGCTTTAACCCACTGAGCCACCCAGGCGCCCCTACTGATGTTTTTCTTAAGAAGTCTGTTCAAGTGTCTGGAAGTCACTGGTTAGGCAGTCTCTTTTTCCATTTCATCCTTGTATTTTTCTTTTTCTTTTTTTAAAAGATTACTTATGTATTTATTTGACAGAGATTGAGAGAGAGAGAAAGGGAACACGAGCAGGAGGAGTGGGAGAGGGAGAAGCAGGCTTCCTGTGGAGTGCGGAGCCTGATGCAGGGCTCGATCTCAGGACCCTGGGATCATGACCTGAGCCAAAAGCAGACGACTGAGCCACAAAGGCACCCCAATCCTTGTATTTTTATAGGCACATCTTTCTCACTTAATTTTTTTAAAAGATGACACTCAAAGAAGTATAAAAGGAATACACTGAAAGCTTCCTTTCCACTCCTGCTAGTCATTATCTCGTCCTGCTGGCAACAGCTTTATTAGTACCTTCTATATACTTCCTTACCCATTTTAAGCTTATACATACCGGTATTTTTCTTCTTTCTTTACACAAATGGTACCATACTACATATGTGGTTTTGTTCCTTACATTTTCATTCAATAATATAACCTGGAAATTTATCTACAGCCATGTCAGGAGCTTTTAAATTTTTTCTGGCTGCATAGTATTTGTATAGATACAGAGTGATTTAACCAGTCTTCAAACTGATGGACTTCGGTTACTTCCAAGTTTTTGCTATTACAAATAATACTGCAAAGACTAAACCTGCTCATTTATTTTTTTATACCTGTGCAAAAATATCTGTAGAGGGGCACCTGGGTGGCTCAGTGGGTTAAAGCCTCTGCCTTCGGCTCAGCTCATGATCTTAGGGTACAGGGATCGAGTCCCGCATCTGGCTCTCTGCACAGCGGGGAGCCTGCTTCCTCCTCTCTCTCTATCTGCCTGCCTCTCTGACTAATTGTGACCTCTACCTGTCAAACAAATAAATAAAATCTTTAAAAATATATATCTGTAGAAAATTCTCAAAACAGGTTTGCTAAGTCAAAGGGTATGTGCATTTTTAATGCTGATAGGCATTAACAAATGTCCCTTTTTAGTGGCTGTACCAATTCACAGTCCCAGCAGCACTCTTTGAGCCCGTGTCGTCACACTGCCCTTCACAAAATATTAACACAATTTTGGTTGTCAGTCAGACAAGTGAAATATGCATTTTATCTACATTTTCTTTTATGAAGAAAGCTGAGCATCTCTTCATTTTGATTCCCTTTTCCATGAACTGTTCACATCCTTTATCCATTTTCCCGTTGGTTTACTGATCTTTCTCATAATGTTTTAAAAATCTAAACAGTTTCCTGTATGTTCTTCATGATGAGGACTACATAATTCCTCAAATAAAATATTTGAAAAGAACTAAAAGGAAGGACACAAGCAGGTACTTTGCAACCATGTTCACAGTGCTATTATTCACAAAGACCCAAGAGATCCAAGAGATGGAACTAACTCAAATATCAATGTGGTGTATGCATACAATATTATTCAGCCTTAAAAAGAAAGGGAGGGGCACCCAGATGGCTCAGTGTGTTGGGGCTTCTGCCTTCGGCTCATGATCTCAGGGTCCTGGGATTGGGCCCCGTATCGGGCCCTCTGCTTCCCCCTCTCTTTCTGCCTGCCTCTCTGTCTCCTTGTGATCTTTGTCAAATAACTAAATAAAATCTTTAAAGAAAAAAAAAAAAAGAAAGGGAATTCTGCTTCATGATACAACATGGATGAACCCTGAGGACATCACGTTAAGTGAAACAAGCCAGTAAAGACAAATACTGTATGATTCCACTTAAAAGTACCTAGAGTCATCAAATGCATAGAGAGAGAAAGTAGATTTGTGGTTGTCAAGGGCTGTGGAAGGGAGAAAGCGTTTAATGGCTAAGAGTTTCAGTTCTGCAAAATGAAAGGAGTTCTGGAGACAGATGGTGGTGATGGTTGTACAACGATGTGAATTTACTTAACACTACTGAACTGTAGTACTACTGAACACTACTGCACTGTTCAAATGGTCTGGGGTGCCAGGCCGGCTCAGTCAATGGAGTGTGCCACTCTTAATCTCAGGGCTGTGAGTTCAAGCCCACTCTGGAGGTAGAGATTACTTAAAAATAAAATCTTAAAAAAAAAAAAAAAAAAAAAAGGACGCCCAGGTGGTTCAGTGGGTTGAGCTGCTGCCTTCGGCTCAGGTAATGCTCCCAGGGGTCCTGGGATCAAGTCCCGAATCGGGCTCCTTGCTCAGCGGGGAGCCTGCCTCTCTCTCTGCCTCTGCCTGCCTCTTTGCCTGCTTGTGTGCTTTCTCTCTCTCTCTTTCTGACAAATAAATAAATAAAATCTTTAAATTTTTTTTTTTTTTTTTTTAGATTTTATTTATTTATTTGTCAGAGAGGGAGAGAGAGCGAGCACAGGCAGAGTGGCAGACAGAGTCAGAGGGAGAAGCAGGCTCCCTGCGGAGCAAGGAGCCCGATGTGGGACTCGATCCCAGGACGCTGGGATCATGACCTGAGCCGAAGGCAGCTGCTTAACCAACCGAGCCACCCAGGCGTCCCTAAATAAAATCTTTAAAAAAAAAAAAAAAAAAAAAGACGCTCAATGTTATCTGTATTTTAGTGCAATTTAAAAAATCAGAAATTTATGGGCACCTTGGTGGCTCAGTTATTAAGTGTCTGCCTACAGCTCAAGTCATGATCCCAGGGTCCTGGGATGGAGTCCTGCATCTGAAAGCCTGCTTCCCCCTCTCCCACTCCCCCTCCTTATGTTCCCTCTCTCCCTGTGTCTCTCTGTGTCAAATAAATCAAAATCTTTTTTAAATAATTAATTAATAAAAAACTTAAAATATTTTAAGTTTTGTAGAGTTCTGATTTGCTTCAGCTTTAACTGGGACACCGGGTCATGAAATCCAACCCCTCATCTGGTTCTGCACTCAGCGTGGAGTCTACTTGAGATTTTCTCTGCCTCTCCCTCTCCCCCTCCGCCTCCACCAACCCCCATCCCCACCGCTCTTTCTCACATGCACACACTCTCTCTGAAATATATAAATAAAATCTTAAAAAAATAAAAAGATGGGAGGGAATATATCTAGGTGATCAAGTCATGACCACCAGAAATTCAGAATGAAGGGAGATCAAGGTTAATATCTGGTATTAAAGGATTCAAGAAAACATAGATGGCTCCCAAAGACTGGGAACAGCACAATAAGGGACAGTCCAAGTGAATGTTTCTCAGAAACCCAAAGACTGCATCTGGGAGGCCTGGTCAAAGAAACAGTACAAGTCATGCAACTGGGGATCAGGGCCAACTAACAAGAACAGAGTGAGACCTCACTCTCACCTGGTGGTTGGAGTACTGGGCTGACTACCTGGGCAGCACCTAAGTGAAGTATTTTTTTACCCTAAGTCCATAGGTTCTCAAAGTATCCCCTAACTGAAGATATTCACTAACTTCTCACTGAAACTGTGCGTATAGGCCAAAAAATCAGTTGGATTAGCAGCACCTGTGATCAGAGATATTTCATATCACATTATGGATATTTCAGATATCTCAAGATATTCTTTATAAGCATCGCTATTTCAAAATTACAGTATTAGACCTGCCACTAGATTTTTGTCATTTAATGTTAATGAACACATGATTACAATTTTTATGTCTCTTGACATAAAAACTCCATTTCACATAACTGGATTTCATCTGAAATCCTTATATATTTTCTATTTTCCCCCCAAGTTTTTATTTAAATTCCAGTTAGTTAACATATAGTGTAACACTAGTTTCAGGTGCAGAATTTAGTGATTCAGCATTCCATCCAAACACCCAGTGCTCATCACAAGTACCCTCCTTAATCCCCATCACCTATTTCACCCATCCTCTCACCCACCTGCTGGTAACCATCAATTTGTTCCCTATAATTAAGAGTCTGTTTCTTGATTCTCCTTTTTTATCCCTCCCCCATGTTTGTTGGGTGTCTTAAATTACACTTGAGTGAAATCATACGGTATTTGTCCTTCTCTGACTTGTTTCACTTAGGGTTATACTCTCTAGCTCCACCCACATGGTTGCAAATGGCAAGGTTTCATTCTTTTTTAAGGCTGCATAATATTCCATTGTATGCATGTGCCCCATTTTATCCATTCATCAGTTGATGGACATTTAGGCTCTTTGCATAATTTGGCTCTTGTTGATAATGCTGCTATCCATTGGGGTGCATGTACGCCCTTTTAATCTGTATTTTTGTATCCTTTGGGTAAATACCTAGCAGTGCAATTGCTGGATCATAGGGTAGCTCTAGTTTTAACTTTTTGAGGAATCTCCACACTGTTTTCTACAGGAGCCGCACCAGTTTGCATTCCCACCAACAGTGCAAGGGGGTTCCCCTTCCTCCACATCCTCACCAACACCTGTTGTTTCCTTTGTTGTTCATTTTAGCCATTCTGACTAGTATAAAGTGATATCTCATTGTAGTTTTGATTTGTATTTCCCTGAAGGTGAGTGATTTTGAGCCTTATTTCATGTAAAAATGTCTATTCATATCTTCAGTCCATTTTTTTTTAACTTTTTTTTTTTTAAGATTTTATTTATTTATTTGACAGACAGAGATCACAAGTAGGCAGAGAGAGAGAGAGAGGGAAGCAGGCTCCCTGCCGAGCAGAGAGCCCGATGCGGGACTCGATCCCAGGACCCTGAGATCACGACCCGAGCCGAAGGCAGCGGCCTAACCCACTAAGCCACCCAGGCGCCCTCTTCAGTCCATTTCTTAACTGGATTATTTGGGGTTTGGGTGCTGAGTTGTAGAAGTTCTTTATATGAAATGCTATGTGTTTTCTATATTTAAAAACACCTTAAGGCGCCTGGGTTGCTCAGTCAGTTAAGTGTCTGCCTTTGCCTCTAGGCCATAATCCTAGAGGTCTGGGATCGAGTTCCATGTCAGGCTCCCTGCTCCACGGAGAGCCTGCTTCTCTCTCTCTGCCCCTCCCTCCACTTGCTCTCTATCTCACTCTTTCTCAAATAAATAAATCTTGAAAAAAAACCTTTAGGGACGCCTGGGTGGCTCAGTCAGTTAAGTGTCTGCCTTCAGCTCAGGTCATGATCTCAGGGTCCTGGGACAGAGCCCCACTTCAGGCTCCCTGCTCAGCAGGGAGTATGCTTATCCCTCTCCTTCTGCCCCTCCCTCGCATGTGCTCTCTCTTGCACTGGCACTCTCTCAAATAAATAAATAAAATCCAAACAAACAAACAAAAAAACCCCAAACATTTTAAGGGTGACTGGCTGCTCAGTCAGTAGAGTGTGTGACTCTTGATCTTGGGGTTCTGACTTCAAGCCCTACGTTGGGTGTGGAGATAACTAAAATCTTTAAAACAAATTCTAAGGCGCTCACAAGATTTATCAGACTGCTAAAGGGGTCTTTATCCTTGATAAAGAAACAAATTAAATTTGAGGGCATGAGAGGAGTTTGGTAGTAAGTCTTCAACATATAGCACATGCTTTCCTTTTCTTTATCTTAACTGCACAATATCCATTCAAAATGCTAATAATTTAATTCTTCTAAGAATTCTTCTAAAAATGACTATTATTGTTTAAGAGTGGAAGAATCTTGGGTGCCCGGGTGGCTCAGTTGGTAAAGCAACTGCCTTCGGCTCAAGTCATGATCCTGGAGTCGTGGGATCAAGTCCCACACAGGGCTCTCTAATTGGCAGGGAGTCTGCTTCTCCCTCTGACCTCTCTCCTCTCATTCCCCCTCCCTCTCTCCCTCTCAAACAAATAAAATCATTTAAAAAAAAAGGTAGAAGAATCTTAACCTGGGAAAGCACCTAACAGAGACCTAGAGTTCTATCTATACTATCAAAATGGTTCTCACCTATTTTTCGCCTTTTCAGCCAGCTTCCCCTGCGGGAAGTGTACTCTCTTGGCCTGGTGGCCTGTCACTCATCCACTGGAGGAGTGGACACATGGCCCACGACGGCCAATATGATGACTCCACACCTCCATTCTGGCATATAGCAACTGGTCCATATGTAAAGATCCTAACCCAAGGAGAGTCAGTCTTTTAGAAAATAACATGGGCTCTTGAAGACAGGATCCATCTCTCTCTTTCCCTAGACCTTAAAACAAAAGGACCACTTAAACCTGGAATAGCTGAGAGGCACCTCTGCCACTATTTGGAAAAATTTGTCTGAAAGTAAGGCCAGAAAGGGAAGTGGAGGTGATCCAACTATGCCTGAAGCCTTTCATTAGCCCAGTTAAATGAAACAGTAGTCTTTCTTTTGTTTACATTAGTTTGAACACAGTTTCTTTCTCCTAGGACTGAAAGAATACTGCAAAACACCTAAGAATTAAGAGATTTGTTCCTATTTAACATAATTTGGACATTATATGCAGCCAGGCTACTGGAGAGAAATTCGACTTTGTCCACTACAGAACAGAATGGGACACGGGATGATCTCTCTGTGTCTCAGTTTCCTCATCTATAAAATGTAGATAGTATTAGGACCTACTCCATAGATATTGTGAGAATTAAATGAGTTTTTATGTGTAGAAGTGCTCAACATATACAGTCAATGTAGTCATTAAGATCTCTTAATGATTAAGATCATTAACATCATAAATTAGAGATTCTATATTTAGGTAAGGGGAAATATTCCATAAATCAAAGAACTATATCACATTCAGAATAACAGTAGCTTATATGGGGAAGTTTAATTTCAATAAGCTGGGGCACCTGGGTGGCTCAGCTGGTTAAGCATCTGCCTTTGGCACAGGTCATAAACCCAGGGTCCTGGGATTGAGTCCTGCATCAGGCTCATGCTCATCTCTCTCTCTCTCCCCCTCCCTCGTGCTCATGCTATCTCTCTCTCTGAAACAAATAAAATCTTTTTTAAAAAATTACCACCCAGGGGCGCCTGGGTGGCTCAGTTGGTTAAGCGGCTGCCTTTGGCTCAGGTCATAAGCCCAGGGTCCTGGGATTGAGTCCTGCATCAGGCTCATGCTCATCTCTCTCTCTCTCCCCCTCCCTCGTGCTCATGCTATCTCTCTCTCTGAAACAAATAAAATCTTTTTTAAAAAATTACCACCCAGGGGCGCCTGGGTGGCTCTGTTGGTTAAGCGGCTGCCTTTGGCTCAGGTCATGATCCCAGAGTCCTGGGATCGAGTCCCACATCGGGCTCCCTGCTCAGCAGAAAGCCTGCTTCTCCCTCTCCCTCCGCCTGCTGCTCTGCCTACGTGTGCTATCTCTCTGTCAAATAAATAAAATCTTAAAAAAAAAAAAATTACCACCCCAAAATGTTACAATTCCCAAGTATTTAGCCCAATTTTTTTTTAAAGTAAGCTCTACCCCCTATGCAGGGCTCAAACTCACAACTCGAAGACCAAGAGTCACATGCTCTACCAAATGAGCCAAGGGAGGTGCTTGCATTTAGCAGAATCTTAAACAAACCCATCTGCTGTTTAAAAAAAAAAAAAAAAGTTTTTAGTTGTAAAATACACATAAAATTGATCATATTCACCATTTTTTGAAGATTTTATTCATTTGACAGCACAAGTAGGCAGAGAGGCAGGCAGAGAGAGAAAGAGGAAGGGAAGCAGGCTCCCCGCTGAGCAGAGAGCCCAATGTGGGGCTCAATCCCAGGACCTCGAGATCATGACCTGAGCCGAAGGCAGAGGCCCTAATCCACTTAGCCATCCAGGATCCCCCATCTTCACCATTTTTTTTTTAAGATTTTATTTATTTATTTGCCAGAGAAAGAGAGAGAGCGAGAGCAAGCACAGGCAGGCCAAGTGGCAGCAGAGGCAGAGGGAGAAGCAGGCTCCCCGCTGAGCAAGGGGCCCGATGTGGGACTCGATCCCAGGACGCTGGGATCATGACCTGAGCCGAAGGCAGCCGGTCAACCAACTGAGCCACCCAGGCGTCCCCATCTTCACCATTTTTAAGAATACAGTTCAGTGGCATTAGATATAGTCACATTGTTGGGCAAGCAATTATCAAAACTTTCTCATCCAGCCAAACTGAAGCTCTATAACCATTAAACAACTCCCATAGCCCTTCCTCCCCAGCCCCTACCTTATGTTTTTATGAACCTGACTACTCGAGGTATCTCATGTCAGTGGAATCAAACACTATTTGTCTCTGTGACTGGCTTACTTCACTTACCATGTCTTGCTGTCCTTTTATGCTAAATGTCAAAGGCTGTCTCCCAAGTTTTACTACAACCTGACAGAAAATTCTTAGCCTTCGCATACTGAATTATCTCACGAAATTTTTTTTTAAGATTTTATTTATTTATTTGACAGAGAGAGAGATGACAAGCAGGCAGTGAGGAAGGCAGAGAGAGAGGGGGAAGCAGGCTCCCCACTGAGCAGAGAGACTGATGCGGGGCTCGATCCCAGGACCTTGAGATCATGACCTGAGCTGAAGGCAGCGGCTTAATCCACTGAGCCACCCAGGCGCCCATATCTCACGAAATTTTAAGTAGGTCCCCCTACTTAAAAGCTTTAAGCATTTCCTAAGAGACCAAAGGCACTCCTCTCTAGAACACCAATGTGTAAAATCTACATCAAACCCACAATTTTTGGGGCGCCTGGGTGGCTCAGTGGGTTAAGCTTCTGCCTTAGGCTCAGGTTATGATCTTAAAGTCCTGGAATCAAGCCCCGCATTGGGCTCTCTGTTCAGCAGGGAGCCTGCTTCTCCTTCCCCCTCTGCCTGCCTCTCTGCCTACTTGTGATCTGTCAAATAAATAAAATCTTAAAAAAAAACACAATTTTTATAACAAAACTGTATGAATAAGAATAAAATTAATCACTAACTTTGTGCCCTTTCTTTATACACTTTTAAATACCAGCAAATCTCCCCAAATCTCTCCACAAATTCATCCCAGCACTCCTAATAATTGGCAAACTATAATGTTTCTCCTTTCAGGCAGACCCTAATTACTCTCTGGGTCATATTTTTTTTTTTTAATTTAAATTCAAGTTAGTTAACATACAGTGTATATTTAGTTTCATTCTCTGGGTCATATTCATTTCACTCTTATTGTCTGCCATATTGTTTTCTAGTGGACTCTTGTATTTTCCAGCAAAATGCTAAAGTAGGGAAAGTATCATACACTTTTAAAAAAATAAAGTCTGACGTGCTAAGTATACAACAAATATTCTATTAAGTGTATGATAAACTGACTTTAATAAATCAATCAGAAGAGGCACCTGGATGGCTCACTGGGTTAAGCACCTACCTTGGACTCAGGTCATGAATTCAGAGTCCCAGAAAGAGAGAGCCCCTGCTCAGTGGGTGCTTTTCCATCTCCCTCTGACCTCCCCCTTACAAGCCCCCTACCCCTGCTCATGTTCTCTCTCAAGTAAATATCTTTAAAAAAAAAAAAAAAAGTCAAAAAGAAAAAATCAAAACCACCAGAAAATAGTAACAACTCTAGTTTTATTGTTGAACATGTACATCTTACAAAAATAAGTATGGAGATGATCCAAGAAGTCTGTTTAAAATCAGACAAAAGTAAAACAAAGGTAAAAACAATACTGTGCGGCGAGGTTAAGATTTACTTAAGATTGAATTAGATTCAATTAAGTATGCATTGCTAAATTAAAAATTAAAAGGTTAGCCCTGTAAGTATAGAGTACCAGAGTAATATTATCTTCCAAGGAAACAGAGAAGAAAAAAATGAAGAGAAAATACACAAGGTCAAACCTCAATCCAAAAAAAAGGCAAGAAAAGAAAGCACAGAAGTACCAAGTGTAAAATGGTACTTCCTTCCACAGTTACATTATAGAAAATCCAATCCATTCCTTCCAATCCATTCCTTCCAGTTACATTATAGAAAATCCACGGGAAGCAGACACTGCGTTAGACACCAGGAATACAGCGGTAAACAGAACGTACAAAGATGTCCTCGCGCAGTTTCCATCCCAGCGGGCAAGCCCCGCGGGTCCGACGAATGAAAAACGCACAAGGCGTGTTAAACCACGGCGAGCACAACGGGGAGGTCCGGGAAAGCCGCGTCGGGGAGACCGGCTGCGACGGCGGTATTCCCATAAATGAGGGAGTTAGGGGACTAAACCGGGTGCACAGATGCGGGGGAGAGCAGTCCAGGCAAAGGAGCCCCAACTGCAAACACCCCGAGGCCGGGCTGTGCCTGAAGAGGCCGGAGGGCGGGGCAAAGAGCAGCGGTAGCTTCAGCTCTTACCCTGGGTGTAACGGGAGTCCTCGCCGGACTTCGGAAAGCAGGGCAACAGTCTGATATTTTAGGAGGGTCGCCTTAGATGCTGGGATGAAAAGAGGCTGGAAGAACAGCGGACGGGTTAGGGGGCCGGCAGCAGCCCGGGTGACAGGGCTGCAAACCGGCGCAGAGAAGTGAGAGGCCGGGGGTCTGACAATCTCGTGATTCGCCGCCGGATTACACGCGCGGCGCGAGGGTGACGGGCGACTCCGGAGGTCCGCGCCTGAACCACACCTCAGTTACGACAATGAGTTACAAACACCGGACGGTCAAAAGGCAGAGTCTGTCGACCTGGGTTTTTAACGTCCCCAGCGACGTGCTGTGTGTGACAGCGGAGACAAAGGTGAGAAGTGAAGGGATGGGGACGCTGGGACGAATCTCAGACGGCAGCGCCCGCTGGGCCGCTGTCACACACGATGTCGCCCTCCCGGTCCTTCGTCCCCGCTGTCTCCGTCCTGCAGCCCGGGGCCAGAGAGCCCCGACCTCTCCACCAGACGCGGCCCCCGCAGACAGGGACGTCACGCCCTCCCGCGGACACCCACCACCCAGGCCCATCCCCAGCGGCCGGCAATGGAACTTCTCCAAAACGCTCCAAGTTCGGCGCCTCCTTCACGTTACCTCCCCGTCACAGACGCTAAATGACGGGAAGTTCGGGGCCATTTCTCTCACCGGAGCCATCTCCCCTCCTCCCAAGTCACGCGCCACCACACAGTGCTGGGCGGCGCGGCCCAGCCGCCCCCTAGCCCGCGGCCGATGCCGGGCCCCCACACGCCCCGACTCCTTTCCGGCCCGCACGTCCCGGTCTCGGTTTGACAGGGGTGGCAGAGAGCAGGCACCACCCGACTCCGACAACCCGAGAAGTTTCTAGGAGAGGACAGAAGGACTGAAGCACCGCCGGGTGACGCACCGGCCACAGGCCAGCCACCCGCGTTTGGCTCCCACAGCCCCTCAGTCCCTCCGAAGCTCACCTGCCCCGCGGCTACCGGGGTGGTCCGAACCTCGACCCTCGCACGCGCCGGTCCGCAGCGAAGCTTCCGGCTTTGGCCGGAAGTGCTTCTTTAGGAAGATAGGAAGTCCCGCCTCCGCGAGACGAGCGGCGGCCGCTGGCGCTCAGGCGTGAACGTAATATACTAGGGTCTCGGGAGCCCGATGGACGTTTAGTCCATCCACCCAAACCCGCACAGCCTGTGGGCCCCCGTGTTGCACGGGTGCTTCCCGCAAACCCAGTCAGAACGTGCACGTTCTAGTTTGCCTGTTACTCAGTACCGCGTTTACGCAGTTTAGCACGTAGGACACGTGTAGTCCCAGAGGAAAAGATGGTGTTGCTGCCTCAAAAACGACAAATAATAATAATAATAATTTATTATTAATAATAATAAATTATTATTATTAACATGAGGCAGAATGAAAGTAAATACAGTAACAGTAAATTCCTTAGGCATGTTGCTTTCTGAGCCTCAGCATTCTATGTAACTAGCTCAAAGGCTCGAACGGCTTGTGAGGATCGGATGACACGATACAAATAGACGGTTAGCAGTGGGGTCTGGTACGTGATCAAAACACACGACACCTGCGATGTCGTTATCACTAGCTGAACCCACTCAAGGGAAACTCAGGGAGGTAGCATTCATGCTATGAAAGTTGAGAAGAATTTCAGTACATGAGATAGATACTAATTGTGAATCTATAAAAACTGGGTTTTTTGATTAATGAAAGGACCTAAGATGAAAAACCTTTCTGCCTAGAACAAACTTGCAGAAGCTTTGTTGTTTTAAATCCTACCAGTAAGAATGGAACACCCCTGCCTGCCTGGCTGAGCTGAGCCACATGCATCATTTTGACATTTTTCCAATCCAGGTATAGAGTTTCACATGAGGGGTTTTCAGATAGAACATTCCATATTTATTTTAGCTTTGTAGTTGTCAAGGATTCTATACCTTAGAGTCCGCTTCATAGCTTAGACAAGAGCCTGCTTAATTCTTGCCTATATTCCAACCAATCCTATGCGATCTCTGTCTCTTCCGATCCCTTTTCTTTAGTTAGACTCCCCCAGTTACTCTGGTGCGTCTGGTCTCACTTGTTTCAGCAAGTCAATAAACCCAACTTTGACAGACTACAGGCTCGTCTTTGATGGACTTTACCACTGTTTATTTAGACCAAGCTTCTTGCACTCATGAAGGTTGGAGGACACTTGTTTTTTTTGAAGTAATTATTAATATCTTTATTTAGTAATTGATTTATTAGCAAACTCCTTCAAAGTCACACGGGCTAAAGCAGACAGAAGAAACATGAATTCGCACTATCTCTGTAGTTCCTAAACTGTGCCCGGAGGAGCACTGGACAAATAATGAACTCCAAAGTCTAACACCATGTATTTTTTTTTTTTTTTTTGACAGAGAGAAATCACAAGTAGACAGAGAGGCAGGCAGAGAGAGAGAGAGGGAAGCAGGCTCCCTGCTGAGCAGAGAGCCCGATGCGGGACTCGATCCCAGGACCCTGAGATCATGACCTGAGCTGAAGGCAGCGGCTTAACCCACTGAGCCACCCAGGCGCCCTAACACCATGTATTTTAAATATACATCATGCATGCATGAAATGCAACTTTTGGAGACAAAAGTTGCACTTTTTAAAAAAATTTCTTTTCAGTGTACCAGAATTCATTGTTTATGCACCGCACCCAGTTCTATATGCAATATGTGCCCTCCATAATACCCACCACCAGGCTCACCCAACTGCCCCCCCCCCCGCCCCTTCAAAACTCTGTTTCTCAGAGTCCACAGTCTCTCATGGTTCGTCTCCCCCTTGGATTTCCCCCAATTCACTTCTCCTCTCCATCTCCCCATGTCCTCTGCCTTATTCCTTATGCTCCACAAATAAGTGAAACCATATGATAATTGACTCTCTCTGCTTGATTTATTTCACTTAGCATAATCTCTTCCAGTCCCATCCATGTTGATACAAAAGTTGGGTATTCATCCTTTCTATGGGAGGCATAATACTCCATAGTATACATGAACCACATATTCCTTAACCATTCATCCATTGAAGGGCATCTTGGTTCTTTCCACAGTTTGGCGGCCGTGGCCATTGCTGCTATGAACATTGGAGTGCAGACGGCCCTTCTTTTCACTACATCTGCATCTTTGGGGGTAAATACCCAGTAGTGCAATTGCAGGGTCATAGGGAAGCTCTATTTTTAATTTCTTAAGGAATCTCCACACTGTTTTCCAAAGTGGCTGTATCAACCTGCATTCCTACCAACAGTGTAAGATAAGAGGATTCCCCTTTCTCTACATCCTCTCCAACACACATTGTTTACTCTCTTGTTAGTTTTGGCCATTCTAACTGGTGTAAAGTGTTCTGTTAATGTGGTTTTGATGTGAATCGGTTGGAAGATACTTTTAACCCTAACTTAGACAAAAACTGAAGCAGGTAAGTTATTTACTGACCTTCATAGATGTCCTAAAAAGAGCTGTGGACTTTTTAACCTGAAGGTTTTTAAATTTCCTTTTGGCAGAGAAAAACCCACCATTCTTGAAAATTGTTTGGCATCTACCAAATTCACACCACCCCACAACAGACACAGAAAACATGAATCTGCTTTTTCTTTGTAAAATATTTTCTTCTCTACACTTAATTTTTTAAAAGATTTTATTTATTTATTTGACACAAAGAGAGAGACAGCCAGAGAGGGAACACAAGCAGGGGGAATGGGAGAAGCAGGCTCCCCACTGAGCAGGGAGCCGGATGTGGGGCTTGATCTCACAACCCTGGGATCATGACCTGAGCTGAAGGCAGACGCTTCAACAACTGAGCCACCCAGACATGCCTTCGCTCCACTAAATTGTGACAGTATTTGCCCAGTTTTATCTAGAGGGAAATCATGATCTCTCTGCCTTCAGTCCTATTCTTGTCACATTGATCTGGTACACTGCTGCCTCGACTATGTTCTCTACTTGAAGTACTCACTCTGCTCAATCTTCCCCGTAAAGAGGTGTGTACACCCTGTCTCTCATTCCTCACCTCCTTCTCACTTTATTCCCTTTCAGCCTGGCCTTCTGGCTTCATCAGTGACTTCAAATCACCAAGGTGATTCCTCAGTCCCCATAACCCTTGGTTTCTCTACAGCATAGGTTTATAGGATTCTTTTTTTTAATCTTTTATTAACATATAATGTATAATTAGCCCCAGGGGTACAGGTCTGTGAATTGCCAGGTTTACACACTTCACAGCACTCACCATAGTACATACCCTCCCCAATGTCCATAGCCCAACCACCTTCTCCCTACTCCCCTTCCCCTGGCAATCCTCAGTTTGTTTTGTGAAAATAAGAGTCTCTTATGGTTTGTCTCCCTCCCGACTCCATCTTGTTTCTTTTATTCTTTTCCTACCCCACAAACCCTCCACATTGCCTCTCAACTTCCTCATATCAGGGAGATAATATGATAATTGTCTTTCTCTAACTGACTTACTTTGCTAAGCATAATACCCTCTAGTTCCATCCACATCATTGCAAATGGCAAGATTTCATTTCTTTTGATGGCTGCATTATGCCACATCTTCTTTATCCATTCATCTGTTAATGGGTATCTAGGTTCTTTCCATAGCTTGGTAATTTTGGATATTGCTACTATAAACATTTGGGTTCATGTGCCCCTTCGGATCACTACATCTGTATCTTTAGGGTAAATACCCAGTAGTGCAATTGCTGGGTTAGGGTAGCTCTATTTTCAACTTTTTGAGGAACCTCCATGCTGTTTTCCAGAGTGGTTGCACCAGCTTGCATTCCCACCAACAGTGTAGGGTAGGGTTCTTCTCTCTCCGCAACCTTGCCAGCATCTGTCATTTCCTGACTTGTTAATTTTAGCCATTCTGACTTGTGTGCGGTGGTATCTCATTGTGGTCTTGATTTGTATTTCTCTGATGCCAAGTGATGTGGAGCACTTTTTCATGTGTCTGTTGGCCATCTGGATGTCTTCTTTGCAGAAATGTTCATGTCCTCTGCCCATTTCTTGATTGGATTCTTTGTTCTTTGGGTGTTGAGTTTGATAAGTTCTTTATAGATTTTGGATACTAGCCCTTTATCTGATATGTCGTTTGCAAATATCTTCTCCCATTCTGTCAGTTGTCTTTTGGTTTTGATGACTGTTTCCTTTGCTGTGCAGAAGCTTTTGATCTTGATGAAGTCCCAATAGTTCATTTTTGCCCTTGCTTCCCTTACCTTTGGCGATGTTCCTAGGAAGAAGTTGCTGTGGTTGAGGTAGAAAGAGGTTGCTGCCTCTGTTCTCCTCAAGAATTTTGATGGATTCCTTTCTCACATTGAGGTCCTTCATGCATTTTGAGTCTATTTTGTGTGTGGTGTAAGGAAATGATCCACTTTCATTTTTCTGCATGTGGCTGTCCAATTTTCCCAACACCACTTGTTAAAGATTTGTATTTATTTGACAGAGAGAGATCACAAGTAGGCAGAGAGGCAGGCAGAGAGAGAGGGAGAAGCAGGCTCCCCGCTGAGCAGAGAGCCCGATGTGGGGCTCGATCCCAGGATCCCAAGATCATGACCCGAGCTGAAGGCAGAGGCCCAACCCACTGAGTGACCCAGGAACCCCTCCCAACACCATTTGTTGAAGAGACTGTCCTTTTTCCATTGGACCTCTTTCTTGCTTTGTCGCAGATTAGTTGACCATAGAGTTGGGGGTCTATTTCTGGGCTCTCTATTCTGTTCCATTGATATGTGTCTGTTTTTGTGCCAGTACCACACCGTCTTGATGATGACAGCTTTGTAATAGAGCTTGAAGTCTAGAATTGTGATGCCACCAACTTTGGCTTTCTTTTTCAATATTCCTCTGGCTATTCGAGGTCTTTTCTGGTTCTATATAAACTTTAGGATTGTTTGTTCCATATCTTTGAAAAAAATGTTGGTATTTTGATAGGGATTGCATTAAATGTGTAGATTGCTTTAGGTAGCATAGACATTTTCACAATATTTGTTCTTCCAATGATAGGATTAATTCTTACCTTTTGTTGTAAAAATCATACTTAAGGGGTGTCTGGGTGGCTCAGTTAGTTAAGCATTCAACTCTTGACTTTGGCTAGGGTTGTTGTCTCCTGTTCTAATGACAGGGATCGAGCTCCATGTCAGGCTTTGTGCTCAGCACGGAGTCTACTTGTCCCTCTCCCTCTGCTCCTTCCCCCTGATTGCTCTCTCCCTCTCTCTCAAATAAATAGGTAAATACAATCTTTAAAAATAAATTAAGTAAATAAATAAAAATAAAAGTTGTATTTAAAACATTATAGAGAAAAGCTCAAACTTAAAATACTGAATATTTGCAATGGAATCTCTTTTGAGTTTTGTCATTGGTGCACTGAGTAAATATCTAGTGAGTGTCAGCTCTGCACCAAACACTGTTTTCAGGCATTGGAGGTCTAGCAGTGAAAAAGAGATGCAATGTTCCAGGCCTGGGACATGTATATTCTAATGGCATGAGACAGATGATACATAAATAAAATAAATAATTTCAGATTGTGCTAAGTGCAATAAAGGAAACAGAGGGTGCTGTCATAAGATGTAACCAACTTGGAGTAGGAAGGTAAGGGGAAGATAACTTTCAAGATGGTTATTTGAACTGATAGGTGGAAGATAAGAGGATCCAGCAATGTTTAAAAAACAAAAATAAAAACACAACAACAAACTGGCTTAGCCAGTTGAGTGTCAGACTTTTGGTTTTGGCTCAGGTCATGATCTAACAGGTTGTGGGATTGAGCCCCATGGGATCAATCCTGCCCCCCCACCCCAGGGATTGAGTCAGCTGTCTCCCTGAGCTGGGGGATTCTACTTGAAGATTCTCCCCCGACCCCCTCCCACACCTGAGTGCATGCGCTCAGGTTCTCTCTCTCTCTCATAAGTAAATAAATAAATCTTAAAAGAAAAACTGGAAGAAGAGCATTACAGGCCTAAGAAAGAGCATATATGAAGATCCTGCAGTGGGAAATACTGACCTTACAGTTATTAAATATCTTTCTAGGGGCACCTGGGTGGCTCAGTGAGTTAAGCGGCTGCCTTCAGCTCAAATCATGGTCTTGGGGGCCTGGGATGGGATTGAGCCCAGCATCAGGCTCCTTGCTCAGTGGGGAGCCTGGTTCTCCTCCCTCTGCCTGCTGCTCTCCCTGTTTCCACTCTTTCTCTGTCAAATAAGATCCTTAATTTTTTTTTTTTAAGGGGCACCTGTGTGGCTCAGTCATTTAAGCATCTACCTTCAGCTCAGGTCATGATCCCAGGTCCTTGGATGGAGCCCCGGATCTGTCTCCCTGCTCAGCAGGAAGCCTGCTTCTTCCTCTCCCACTCCCCCTGTTTGTGTTCCCTCTCTCGCTATATCTCTCTGTGTCAAATAAAATCTTTAAAAAAAATTGTTTTGGTGAAGATCTTTCTAGTGCTACAAGTTAATAAGGATGGGAAGCAGGGGAGAGGTTAGCTAAGAGGGAAGATGATGAGTAGAGAGGTCAGTTATAAGCTATTACAGTCATTTCATCTAGAGCACACACACACAAAAGTGGTGGCTTGGGGTGTCTGGCTGGCTCGGTGGGTAGAGTATGTGACTCTGAAGTTCAAGGTCATGCATTCAAGGTCCAAGATGGTCATGGAGCCTACTTAAAAAATTTTTTTAAAAAGAAAATGGTGGCATAAACCAGACAGGTAGGAGCAAAATTTGAAGAAGGGGGTCTTATTTTTGTTACGTTTTTAAGATTTACTCATTTGAGAGAGAGACAGAGTACAAGCAGGGGGAGAGGCAGGAAGAGGGAGACGGAGAAGCAGACTCCCCGCTGAGTTGGGAGACTGACACAGGGCTTGATCCCAGGACCTGGAGATGATGACCAGCACTGAAGGCAGACACAACCATCTGAGCCACTCAGGGGCCCTGTAGACTGGGGTTTTAGTTGCTGAGAAGTCAAGGAAGATGAAAAGAGAGTAATACTAACTAGATTTTGCAAAATAAATGTCAGTGTCCTTGACAAGGGCTGTTTTGGTAGTTCTGAACTCAGAAGGTAGACTGGCATGAGTTGAAGTAGAAAGAAAGTTGAGGGAACAAAGCTAAATGACTCTTCACAGAATAGATCTAACTGCCATATTGATGAACATTTTTCAGTCAGTATCCTATTGGATGTCTCTGCTGCATTACACTGTAATGGTTCACTCCTGGAAACCAGATATCCCAGTGCCAATGGTTTTCTCTTCCTCTTCTCCTCCTCCTCCTTCTCCATCATCATCATCATCATCACCACCATCATCTCCTTCTTCTTCTTCCTCTTCTTTTTTCGACAGGGGGTTATGAATCACTTTGGAAATCTAAAGAAAGTTATCCGTATACATACAAATTTTGCTTATAATTTCAGAGGGTTAATTAATCCTTTCAAGCCTATTAATAGGCCAAAAAGTAGACCACAGATCCCAGATTAAGAACACCCATTTTTTTTTTTTTTTTTCAATTAGCTGGTCTCTTCTTCCTTTATGAGTTCCTTACTCCTTTGATTGCTCCCTCCCTGGTTATCTGTCTTTGCCTTTTGTTGTTCTTGTGCTGCATACTTTCTCAGTGTCTACATTTACTTTCTTGGTTTTTGTTATTGGGACCGTGACAACTATTTTAGTACAGAAGCCATTTGGACTTGTGGGGTGACTAGAAAGAACTTCAAGTTCAGGTAAGCCCACTTAATTTTTTTTTTTTTTAAAGATTTTATTTATTTATTTGACAGAGAGAGATCACAAGTAGGCAGAGAGGCAGAGAGAGAGAGAGGAGGAAGCAGGCTCCCTGCTGAGCAGAGAGCCCGATGCGGGACTCTATCCCAGACCCTGAGATCATGACCTGAGCCGAAAGCAGCGGCTTAACCCACTGAGCCACCCAGGCGCCCCAGCCCACTTAATTTCAGGAGATTATTGATTTCATTGGTATCTAATTAGACATTATGAAGTTGAGGCTATGAATAATTGTTCACAAGCACATTCTGAGAAAGATTTGTATAAGAAAACAAAATCAGGGATGCCTGGCTGGCTCAGTCAGTAGATTGTGTAACTTTTGATCTCGGGGTCATGAGTTTGAGCCCCATGTTGGATGTAGATAAAGATTACTTAAAAATGAAATATTTTAAAAAATAAAATAGAAAAAATCAAAAGTGAATTCACTCATTGTAACATTTTACAATCTTCTTCAAGGTTGGGCCTCCTCCTAGCCCCATTGCAAGGAAGAGTCAGTCTTCCAGGGAGATGTTTCCAGCAGCTGGTGGTTATCATGCCAAGTTCCTGGCAGGCTTCTTCTTATGAACTTTTGGCCCTTCTGACATGGCAACTTTTCCCTTTATCAAACTGGTTGTGAAGATTATCTGTATCAACTTAGGCTAGGTCATAGCACCCAGATATTTGGTCAAACGCTGGTCAAAATGTTGCTGTGAAGGAATATTTTAGATGAGATTAACAGTCACATCAGTAGACTGGGTAAAGCAGATGGCTCTCCTTAGTATTGGTGGGCCTCATCCAGTCGGTTGAGGGTCTTAAGAGAAAAAGACTGACGACCTCTGCCTCCTGTGACGCATAGGACCATGAAGCATGAAGAAAAATATCAGATTTCTTTCCACAAGGAAAAAGCAAGGAGTGATTGCTGGGTAGACAAAAAATATGTCATAGAGTCAACTCACTACCTCCTCAAATCTCTCCAATGATATTTTTGATTATGGTTTGTCTTATTATAAGGGTTTCTCTATTCTCTTAATTATTCCTGTTTCCTTTAAATGTTTAAATTTAAATTAAATGTTGTTGCCCCTTTTCTTTCCTTTCCTTTCCTTTCCTTTCCTTTCCTTTCCTTTCCTCTTTCTTTCTTTCTTTCTTTCTTTCCCTGGTCTTTCTCTGTTATACTGCAGGTGCTCTATAAATGTGGGAGTTTCTGAGAAGGCTGCTTGATGGTAAGTCTCATTGTCATGTGAAAGGGAAGGGAACAGCCATCATGCTCCAGGAAGGTTCCCAAATGCCAAATAGAAGAGTGTGGCTGTTTGACACCAACACCTCTGCCAGTTGCCCAGATTCTCCCCAGAAACTGACTTCTAGCTCTCTAGAGAAGATGTCTCACCTTTTTTGCTTAGTGATATATACCTGGCAATGATGATTTAGCTTCTCCACTGGGGTACAAGAAAGAGGTAGTAGGAGGAGTGCATCCTTTTCTTTACAGACCATCAGTTAATGTTTTCATCCACATTTGTTTGTCCTTTCAAACTTCTGTGTTGGACAAGCACAACACTGTCTCAGTTTCTATTGGTGCTCTAACAGATCACCACAATTGAAGCGGCTTAAAACAACATAAATTAATTACATTTCAGTTCTGTAGAAGTCCAACACCTCTCCCTGGGCTAAAACCAAGGTGTCAGTGGGGCTGTGTTCCTATTGGAGGCTTCAGGCAATAATCTATTCCTTGCATTTTCTGGTTTCCAGAAGCCACTTGTATTCCATGACTCATCGTCCCCTTCCTCCATCTTCATGGTCAGAAACGGTGTGTTGACTCCTTTCCGTATCACACCACTCTGACCTTGTTTCCATTCTCACATCTTCTCTGACTCTTCCTGCCTCCCTCCCTCTTCCACTTGGAAAAATCCTTATATTACTTTGGTCCATCTCCGTATTTTAAGGTCATCTGATTAGCAACCTTAATTTCATCTGCAACTTTAATTCCCCTTTGCCATAGAATGTACCAAAATTACCGTTCTGGGGATGAGGACATGGATATCCTTGGTGGGGACATTATTCTGCTTATACGTCTGGTTCTACTGAGCTTTTGGATCCTATGTCAGCCCCAACCACTTCCCTATGTATTTTCAGCTATGGCTTTATCCACACTGCTTTCATCAATCAGTCATCTGCTTTCTGTATTCCAGGAATTTTAAGATTTTATTTATTTGAGAGAAAGTGGGATACAGACCACAAGCAGAGGGGGAGGGGCCAAGGAAGAGGGAGAAGCAGACTCCCCACTGAGCTGGGAGCCCGATGCAGGGCTCAATCCCAGGACCCTGGGATCATGGCCTGAGCTGAAGGCAGACACTTAACTGACTGAGCCACTCAGGTGCCCAGTATATAGGGAGTTTTGCTGCACTCAATCACAGACTGTGATTTAATCAATTTATACTGGTGGACATTTGTTACTTTTTTCTATCATATATACTGCTGTAATAAATAAACATATTTTTACATACATTTTGTACACCTAAGGGGGTATATCTTAAGTATATATTGCCTACTCAAAAGGTAAAACGAGATCACCATGTGACTCAGCCAGCCACTCCACTTCTAGGATTTACCTGTCACTGTTGGCTTGAGCTGCTATAAAAAAATACCACAAACTGAGTGGCTTAAACAACAGAAGTTTATTTTCTCCCAGTACTGGAGGCCCAAGTCCAAGGTTAAGGTGCCAGCCAATTTGATTCCTGGTGAGCACTTCTTTCCTGGCTTGCAGATGGCTCTCTTCTCACTGTGTCCTCACATGACAGAGAGAGAGAAAATAGCTTTCTCTTGTCTCTTTTTATAAGGATACTAATCCTGTTAGATCAGGTCCCTTCTCTTATGACCTCATTTAAACACAATTATTTCTACAACATGACCACCAGCCCATAACATTACCTAAAAGAAATGAAAAACTACACGCACACAAAAACTTATATGCAAATGTTGACATTATTCATAATAGCCAAAAAGTAGGAACAACCCAAATGCCCATCAATTCAAAAAAGGATAAATAAAATGTGGTCTACCCATGCAATGGACTATAATTCAGACTTAAAAAGAAATGAAGTTGTGATCATGACCTGAACCAAAGACAGACACTTAACTGGACTGAGCCATCTAGGTGTCCCCCTCTACTGTTGACCTAGGTTTTTTTGTTATACTCTTATGTAGGTATGTAAGACAAGGCATAAGCTACTCAAGGGAAGTCCTTTGTTTTTGTTGTTTTGAAATTCAATCCATTTATTTAAATATATATTGTACATGAATTACAAATCTTCACTTCTCCCACTCTGCTAGAACTTTTCTGAAACAGCCTCCATTTCCTTCATCCTCTTTTCACAAGTAATGGAAGTTACTGTCTGTGCTTTGAAGGTTACAGCTGACAAACACCTGTTCGTTGGTCTTCCTGGCTAAGTGCTGGCTAAGGCCAGTGGAGATCCTGTCAGAAATGTCTCTGAGGAGGAAGGTAGACACATCTCTGTGAAAAGATGCCCATTAATCAATGGTTATAAAGCATCCTACAAGCTTACCATTAAACATCTTCTATTGTTCATTAAACCAATTCTCAGATCCTCAGATCTAGTTTTCTTTACGTACAGCAACAAATATAATTCAAGGATAATCACTTGGTCATTCTCCTAAAGCATACAGTGCTTTACGGAGCACTGTATGCACATGGGGTACATGGGTGGCTTAGTCAGTTGAGCATCTGACTCATGGTTTGGGCTCAGGTCATGATCTGAGTTGTGGGATCGAGTTCAGCATGGAGTCTGCTTGGGATTCTCCCTCTCCTCTCCCAAATAAATACATAAAATACAACCTTAAAAAAAAAGGACACTTGTGTGGCTCACTTGGTTAGGCATCTGCCTTCGGCTCAGGTCATGATCCCAGGGCCCTGAGATTGAATCCTGCATCAGGCTCCTTGCTCATTGGGAAGCCTGCGTCTCCCTCTACTTCTGCCCCTCCCCCTGGTCATTCTCACTCCCTAATAAATAAAATCTTATAAAAAAAGAATTCTCATAATATAGCAGCTAGTGCTACAGGTGTTTTCCAAACATCTCTGAAAAGATGCCCATTAATCAATGGTTATAAAGCATCCTACACAATTAACCTGAACTCATGGGTTAACACTGAAACTTACATTACCAACATTATTGTTTAATGCACTACTATATATTTTACTAGCTAGTATATAGTAAAAATAAACCATACCACCTGTTAAGGTCCAGTATATTTAGTCACATAAAATGTGAGGTTGCATTTATATTAGTGAAATAACCAGAGAAAGTCTGTAGTAGCCAGCTGGAGGTGAGGGCAATTTGAAGAGAGGAACACCAATCGTGTTCTATCTGAATTCACATGATTGTGTAATCCATTATCAGTCTTTTTCTCTACTATAACCACTAAGTATCAGATTTGTAGGTATGGCAACAAAGCCTGTTCTAATGACAAGGAAAATGCAAAACAAGGGTCAGATAACAGACATCTCAAAGGACAAATCAGGGCACCTAGGTGGCTCAGTTGGTTGAACATCTGCTTTCAGCTCAGGTCATGATCCCGGAGTCCTGGGATTGAGCACCATGTCAGGCTCCCTGCTGCTTAGGCTTTCTCTCTCTTTCCCTCTTGCTCTGTCTCGAATAAATAAAATCTTTTTCTTTAAATTTTTTATTTTTTAAAAAAGGATGATCTCGATGCCTGAGTGGTTCAGTCAGTTAAACGGCTGACTTTGGCTCAGGTCATGATCCCAGGGTCCTGGGATCGAGCCCCGCACTGGGCTCTGTGCTCAATGGGGAGCCTGCTTCTCTCTGTGCCTGCTTATGCTCTCTCTGACAAGTAAATAAAATCTTAGGGGGGAATAAAGGACGAAGCTGTAGGACTTGGGAGGACTGGATAGATGGAGGAGATGAGGGTAAACAAATCACACTCCTGGATCACTTGAAGCATGAAGATGGTGACAGACAAGGCAGAGGTAGAAGTGGTTTCATTCCATTGTTTGGATTGGTAGAGGGATCGAAGGGGAAGTATAGGTTGGTTGTATGTTATTTCAGGGTGATGATGGAAAGCTCAAATGACTAGGCAGTTACAGAACTTGAATTTGAGCTCAGGCTTTGGATAAAATGGTTCTCATGGACAAAACAATAAGGAGTCTAAGAATCCTTTCAGAAGGGAACAGAGCACTGAGTAAGAATCATTTGAGAGGTAGAACCACATTAACTTAAGAGCTAACATTTTAAGTTTATGATCTTTTTACACTTTTTAATGGAACCCTAGAGAGGTGAGAGATTAGTTTCAAGTAGATTTACTCATTATAAATATTTATTAAGTGCTTCTGGGAATACAAGGGTGAGTAAGTCACAGACTTTGCCCTTAATGAGTTTCCAGTGTAATGGGAGACAAGTAAACAAGTAATTAGAGGCCCTGATTCCAGAACTAACAATGCTGTTTAGTAACTGGCTATTTACTTACTAGTCTCCATTACAGAAAAATCATGAAGTTTAGGAATAGTGTCTTTATCACTCTTACATCTCCAAAGCCTAGTGTAGATCTAGCACATAGGCACTCAGGAAATATTCTAAATGAATTAAATGAAAATATTTAAGTCTCAGCAATGATGAGTACTACCTTCATGGCATGTTCTGCCATAAGCTGTGTGGGGAGAGTGGTGTTAGGAAATATGGTTAGTGAACAGTGGGTTGGAGATCAGATTTTAGGAAGTCTTACATGTTATGCCAAGGGATTTATAGGTGGCATACTGAGGATTCAAAGAGAATGTCAGAGGGGAGCCTGGGTGGCTCGGTTGGTTATCCAGCTCTTGGTTCCAGCTTAGGTCATGATCTCACAGGGAGTGGAATCAGCCCCGCGTTGGGCTGTCAGAGCACACCATGGAATCCGCTTCAGATTCCTTCTCTCTCTCACTCCCCCTCTGTTCCTCCCCACTCATGTGCTCTCTCTCCCTAAAAATAAATACCCCCCCCCCAAAACCCAAACAAACCAAAGAGAATGTACGACATGGGAATGACAATCAGATTTATGCTTTGGAAAGAACACCTTGGTTGGAGTGTATGTTACTATAATAGACAGTGCTTTCAAAACTTTTTAAAACATATTTAAGTATGCACATAGAATGGGAGGCTGGCTGTATAGGATGTGCTTTTTCAAGGTCCTGGCTCTGCTCAACAAATGCTTGAACAAATCATCTGGTACCCAATAGGTACTTCATCTACGTACATTTCCTTCCCCCTTTCCTTCCTCTGAATACACTGATTAAAAAGAGAGCCAACAGATAAATCTTGAGGATATAATGCAGAGGACTTAATAGGCCCTCAAGAGGCAGAAAGGGAGGGAAACAAGAACGGGACGGGTTCCTTGGGCTTATGGCATGAGGACAAACAACTTTCCTTGAGTTGAAAGGCCGACAGACCTAAGAAGTAGAGAGGAAGAAAGTTTGCAGAGTTTCCATTAACTGGGAAAAGAGTGGAAAAGAAGCAATAGACATTAGAATGACAAATGTGAAAACTCCCATCAGGGTTAGATAAATAAAAGGTCTTATTGAGGCCTTAACATGTTAACCTGCAATGGTGGTAAGAGCTGTTGTGGAAACACTCCCCAACAGCACTGAGCAAGTTGGAGGAACAAAGATGGGGGTGGTTGGATGCAACCAGGACTGGGAACTGGCAGGATGAGAAGGACCTGAGGAAAGTGATCTGAGAAAGCCCCTAAATGGCTGCCGGAAATGAATGACTGTTGGGCATAGGTCAAGAAGGGAAGGAAGTCAAGTTGGAAGTTAACAAACTGGAAGAGAGTAGAATAGAGAAAAGCTAATGGATTTAAAATCTCGCTGAAAATTATTTATGACAACATAATTTAGCTTTCATTCTTTTGGCTTTGGCAAGGAAAAAAGTCTATTTTTTGAACCTCTATAGACTAGAAAATAGGAAAATATTTCAAAATTACAGGTCTTCTACATCCAAAATCCAGTTTACTTTGGTTCCAAGACATTCCTTTTTTTTTAAATTTTATTTATTTATTTGACATAGAGAGAGTTCACAAGTAGGCAGAGAGGCAGGCAGAGAGAGAGAGGAGGAAGCAGGCTCCTCGCTGAGCAGAGAGCCCGACGTGGGACTCGATCCCAGGACCCTGAGATCATGACCTGAGCCGAAGGCAGCGGCTTAACCCACTGAGCCACCCAGGCGCCCCTCCAAGACATTCCTTTAAGCAGAAAAAAAATACTGTAGTTTAAACCTAAGTAGATAAATTAATATATTTTTACTAGATTTAAAGTACTCTTACATTGTTCTTCTGTATTGACAACTGTGATTATAGTTCAAGGTGAAAAGAATAGACTTTTGATTACTTAATGGATAAAATGACTCTTTTTGTAAGACTCCAATTCAAGGTCAAGCATTTCTGTCCTTGATAAAGACCAGATACAAATGACAAAGGAATCATGAATAGCACCAGGCCAAAATTAATTTGATTAGGTAAGGAATAATCAACTTAAGCAGCCTTCATCTTAAAGGTAAATATTTTTTTATATAGTTAGCATTAGATCTTTTTGACTAATCTTTAAGCTTTTAAGTAATGGATTCATAAACACAGTTCAAATTTCCATAATGCAGCATAAATACCCATGATTTTCAATTAAAATGGAAGACTCAAATTATCTTAAAAACTAGTGAAGGTACTACCCAACTCTTCAAAGGTTGGGTTGAGGGCTTCAGTGAGATTTTTTTCATGCAAGTTCATAGTGATTAAATCTGCCAAAACATATTATAATGGAACCAAACAAGCAATATGCAACGTTTCTGGAAAACAGTTTCATTTGGGGAGGTCAGCAACACTTGTAAACTAAGGAATCAAGGTTTTTCTTTTCTTTTCTCCTACCTCTTGTTGCCAGGTGGCTCCAGGGTGTTCAGGGTAGAAAGCACACAAAAGGGATAGTGAGTCAGGGTTAAAGCACTATAAAGCTAACTGAGAGTACCTGACATTAGGGTCTTTGACTACTTTTCAGCCAGGCACTAGCTCTCAGGTTAACACTTCTCATTACTTTAATCAGAGATTAAAGATACCTATTTCCTTTTTTATTCAAGCACCAATTGCCTTTAACGGGGAGTAGTGACCTCAGTGGCAAGGAAAAGGGCATTTTCCCCCTACTTTTGTAGTGAGAAAACAGCTCTTTAATGATTTTTACTTACTAACCAGTAGGAGACTACAAAAAGGCTTAAATAAAAGCTCCTCCCTAAAATACTCTTTCCATGTACCTTTTGTTTCTTCTCAAATGGAAAGACATTGCTGTATCCAGGTATCAATCTGTTTTGGGGACACAAATTATAAGGAAAAAAATGAATGAATTTGGACTAGCGTATAAATTTCATTAAGTGGAGTCTCCCTGGTTAAAAAGCAGAATTTGCTGGGCAGGGAGGAAGGAAAAAAAGGAAGGGGGTAAGAAAAAAAGACTAGTGCACTTAATGCTTATCAAGGTCAGCTTTTTCATGGAAGACTTTAGTGAGGGAGTTTCCAAGAAGAGACCGAGATATTATAAGTAACAACATTTAGGAAGAGGAGGTCCAGTGGTCTTCGGGCCAGCTCGCTACAGAAACTGGTCCCAAGGAGTCACTGACTTGAAACTGGGGTAAACGAATGGGAAATTGTCCATATAGCACAGTTAGGAAGTATCTGGATAAAAATTCCTGGAAGCTGAAGTCTTCTTTATTGACAGAATCAACAGAACATTTGTGGCAGTTGTCCATAAGGTCCAGACATAGCACATTCTGACATTCAAATCAGACCTACTTAAATGTGGCCTGTTTTGATTCTTTCAACTTTGTACTATGATGATTATCTATACAAAGGGGTTCTAAATCAAAACCACCTCATTTACATCACCCTTATTCATTCGGTTTGTGGAGAGTGACAGCTCGGTCCAAATTTTTTAAAAAGTGATAGGCTAAAAGACAAAAAAATAGTCAACTGCAATAAGCTACCAGGTCTAACTGGAAATGGCTTAATATTATTCATTCTCTTCTTTGAACATTTTGCTTAAGTGCTTAATTAGGGCTACAAGCTCAGGGTTCCCACCACGTGCATCGATTTGTTTATAGGCTTTAGATTCAAGCTCTTTAAGAGTACTCCGAGTGTATTCAAAAGAACCTACATCCTCAAGATAATGTACACAGTATTTTTTAATATCTACATTCTCGGTTCTCTGACGCAAGATATTCTGCACTTGTGTGCTTTCAGGCCTCGACCAAATAGCATGGATAGTAGGGAAGGAGAACTTTCCCTCTGTTAGATCTTCACAAAAGCTTTTGTTTTCACTATATTCTTTGGAGTGTAGATTAGCATAATCATCCCTAATTTGGAAAAAGAGCCCCAGTGTATTAAGCAGTGGCTTTAGATCTTCTTTGTAGTCAGAGAACAACTGCATGAGACCTACTGCTAATCCGAAGAGTCCACCTGTCTTCTGCAGCACCATTGCTTTATATTCTTCTTCAGTGGGACAAGTGTAATTATCCCTCCAATAAATATCTAGACCTTGTCCCTGATGGAGTTCCAAAAGCTGGTGGGTGAAAAGCTTCACTGCATCTGGGTGATTAAGGGTTAAGACTTTCTCGAGGCCAAGGAAATACACGTAATTGGCAGAATTGATGACAGATGGAATTCCATAGATGCTGTGTGCCACTGGAAAGCCACGTCGGAGTTTTGAGTTGTCTTCGATATCATCGATGAGCAAACTGGCATTATGCAACATTTCTGTCACTTCAATGATAATCTACAAAAAAGACAAGTGACAATTTCATTTTATTTGACCTATTCAAAACAGCTTATAAATACTTAACAGATTACAAGAGTCTCAGATTTCTTAGTTTTTTGTAATGAATAATTATTTAGCAACCTCAATATAAAACAATACATGTATCCACATTAAACTCATTAAGAGCAACAGTATTTTACGTCACATCTATTAATATGTTAGGGATTAAGAACGACGTTAGAATTGCCTAAATACCTGTAGTTTGTCTTCTGGAACTTTTAGCCAATGATTAAATGCCTGTGAAAGTTTGGTTCTCACTTGTTTACCTGAAATTAAAGAATAAAATTTGGCAATAAAATTAATATTTCAGTTATTAAAAAAAAACATTCAGAAACTTCCTTGGAAACTGTTCAGACTTGAATCCAGCCCCATCACTGCTGGGCCCTCCCTAAAGCCCCCTCTACCAAAATTCGCATTCTGAAAGCTCATGGTCTTTTGAAATCAGGGCATTCAAGGAGATCCTAAAGTATGCAAATGGCCTATTAGTAAGCCCACTCCTTTCATCTTAACTTGTATCAACAATTTTGGAATGAAATGTGGGCATTTTAGGAACTAAAATGATCTAATTCATTCCTTTTCTGAAAAATAAGTCAACCTAGTCAGTGGCAGTTAGTCAGCAATGTCTGTTTTCAGAGAACTGTAGGTATTTCTAATAAAATGTACTTTGCTATTGAATTCAATAAAATATCACAAAATTACCTCTTAAAATTATCTACCATTTCTTTAAATTAAGGTTTTAGAGACTGTATAACTCTGCTTCTTTCCTATCAAAAAATGAGATGACCATTCCCTGAAGTATTCCCTTTCAGCATTCCAGTTTAGTCAAAAGTTAATCTTTTTATTTTGACTAGGGCCATTAGTTTTTCAATATTATCATTTTCTTACATGGAAAGCTCAAGAGGTTTTTGGGTAGTAGTTATCAACAGAAGTCATTTTTGCCCAAATATAAAGGAATGGTAGAGAAAAACTCCAACCAGTTCTTTTAATAGCGTTCTACAAGCTTCCTGATAGAATGAATGTACAGTAAGATCCTAATTTCAGATGGTTTCAGAAAAAGTTACATAAAAAGTTTCAGTGAACAAAAACAGTATTTTCTAAGACCTATCTATGTTTTCTCTGCACCAGTCACCCAAGCAAATGAATAAACTCTCATCCCATATCCATATGAAAAAAAGTTGCACTTTTTGTGAGAAGTCTAAAAAAGAAGGATCTTTTAGGGTTCGAGAAGCAGTATTTTCTGTCTACTAACCTTTTAAGGTGAGCATGGTCCGGGTAGCAGATATATAGTTTGTACTTTGATCTACTTTCCAGTTTAACAAAGGCCAATCTGAGCTATACTGACAAAGCACATCTGTGCAAAGTAACCGTATTGCTTTAAAAAACAAGTTTAGGGGCGCCTGGGTGGCTCAGTGGATTAAGCCGCTGCCTTCAGCTCAGGTCATGATCTCAGGATCCTGCGATCGAGTCCCGCATCGGGCTCTCTGCTCAGCAGGGAGCCTGCTTCCCTCTATCTCCCTCTCTGCCTGCCTCTCCGTCTGCTTGTGATCTCTCTCTGTCAAATAAATAAATAAAATCTTAAAAAAAAAAAAAAAAAAAAACAAGTTTAGAAGATGAAGAACACAAAGAATCAATGTGGAGCCACATTTTTCCTTTTTGCTTTTGAATATACATAGAAAAGAGCACATAAATGGCTTAACTTATAGGTAATGTAGTTGTGTTTAAGTATTTTTTTTCCTTTAACCATAGTCTGGGGTCTGGGTTGATAGTTTTAAGGCCCCAAATAATTTCTAACAGGTGCTAGTCAAAAGAGATCCCTCAAAATTAAAAGAAACACATGATAATTACCTTTCTTCTTTATTTATTTCTTAAAAATATTTATTTTAGAAGAAGAGTGTGTGAGTGGGGGTAGGGGCAGAGAGGGAGGGAAAGGACAAGCAAACTCTGTGCTGAATGTGGAGCCTGATGCTAGGGCTTGATGGCCATGACCCCAAGATCATGACCTGAGCCCAAGTCAAGAGTCTGATGCTCAACTGAGCCACCCAAGAAACCCCCAGTTACCTCTCCTCTTTTAAAGACTTTAACATTACTAATTCCCAGCCTGGGGACCTACCCTAGCGCAAATAAGTAAAAAAGTCATTTGACTTCACAAATTCCAGAAAATCCTAATACTAATAATTGCTAATTATTATAATCTTTTAATAGCAAGAGTAACTTTTCGACTGAATAAATGGCCTGGCTTACCTTTAAGTCACTTTAGGAACTCTGAGTTCTCTGTGAAAAATCGGCTTATTATGTATAATGCAATTTCCTATCTCTTTTTTAAAGAATTTATTTATTTATTTATGGGGGGGGGACTGCATGTTGCAAGCAGAGGGGCAGGAAGAGGAGAGAATCTTAAGCAGACTCTTTGTGGAGCCCGATGAGGGATCAATCTTGTGACCCTAACTAAGATCATGACCTGAGCTGAAATCACAAGATGGACGCTTAACAAACTAAGTGGCCCAGACACCCCCCCCATTTAAAAAAAATTTTTAACTTAAATTCAATTTAGTCAACACATGCTGTATTATTAGTTTCTGGGGTAGAATTTAGTGATTCATCAGTTGCATATAACACCCAATGCTCATTATATCATGTGCCCTCCATACCTAATTCCCCTACTTTCTATTTCTATTTATTCATTTGAGATACAGAGGGAGACAGCACGAGTTGGGGGGAGGAGCTAAGGGAGAAGGAGAAGCAAACTCCCTGCTTGCTGAGCAGGGTGCCTGACATGGGTCTTGATCCCAGGACCCCAAGATCATGAGCTGAGCCAAAGGCAGATGCTTAAATGACTGAGCCACCCAAGCACCACAAAGATTTTTATTTTTTAAGTAATCTCTACACCCAGCAGGGGGCTTGAATTTACAACCCCAAGAGTCACATGCTCCACTGATTGATTCAACTAGGTGCTTCATAATTTTCTGTTTCTTTAGGAAAATCTTTTGAGGTTATATTCTATAATGGAACAAGATTGTATCAGATAGTAAAAAAGTGAGATACCTAATGAGAGTTTTAAATGCTAAAATACTATAGGATAATGAGGATTAAATAAAAATGTTACAGAAGTTCATTATACAGGTAAACATTATTGCTAAAATTAGCTACAGATGGTCCCTGCTTTGCTTAGCAGAACAGGAGATACTCCTTAGATGCTTCACAGCACTGATAACTGGCATGTTTTACCATAGCCCAGTTCTAGCCAGTGTCTGCAACCTTGTTACAAAGTAAGTCCAACAATGGGTAGAGTGCAGGAGAAACATCATCCTGTTTCTCAGCAGGACACCCTGAAATAAGTGTAGTTACTAGCTGCTGAATAAATCACTCAAAAGGGGTCTCTTGGCTTTTTCTTTTTTGGGGGGAAGTAGGTGGGGCAGAGGGAGAGAGAGAACCTGATCTCAAAATCAGATTCTGAAATCTGAGCTGAAATCAAGAGCCAAGATGCTTAATTGACTAAGCTAACCAGATGCCTCTTGGCTTTTTCTTAAAAAGCAGGCAACTTTTCGGGGGCGCCTGGGTGACTCAGCGGGTTAAGCCTCTGCCTTCGGCTCGGGTCATGATCCCGGGGTCCTGGGATCGAGCCCCGCGTCGGGCTCTCTGCTCAGCAGGAAGCCTGCTTCCTCCTCTCTCTCTCTCTGCCTGCATCTCTGCCTACTTGTGAACTCTCTTTCTCTATGTCAAATAAATAAATAAAATCTTAAAAAAAAAAAAAAAGCAGGCAACTTTTCATTATTCTTTTCTCTTTAAAAAAAAAAAAGATTTATTTATTTGAGAGACAGTGTATGCACATGTGCAATGGGGGTGAGGGGCAGAGAGAAGCACAGTCTCTGCTGAGTGCAGAGCCCCAACATGGGGCTTGATCCCAGGACCCAGGTACCATGACCTGAGCTGAAGTTAGATGCTCAACAAACTGAGCCACCCAGGTGCCCCCCTAGTCAACTTTTTGAGCTGTACTTACAATAATTGTTTATGTAGTTATATATCAATAAAAAGCAGCACAAGACAAGGGCAAGGCAGTCAACGTTGTCTGCCCTGGGTGCAGGCAATAAAGAGGTGCACTACCTTTAATGAATTAAAAAATAGTAACAGACCCTGGATGTCTTGAGTGGCTCAGTCAGTTGGGCATCTGCCCTCAGTGCAGGTCATGGTCTGGGGGTCCTGGGATTGAGCCCTGCATTGGGCTCCTTTCTCAGTGGGGAGCCTGCTTCTCTCCCTCTGACTGCTGCTGCTTATGCTCTTTGTCAAATAAATAAAAACTTAAAAAAATAGTAACAGACTGACTAGTTTTTTAAAAAGTGTAAATTTTCTTTGTCCTTTGGATCTTGAGGATTTCATCTTTAATATGTTAGGATTTTAACTTTTAAGAAGCAGGATTTTATTTGCCTCTGGACTCATCATAGTGGAAAGTAATTTATATCTAACAAATTTAGGATCCTTTTATATTGCTTCTATAGTACTATGGAATATCTTTATGTTGTTAATTAGATTCATTTAATAAGCTTTGGTGAGTTATTACTTTTTTTAAAGATTTTATTTGGGTGGGGGACACATGCAGGGGGAGTGGGAGAGGGAGAAGCACGCTTCTCGCTGAGCAGGGAGCTCCATGCAGGGCTTGATCCCACGACCCCAGGATCATGGCCCGATCCAAAGATGCCCTGGTTCCCTCCATTTTTCTGAAACACTGACATTAGCAGGTACATCTCCATGTAGGTCTGCCAGCATAGAAATGATGCTAATCATGATGGCCTGCAAGATGTAGCGGGGGAGCTACCACTCTTCAGCTTCTGATAACCATATTTATCCTCTCCAGGCTATAAAGAATAGAAACACACATAATACCACCGAGGTGTGTCCACAAAGAAAGGTGAGGTGTGCACTTTAGAACAGAAATGAAAAAGCGTTTATTGTGACTGATTTGAGAACACCACTGGTCTATAGGTTAGCTATCTTATGGGCTAAATAGGGTTTTAGGGTTGTTAACTAACTCACCATCTTTTATATCATTTCTACAAGAAAGTACATTCCAAGTTTCAAGTAACTGGTCTGTGAATGAATTTTTGTTACAGGAACCCACCCCTATTATATATGAGTTTTAACTTGCTATCACCATTTTCCAGACCAAGTTAAAAAAATAGCAAAATAAAACAAACATATACATGATTAGGCAGGTGTTACCATAAGAAGCCAAGTTCAGGTGACCCATCTTTATATAAGAATAATGTGGGCCTTGTTTCCAAGTAATGTGACTTAGAGATGCAGTACTATTTGGCTCTTAAAGGAACTAGTAGCATAAGAAATGCAGTGTGTGGATGACAGTGGAAAACGTGAACATAGAAAGTAAAGCTTTTTGTTGTTACACAAATTGGCATAAAAGCCCCTGACACCTAAATAGTAGGGAATAGGATCGTGTGGCATCCCAAAACCTCCAATGGCGTACTCAAATGTTTTCAGTATTTTTTTTTTTAGTTACGTTGTATAAACGGACATTTTTTAAAGGGTACTTCAAAAATATCCCCCCCCTTTTTAAGATTTTATTTATTTCTCAGAGAGAGAGCAGGGGGAGTGGCAGGCAGAAGGAGAAGCAGGCTCCTCACTGCCGATCCGGGACGACCCCAAGTGAAAGGCAGATGCTTAAGCGACTGAGCCAGCCAGGCATCCCCAAAATAACCCCTTTAAGAACATAAAACTAAAATGTTCTATTTGTGGGCGCCTGGGTGGCTCAGTGGTTAAAGCCTCTGCCTTCGGCTCAGGTCATGATCCCAGGGTCCTGGGATCGAGCCTCACATTGGGCTCTCTGCTCAGCAGGGAGCCTGCCTCCTCCTCTCTCTCTCTCTCTCTGCCTGCCTCTCTGCCTACTTGTGATCTGTCAAATAAAAAAAAAAAAAAAAAACTTAAAAAAAAATGTTCTATTTGTAATTTTCCTTGTATGCATCCCTTATTAAATAGGAAATCTTTTCTGTATGCTAGCATTTGAATGACCACAACTCTATCACAAGACCCTATAATGGATCTATGGACCATAACTAAACAGTTACCTGGTAACTGAAGTAAATACTTATAGGGTTCTAGAAGAATTCTTTGGACTGTTTCTTGAGTCTTCTCCATTGTTTTTAAACTTCAAAGCTGATCTGTGAATAAGGAGACATAATAACTGAATTAATTTTGAGTTCCAAATGCAAAGGGATTTGTATCTCAAGTTGTTTTTGTACAGGCAGACTTTCAGTATGTTGTATAAGAAAATGCTACATATATGAAATCTTGAAACATGTAAGTAAAAGAAGCCCATCTTCAGAAAAGGCAAATCACAAACACAGAAAATAGACTGATGACTGCCTAGCACTGTGGTAGCAAGAAGAGGGAGTATGAAGTTTCTTTCTGTAGGAATTAAAATACTCTACAATTAGACTGTGGTGATGGTTGCACAACCCTATAAATATACTAAAATGTTAACTTTATATGGGTGAACCACACATGTAAATTATCTCATAAAAAAAAAAAAAAAAGAAAATCTTTAAGTGATTTCATTGGTCAGAGTATTCACCTGGGCTGTAAGTGATTTCCTCAGTTACAAAACTTATACTAAACTAAGCCATTCTTATTTTACTCAACCATAAGGGCTTAAATTGTTGACATCAAATCAATGTCAAAACAAATACACAGAATTAGATACTTCTATATTTGACTGATTACATAAATTAGTAAACATATTTTCAATGAGCATTAGAATGAATACATTTTATATCTTAAAATATAAGGCGAAAACTTCTCTTATACTTTGTTTACAATCAATCCATTTAAGACGTACACTAACTTGAATACAATTATCAAAAATATTACCTTGTACACACACACACACACACACACACACACACACTTCCCTTGTAGCGATTTCTTATTGGGAGTTTTACCTTCAGTGTTTTCTAGAATACCATTTGTGGCCTTCCTACCAAACTTTTTTACTGTTGAATCCAACCCCTACTTGGCTTCTTTGTATCTTTTGCTATTTTTATTTGTCCTTATGTTAGGAATATACTTTTCTAATTACTCTGACATCTTGGCACATTTTAGGTGGCTTCTTACCTTTATCTTTCTTTTGCTTCTATAACAATGGTTTGGTCTTTAGGATCATGAACTGAAAGGATCAAAAAGTGTGTTTTTTGTAATCTCCTCTTAAGTAACAAGGAGAAACAATATTCAGAACTAGTACTCCAGCAAAGGAAATCATCTTAGCAATATGACCTCAAAGAGAAACATTCCATGTAGAAATGGAATGCCTTGACTGCTCTGATTGACACCTGCCTTGACTGACAATTAATACCCAGTATGTCACAGGGGAAAAAAAAGGTTCAGAAAATATTTTGAAACTATCTAAAAACTAGTAACCTCTTATCTATACTGTTTAAACTCTGACATGTTGCCTCATTTTTTTTTTCCTTCTTCTTAGATTTTGTCTATTTATTTGTCATAGAGAGAGAGATAGAGCGCACAAGCAGAGGGAACAGCAGGCAGAGGGAGAAGCAGGCTCCCTGCTGTGCAAGGAGCCCAGTGTGGGACTCGATCCCAGGACCCTAGGATCATGACCCAAGCCGAAGGCAGATGCTTAACCAACTGAGCCACCCAGATATCCTGACATATTACTTCATTCTTAAGAGATCAGAAAAAGAAAAGATGACAAGCAGGAAGAATAATCATTTAAATAAGATTATTAAACAGAATTAAAAGTAGGATAAACAAAAAAAGGGATCTTATTTATATATTTCTGCATTTTGAACAGTTGGTAGCCATCTCTTCCATAACAGGTTGAGAGCAATAATCATGTTTATCTTTTTTCACAACCTCCAGAACACACTTAACTTGAAATAATGAGTCTACCTTTCAAGAACTCTTTTGTCTTCATATGGAGGCAAGTATACTCTTGCCCAGAAGTCAGAGCTAACCACCTTTGTTCCAATTTTTAAGGCTTTGGTTGATGCCATTAAAAAACAAAAAATATGCATTATAAATTTTTAAAAATTATCTTTTTAGAAAAGATTTTATTTATTCATTTGACAGAGAGAGACAGAAGAGGGAACACAAGCAGGGGGAGTAGGAGAGGGAGAAGCAGGCTTCCACTGAGCAGGGAGCCCGGTGCAGGGTGCTGAGATTGTGACCCGAGCTGAAGGCAGACACTTAACGACTGAGCCACCCAGGTGCCCCTAATTTTTAAAAATTACCTTAAGAAACTCTTAATAAGTGAATTAATGTTCCTTTCCTACAGGATGTTTATACACAAGTATTCTCAGTAGTGGGGAAACACAGGAACCTTAATTTTTCTACATATTGAAAAGTAATCTGTTTTGTCTTCTTAAATCTCAGGGTTTCTACATACAGCAGCCTATACCCTACCTGCTTCCCACCCCCCCCCCCCTTATAATGCAAAGCTTCCTATTATGGCTGGAAATTTCAGTCATCAGGTAGGTACTAGACTCCAACATAAAGAGGCATTAGTGTTACATAAAATCAACTATCTTGTTTTTAGACTGAATAACTACAGGATGCCTCTGTGAGAGAGTCTGAAACTACTCACTTTCAAAACTGGAAAACTGCCTTTAATTTGTTCATACAATTGATGGATGAATAGTAACATAAAAATAACTGTCCCCCCTGTATGGACTACTACTGACATAATCTGGTTGGGATCCCTGCATTTGCCCCTCTAATGCAGACCTCTACTCTTCGGCCAGCAAAATTCATATCTGGCCCTATTTCCCAACCAACTGAGAACCCTTCGGAGACATCCCTTTGCTCTTAGGTAAGAACACACTCCCTAACAAACTGTCTGGAAGACTGGGCTACTCCCGCCTCCCCCACCCCCAGCTTCAGTACTTCACACTTTATTATCATCATTTTTGTTATTATAACTAACTATGTTAGTTCTTCACACTTTAAAATCTCTCTCTAGATACAAGGCTCCCAAGATGTTATTTTTTTCCGCCTGGAAAGTTCTTTCCCTATTAACTCCTGCTAACCCACCCTGGGCTCGATCTTCACTCTGCTTCCCTTAAGTCGAATTCCCTATTTCAAATCATCACGTAACTCTCCTTCGCAGCACTCACCACTGTTACCAACTTCACACCCACTTGTGGGTCCACTTTACTCCCGTCCGTACCGTTTTCCAGACGGCAGGCGCCCAATAAGCACGGGAAGGACTGAATGAACCTCATGGTTCTAACGCGCTGGAGGATGAAATCAGGGCATAAACTTGCAGTATAAAAAGTCAGAATACCGTGCAAGTTGCTTTTTGTTTTTTTAAAGGGAATGATCTGATTTCAAAATTGCTAAGTAGTGCCAGACGATTATCAGTGCAGCTGGAAACGCAGAACGGATCCTTTCACTCAAACCCCGGGAGGTGACAGACCTGAACAAAACTGCCCGAGCTACAGGCAGCGGATTTAAGTAACTTCGAGGCAGATTTTTCGCAGAGACTTGGCCAAAGCGCTTCCCGGCGCTCCTTTGCTAATCGGAGCCCGCAGGGCCGGTGAGGTTCCTGCTTCCTCTCGGCTGGGATGCCCCCTTCCGCCCTACGAGGTCACCCTCCGCTCCTCCCCTTCTCCAGCGAGGATGGAAAATTCATACACAATCCGGTTCAGCATCCGGGTCCTCACCCTCCTTTCTTTCTTTCCCCTCGACCCCGCCTTCCCGCCTCCCCCGCCCTCACTCCCATCCGGGTCCCCCCCGGCCGCCACCACAGCAGCTCACGGTTCAACGGTGAGATCACAACTTTCGCGCCGCCGGCCCGGGCGTAGTAGTGCCCAGCATCAACTTCCCACTTTATAGTTCAGAGCAACGCTCCGCCTGACGCCTACATGGATCCCTCCCCCTACTTCACCACAGAACTCTCCGCCCTCCTCAGCCGCCAGCGACACCGCATTACTCGGTGCAAGAAAATGCGCCATCCCGGTCACACTGCGCAGGCGTCGTTGCCGCCTCCCCACTGCTTTGTGGCCCCGCCCCTTCCCCTCCCCCCGCTACTTGCCTCACGCCGACGCGGGGCATTGCGGGTTTTGCAGTTCTCCTGGGCAAAGGCTTTCGCATTGGCCCTAGAGGTTGGACTACATTTCCCGGGAAGCTTTGAGGAGTAACTTTCTGTTTCCATAGAAGTGGTGGGAAAATGGCGTCGTTGTTTGTATCCCGGGGGCCAATAAGAATAGGGGATGGGCGGGTTCTAAAGAATGCTAACCAATCCGAGGTTGTCTGAGGGGCCATCCGGGAAAGAGGTAGGGGAGGGGAAAATATCTAGGGGAGGGGAGAAAGAAGGGAGGGGGGGGATCTTGGGGTGGGGGGGAAGCGATGTTTGCCCGTCAGTCGAGTCCGGAGTGAGGAGCTCGGGCGCCGGAGCGGAGGGAGACTCTAGAGCTGAAGCTTGCCGCCGCCACGGCCACCGCCTGGACCTTTGCCCGGAGGGAGCCGCAGAGGGTCTGGCGCCGCCGTCCTCTGGAGGGCAGCGCGATCCGGGGCCCGGACCTCCAGTCCGGGAGGGATTTTTCGTCGTCCCCCCCCTCCCCCCAGCGAGGGAGCCCGAGCGGCCGCCAAACAAAGGTACCAGTCGCCGCCGCGGGAGGAGGAGGAGCCGGAGCTTCAGCCTCAGCAGCCGCTGGACCCGCCGCCCTTCTTCCCCCATCTCTCCCCCGGGCCTGCTGGTTTTGGGGGGGAGCAGGGGAGGGAACTCTGGACGTGCCAGGGTGAGAGCTCGCCTCCGCCGAAGGTAGGGGCATTTTCTGAGGATTTCGCGGTCCCGTGAGGGGTCCTTTCGGGAGTCCGCGGCCCCGGCCGAGGAGCAGGGGGCGATCGCTCGGTGGTCTCGCCGGGCGCCCGGATTCGGGGCCTCGGCCTTCCGGGAGCCCCCGCCCCCGTGCAGTTGCCGAGTCCGAGTCGCCCCCCAGCCTGGCGGCTGCACACTCAGCGGTTTAGCGGCTCTGGGCCGCGGTGGGGGGCCCGGGCCGGCGCGGGGGGCAGTGTCTGCTCCCGGCCCCCCGGTCCTGTGGCGGCCCTCGCGGCCCGGGAGCCGGGGATCCCACTCGCACTTGTCTGATCTCCGCCTCGGAGCGGGACGTGGGCAGCGGCTGAGCGGCGGGTCGGTCCTGCCCGCGGCCCTCCGGCCCGCCTGGCCTCTCCGCCGCCCCCACCCGGGGCCCCTCGGGCCCGGGCCTGCTCCGGCTCTGAAGCGGGGCTGCGCGACCCTCTGGGGCGCCGACCCGCTCGGCCGGGCCCGGAGGCCCTCGGGGAGGACAGCCGGCCCCGCGCCGGCCCCCGGGCTTGTTGTGAGTTTCTTCTCTGACAGAAATGGCGTCATTGTCGGAGACGGGAAACTCCGTCGGGTCCCGACAATGGGGACGGGAAGCGGCTGAACTGTGGAGGTGGCTGGGTTTGCGGGGCTGGCGAGGCCACGGGGAGCCCCTCGTCTTCGGTTCGGGGGCTGACGTCCGCCACGGCGCTTTCTTCGGGGTTCGGGCTGCGCTCGGTTCCCTCCGCCTCCGCCGGTGCAGAGGGTGCGTGTGGTGCCGACTGGGTGTCTTTTGTTTTCCCTCCAGGTGCAGGTGAATCTGGTGTTTTCGAGGGGATCGCGGTCCCAGAATCATCATGAAGGTAAGATTGCGTAGAGGAAACGACCTCTGGGGTTCTAGAATTGGGGAAGGGGGGATGATCGGGCTTGTGTGGGGGGCCTCCGAGTTTCGCCGAGGAAGGTGTGCGGGGCGGCCTGGTGCCCGAGCCCCTTCCCCGGGAGACGGTGGGGTCCGCTGGCGTGGCTCTCTGTGGCTCTGCTGTGGAGTTAGGGCCACTTACAGGAGGTCGCATTGAGCACGGCTCTCTCATATCGAACGTCTTTCTGCAGGCTAAGGCAGGAGTAACTGCATGAAATAAACTGTTTTAAAAGGTAAAAAAGAAAAAGCAGGTCAAGTAATCCGACTCTGGAAACTGAACTGTGTTGTGGTTCTAGTGATTACACTGATGAAAGAAAATCCTGTCTGTTGCGTGAGCAGTGCTGAGAATTTCTAGCAGAAGACCTGTTTGTTTGCTGGGAAAATAATCTAAACTGAAAGATTTTTAAAGAGGATCTTTACACAACTCAGAGATGTTAGTTTTTCCTGGGATTTAGGACCGTACTTTTTTTTTTTTCTTTGTAGATCCGTTTAGTCTAAATTGTCAGATGTTTTGATAAAACCAATGTGGATTGATGTGGAAAGCCCATGGCCAGATTCCTTTTAAATGTAAACACGTTAACCGAATGGAGGATAATGTGTAAAAAGTAGAATTTACTTAGTTGGTGAAAGATATCATGGCAATGGAAGTGTAGGTTTTTATTTTTTGGAGACTATGTAATAGAATGGTGTTATTTTTTATACACTGGGGAATAAAAAGCCTTAGATATCTGGCCTGTTTAGATTCAAGTGGTGGAACTTAGAGACTAGAGATATTTTTCATCCATGACAAATTCGGAAGTGCTTGAAACGGTAGGGTGTGTTCACAAGTATAGATGCATGGAATAGTATCTGAAAATGTAAATGTTGTCTACTTTTGATAGTTCCTTTGAATTATTTGAAAACAAGTTTTCCTCTTTTCAGAATGGATTTGCTTTTAAAGTACTGCATCTAAATGAAAATTTGTAATGCTTCTGTTTATGAAAGAAAGTAAAAGCTGTGACTACTTAAATATCAGCTATACGAAGTAATTTAAGTTTAGTTTTTCTTTTCCTTTTTAAAAAAATTTTTTTTTTCTTCTTGAGTTTGGATGCTATAAAGTATCTGAAACAGTTTATATCTGCTGAATTCTTGTCTCTCCTTCATGTAAATGAAAACAATAATCAGTGATATTTCAGAAACAGATCCCTTTTGTTAGTCACAGATGGTAGCTATAACTCCTGGGACCTGGGTAAAACAGTGACAAGTGAATTTGTTAGGAAAAACCGTATATCTTCCTTGGTGTTGGGTGAGAACTTTTTAAAGGAAAGTGTTGGGTTGAATAACATAAAATAAATTCAGAAGCTGAATAATATAGGATTTAGTTTCTGGTAGATACTGCAATCTGTCATAGTTCCCAATGTACTGCCTGGTGGGTCTTTGGTATTCTGTTAATATTTGATTAAAAGAAATGTAGTAAGTTGAAGGTCCTTAAGACTTAAATTTTCTTTCCTTTTCTTTCATTTCCGTTTTTTTTTTAACTTGTGTGTTTAAAAAATGAAAGTACATTGGAAACTTTAGCCTTAAGAGTGTCATAGTATTAGGCAAATGCAAATTTTTTGGTATAATTTTAGAACTACTAATTTTAAGTGCTTAATATTTCCATTAACATTGTCTTTTTAAAAAAGGGTACTACTGATGTTGAAAGGAAGAGTTATTAATGTAAATTTCTGATTTTATACAAGAAGAACTTCCTGTTTATTGTATATATAGTGAGTCTTCTCTTTGGGAGTCTACTGATAATCAGCAGTACTACAAACTTAGCTTATTTCTTACAACTTGATTTCTTACATGGTGAACATTGAGAGGCTGCCCATGATTAATTGGCATTTTGCTTTAACAAAGTTGCAATTCAGAAAGTACTTAATAGTAATTATAGTGGGCTCACATTTTCTCTTTTTTTTGTGTTCCTAGTTTCTAAATTGTAATGACAACAGAGCTATAGGAGGATTTATGCTATTTATCAGATCTCACCAAACATATTTGTACTTTGAGGCAGGCTTTTAAGTTTTTATTATCTGTTTTATTAGTCACAAGAAATTTTTAAATTTTATTAAATGACAGTGTATCGATCTCATTGAAAGAATGTTTAATAATACTTTTCTGGTTGTTGCTTTAAAGTCCGAAAATAAAGAAAAATGTATATATCATTTTAAATGTTATGTTCGAAACAATTTTAGAAACAGTTGTTAGAAACAATTTTGCTATAGTACTTCAAGAGTTTATTTAAATAAACCCATTTAGTTACTAGTATATTCTATCTTGTAATATTTTTACCCAGCGTGTCTTTGAGAAATAGCACTGTAACACAAAAGCAGTTTTATTCTTAACATACGTCATGATATGGGGTTTTGTTGGGATTTTTTATACTTTTAAAAAATTTTTATTTATTTGACAGAGTGAGACTTAGCGAGAGAGGGAACACAAGCAGGGGGAGTGGGAGAGGAAGAGGCAGGCTTCCCTCCTGGGATGGAGCCTGATGCCAGGCTCCATCCCAGGACCCTGGGATCATGACCTGAGCCGAAGGCAGATGCTTAATGACTGAGGTGCTCTGGATTTTTTATATTTTCTATAGATCTTTCAGTGTCAGTGATAGCACATTTTCAGGAAATCCTAGATTATTAAAAGTTGTAAATGATTTCAAGACTTAATTTTAATTATGTCAGATTCATTTCCTACTTTTTTCCAACTAAAACTGTTTTCTTGTGCACGTTATTAACATCTCTCATTATATTGCAGTAAATTTTTAAGTAAAGTGGGAGAATCTGGAGAGGCTGCAGATTTCAGAATCTTTATGGAATAAGTGATTTGGGTGGTTGTGCCTAGAATCTTGGAGAGATGGGCTTTTTCAGATGTACCATTCTCTTCCATAATCACTGCCTTTAGAACACATAAAAATAATGGATTGATTATAAACGCTCTTTGCTTTTGTGCATGTTCCCCCCCTCCCCTTTTCCTTCCACTTTCCTTCCCCTTTTCCTTTCCCTGGCTCCTCCTTTCCCTCTTTCTTTCCCTTCCTTTTTTCCTTCAGCTTCCTTATTTTTCTTCACTTCCTATTTCCCTCTCCCTCCCTCTGCCCTCACTCTCTCTAACCCCTTCTTCTTCCCTTTTTTCTTTCCCTTCCCTCTTTCATAAATCATTCATTTAACAACAGCCCCTTCTGTGCATCAGGCAGTGTGGAATGAACGTGAGTAAGCTCTCAGATCTGCTCTCAAGGAGCTCACAATTTAGTAGAAGCAGAAAATAAAGCAGAACAGCACATACTGAGTTACAAGAGTCTTGACTGCAGTATACAGTAATTGTGGTAAGTGGTATGGGAGGACAGAAGAGGACATCTAAATCAGAGTCAGGTGGGCACCTGGGTGGCTCAGTCAGTTAAGTGTCTGCCTTTGGCTTGGGTCATGATCCCAGAGTCCTGGGATGAAGCCCCGGCAGGGGCGGGGGGGGGGGGGGGTTGCTGCTCAGTGGGAAGTCTGCTTCTCCCTCTCCCACTGCTCCTGCTTGTGTTCCCTCTCTTGCAGTGTTTCTCTCTTGTCAACTAAATAAATAAAATCTTAAAAATTAGTCAATCCATCAATCAGTCAGAGTCATGGAAAGTTCTGTGGTAGAACTGACATCTAAGCTGAGAGTTAAAGCTTTCATTGAGCAACGAAGAGTAGAAAAGAGTGTTTGAGACAGAAAGGGGCATACATGTTGGAAAGTGGAAAAAAACCCAAGGTGTTGTATTTGGAAACTTAGTTTACTGTGCCTGACTTAAGCATGATGTGTTGGGCGGGGGGTGGGGGTGGAAATAGGAGGGCAATGGAGAGAAGGCTAAGTTAGGGAGTTGAAAATTTTCTTGAATGGTATGAACCACTGAAGGTTATTAGAAAGGAGTAAAGTTGGTGGATTTATATTCTGGAGAGGTCACTTTGGTAGTATTGTAGTGAATATGTCAATTGGGAAAGCTGAGTGGAAGATCTAGAGATTGCAGGTGAGAAGACCAACTGAGAAGTAAGGGCTTGAACTCATGCAGTGGGAATAGACCTGAGATATTTAGGAAACAGAATTCAGGACCTAGTAACTCGCCCTAGGGTGGGAAGAAGAAGTTTCTGTCTTGGGCAGTGAGATTGATACTGTTGTCACCTGAAGTATGTTGGCATTGAAGTAAATGTGTTGTACAGGGTTTTGAGTATTGAAGGGACCTGAAGAATGACCACATCCTCTAGTTACAATGTAAGATTAAGAGAATAAGTAAGACGAAGAGAATTCAGAGGTTTGGTTAATTCAGTCTGAATGTTAACCTCATAGTTAACTTTTAACTGTAAAATTTGAGAGGATTTATATCTATAATGTGGCATATGTATTTTGTCCTATGAATTTGGGATCTCTTTGATGAACAGGTAATTTTGTAAAATACTGACTTGTGTTTTGTCTGAATTGCTAATTCTTTGTCTATGGTAATTTTTAAATTTTTATTTACTTATTTATTTATTTTGAAAAGATTTTATTCATTTATTTGAGAGAGAATGAGAGAGAGAGAATGAGAGAGGAGAAGGTCAGAGGGAGAAGCAGACTCCTCAAGGAGCTGGGAGCCCGATGCGGGACTCGATCCTGGAAGTCCCGGATCGTGACCTGAGCTGAAGGCAGTCACTCAACCAACTGAGCCACCTAGGCGCCCAGTAATTTTTTTAAAAAAGCATGTTGGATGAGTACATATTTCCCTGAAGAACGTGTTTTTGCTACTTCAATCTGTGAATTCAGTCAATGAAGAGATAAGTTGTGTACCCTCCATGTACCAGACATGCTTCTAGGTATTGAGGATACAGCAGTATACAAAATAAGAGTTCTTCCCCTCATGGAGTTTACATTAAATTAGGATACATAGACACCAACCAAAAAAAAAAGTGGTAAGTGCTGTGAAGTAAAGCAAAATCAGGATAAGTGGTTACAGTGACAGACGGTGTTAACTTTAAATGAAGTCTAATAAAGGTCCTGTTTTTGGAGATGACATATAAACATCATGCGAAACAAGTGATACAGTGGGCCATTCAGTTATCTGGAGGAAGAGCAGTCTGGGCAGAAAATTCAAGTGCTAGGGTCCTGTGGAGGAATGTTTGTGGTCTGTTGGATCATGGCATACTTTAAGGAACAGGGAGGGTTTTAAAGCTGGAATGGTAGGAAATGAGGCTAGAGAGATCCAAGTTCCTACCGCATAGGGTAGGGCCTTGTAGGCCAGGGGAAGGACTTAAGAGTAAAATCTGCGTGTTTTGGAAGTCAGTGAAGGGTCTTGAGCAGGAGCAGTAACTGCTGTTCAGAGACTAGACTGTGGGCGAGCAAGAGTAGAAGGAGGGGCGCCAGTGGCAAGCCTGCCAAGTAAGTTCTGGTGAGAGATGGTGGTGGACCAGGTGTGAGAGGTGGGTCTGTTGCAGGTGGGGATGATAGGATTTGAATGGATTGAATGGGAAGGAAAAGTTCTGCTTGGTGCTACTTATGGTTGACCAGTCCCTCCTCCTCCCCTTTTAAAATATGTTTTTTTGTGATTAGTTGGTGGATGGGATTTTTAGGATTGACTGCAGCCAAGAAGGCATTCCCAACTCTTAGCCTTCCCTTATTAGTGAGTGGTGAACATTGAGATGAGCATTCCTTTCCATTTTGTTTTGTTTTGTTTTTGAATTTTAGGAAAGGAGGTAAAATTCACCCTTTTAAAGTGTACAGTGCAGAGGTGCTGACTCTTGATTTCGGCTCAGGTGATGATCTGAGGGTTGTGGGATTGAACCCCACATGAGGCTCCATGCCCAGCAAGGAAGTCTGCTTGGGATTTTTTCTCCCCCTGCTCCCCTCCCCACATCCGCACATACGCAATCAAGCACTGTCTCTCTCATGCTGTCTCTCAGATAAATCTTAAAAAAATATAAAGTGTACAGGTCGGTACTTAGTATTTTCACAAGATCGTTGATCTATCACTACTACTGTTTAACTGCAGAACATTTTTGTCTTCCCGGCAAGAAACCTGTACCTATTAACTGTCACTCCTTGTTCTTCTTCTCTGTCCCTTTCCCAGTTGTCACTAATCTGCTTTTGGTCTCGGGGGTTTGCCTGTTCTGGACATTTCCTATCATGGAATCATCAAGCATGTCCTTTTGTGCCTGACTTCTTTCACTTAGCATAGTATTTTCTTTTTCTCTCTCTTTTTTTTAAGATTTTATATTTGTGAGAGAGAGCATGCATGACCAAATGCATGAGCAGTGGGGAGGGGTAGAGGAAGAAGCAGACTCCCCACTAAGCAGGGAGCCCAGTGTGGGAGTCCATGTGGAAGTCAATCCCAGGACCCTGTGGGATCATGACCTGAGCTGAAGGCAGATGCTTAACCAACTGAGTTATCCAGGCACCCTCACTTAGCATAATATTTTTAAGGTTCATTTTGTAGCATGCTTTATTCCTTTTTATTGGTGAATGATATTTCATTTAGTGATTAAATTATGTACCACTTTTGGTTGATTCACTTATTAGCTTTATTTCTACTTTTTGCCTATTATGAATAAATGCTGCTATGAACTTTGGTGTGAACCTATGTTTTAATTTTCTTGGGTCCTAGGAGTGGATCTTTCTGTTTTTAGGGTAGTAATACTACCTTTGGTAACCCTGTTAAGAGCCGAGAGTTTAACTTCAGATACTTTGTGCCACTGTATTCACATGGCCACCAAGAATTTGGACACTTGAAAGATTTATCCAGCATTTATTGAACACTTAGGTGTTGGTCTCTGTTCTAGCCATTTAGGATATATCAATGAACAAAACAGAATGTCCTGGCCCTCTGGAATCTTTACATTTTAAGGTGGGGGGGCAGGCAGAGAGGAATAAACAAGTAATCTAGTTTATTAAGTGGCAAAAAGTATGGAAATAAGGGAAGAACTGGGTAAGGAGGGCGGGAATGTGTGGGGGTTGGAACAGGTTGTAGTGTTAAATAAGGTGGTCGGGTAGGTATATTGAGAAGACATTTGTGGAAATACTTGACTGAAGGATGTGAAGGGGTTAGTCATGTGGCTTTGAAGGCAGCTGAACATGTTCAGTGAACTGAACAGAGGCCAAGGTGGCTGGAGTAAGGAAAGAAGAGAATGGGAGGGGATGGGTCAGACAGATAAAGGGGATGCAGGTTGGGGGCAAAGCAGATCAGATCACCTAGGACCTTAACAGCCTTTGTTAAGGATTGTAGTTTTTACTCTGATAGAAATAGAGTTACTCTGATAGAAACTGAGTTTTGAGCAGAGGAGTTGTGCAGTCTGATTACAGAGTGGCAGAGTTTCATTATATTTTTAAGGGGCCACTGACAGCTGTGTTAGAAACAAACTGAAGGCAAGTTGAAGATAGAACAGAAGCTGACCAGTTGGGAAGCTATTTTAATAAATGATGATGGTGGGATATTGGCCATCACAGTGAAGACTCCTCTTGTCTGCCTTTGGTGTCGTAGAACAAAGATGTTTCTACATTCGTTAAAATTATATCTAGTATTCTGTGTGACACTCATAATAAGCAGTGGAAGCCATAGTCCTATTAATCCTTTTGATATTTAAATGTTATAGGTTATAGAAGGTATGGATTTTGATAAGGCCTCTAAAGAAAGTGTGTTAGTCTTGTCTTTTTTTCTTTTCAGTTGGGCGGCCTTTACACCTAATGGACATTGAACAAAGCAAGCTATAACTAGCGTTTGTTCCCAAGATAATTGAAATATTTTCATTTACTTACCTTACATCAAAATAAGACTGTATACATATTTGTTATCTCTTAAAGTTCTGGTTAGTGTGTTTAATTTTAAAAGGGAACTTTTGTTTAAAAATTACTACATTTCTGGGGCACCTGGGTGGCTCAGTTGGTTAAATCCTCTGCCTTCGGCTCAGGTCATGGTCTCAGGGTCCTGGGATCCAGCCCCACATCCGGCTCTCTGATCAGCAGGGAGCCTGCTTCCCCTCTCTCTGCTTGCCTCTCTGCCAGCTTGTGATCTGTCTCTCTCTGTGTCAAATAAATAAGTAAAATCTTTAAAAAAAAAATTACTACATTTCTGTTTTCAGAAGTACTGGAAATTCTGACATTCAAGTTTTCCATGGAAGATAATGTGTTTCTAGAAATCTGATCATTTTCCTACTAAGATTCAAGATAGCGTTCAGGTTTGGGGAGGAAAAAAATGAGATTATAAATGTGTATGAACAGTTTACTAGAAAATAAAAGGCAAATCTATGGGGGTCAGTTTATAGAGACAGAAGAACTAGACATCATGTTTATCTTTCTATGCTAATGGTCATATTTTGGCTGGTTAATAGAAGCAAGGAACAAAATAAAGACAAAAAAAAGGGAAAGTTTTAAAATGACACATGTCTTACTTTGAGTATAGTTCCCAGTATTCCTTAATCAGTATTAGCTCATACTCTATTCGGAAGGTCCATGTGTGAGCTTCAGGATTGCTATGAATCCCTCCTCTCCCCAGAGTTATGTGCAAAATTTCATGTACCCATATGCTTTCTTGGGAAGATAAACCATAGCGTTCATCAGCTTCTCAGTAGAACCTGTAATACAAATATTAAGAAATACAGCTCTGTGGTATTACCTGTTAGCTGGTCTTCTGGTAATCGTTTTGATGGGAATAGTAGTTTGTGTGTCCCGATCTTATCCTTAAACAGGTAATTAACCGGTTACTCCTTATTTTATTTTCTATTTTTTTTTTTTTAGATCACTGTACAATCAGAAAAGGGTTTTTATTTTTGAAATGCTAGCATTTATATGAAATGCATGTATAGCTTACAATATTTGACTTTTTGAATTTCTGGAAAGAATTTGAATTTCTTTCAGTCATAAATAAATAGCTTTTGATTCATGGAAACATTTCATAAAATAATTTTAAAAAGTTGCTTTAAAAATCTAGAAGTGTAGTTTTTAGCATGCTGGCTTTACTTATGAAACCATTTATTGGGGTGCCTGGGTGGCTCGGTGAGTTAAAGCCTCTGCCTTTGGCTCAGGTCATGATCCTGGGGTCCTGGGTTCAAGCCCCGCATTGGGTTCTCTGCTTGTGGGGAGCCTGCTCCCCCTGCCCCCACCTGCCTCTCTGCCTACTTGTGATCTCAGTCTGTCAGATAAATAAAATTTTAAAAAATCTTAAAAAAACCTATTTATTATAAAAGTTAATGTTTGTTTGCTCTTACTTATTCCACATTCTGTTCTTTGCCAAATGGGGTCATCTAAAGCAAGCAAGGATAATATCTAGCTGAATATCCAGATGTACTCAGCTTTAGGATACAGTTAGAGATTATATTACTCTTGTTGGTGTGAGTGTCTCTCCAGCTTAACATTGGGGTTGGCAGTCATGTGGCACAGAGGCTGATTCTCTGCACCATTATGATTTGTGAGGAAGAAAATCTTACAGAAGATAGTGTTTATCACAACCCCCCCACCTTTTAAATATTTTATGTATTTATTTTAGAGAGAGTGGGTGAGAGAGCAGGAGCTGGGGGATGGGGCAGTGGGAGAGGGAGAAGCAGATTCTCTACTGAGCAGGGAGCCGGATGCAGGACTTGATCCCAGGATCCTTCAATCAGGACCTACGCTAAAGGCAGAGGCTTAACCCACTGAGCCACCCAGGCTCCCCTTATCACTTTCAAGTGATAAATTTAGCTATAATTAAGAGAATAATAATTCTGTAATAGCTTTATGCTATTGAAGTGTGTCAGATTATATGTAGTGTGTCTTGGGTGGTGGTATGGGTACTTTATATATACATATTAAAGCCATTTTCTTCTAATTTACAGATAGATGTTTGGCAGTGTGACTTAGCTCTAGTATATCTGAAGTTCTTTGTCAGGGCTTTGCCAAGGAACAGGTTGCTGTTTCCTAATTTGAAATTTTGCTGGGCATAATCATTTCTGAGAGCATAATCATAGATACCTGTTGAATAAGATTTTTTGAAAATTATTTAATTTTTAATCATTTACTTTAATAGCAGAAATGAAGATTATAAACTACAAAACTTTGAGCAAATGGCATTTAAAGAAAAGATTCACTTTATACCTATAGTAAAAAGTTATACTTAAATATGACTGTAAAAACCATCTTTGTTTAGTTAAAGTGTCCAATAAACAGTGTAAATGATTAAGAGCATATGGCTTGGAAAGAGAGGTCTTGTTCCCAGTACGGTCTCACTGTGTTCCTTACTTGGCTGTTGAAGTTTGGGCAGTGTTATTTATTTTTGCAATGAAAGGAAACATCAGTTTCTTTCTTTTTTTTCTTTTCTTTTTTGTTGCAAAGTACGGATAATAATATAGTTGCTTTACAGAGTTTTTAAAGTACCAAATGAAATAACATTTAAAATGCTTTATACTCTACTTGGCATAGTTCTGAGCAGTCAGTATGTAGTAGCTTTATTATTCCTATAAAAGCCAGTCACTTCTTTTGTAAACAGATTGAGTGAGAATTCTTTAATCAAGACTGCTTGGGATTGAATTAGGACTCTCCTACTTACCAAGGTTGTGGGTAGTTTTCTTAAACCTTCTAAGAAGGCTGGTGTCCTTACCTAAAATGAGAAACGTTTATAATACTTACCTCATGGGATTATTGGGGAATGACTAAATGTAGTAACAGGATCTATTACATAGTAAATTTTCAGTTAATTGTAGCTATTATTATTAGTTCTATGGAAAGAATGTGCAAACTCTTGTGAGTTTAAATAGGCTTTCAGGGTGATATAGTCAGTCTAATCTTTTTTTTTTTTTTTTTTTTGAGAGAGAGAGATGACAAGCAGGCAGAGAGGCAGGCACAGAGAGAGGAGGAAGCAGGCTCCCCGCTGAGCCGAGAGCCCCATGCGGGGCTCGATCCCAGGACCCTGAGATCATGACCTGAGCTGAAGGCAGCGGCTTAACCCACTGAGCCACCCAGGCGCCCCAGTCTAATCTTTTTTAACTTAAAATTGATTTGGAAGTTAGGTAGAGAAGTTGTAATTTTGTGATTAAGGGTAAAACCTGTTAGTTTTGTCTTTATCAATTCCTTAAAAACAGAAAATTTAGGGGCGCTTGGGTGGCTCAATCAGTTAAGCATCTGCCTTTGGTTTAGGTCATGAGCCTGGGGTCCTGGGATGGAACACTGTGTCAGACTCCCTCCTCAGTGGGGAGTCTGCTTCTCCCTCTGCCTGCTATTCCCCCTGCTTGTGTGCTCCCTTACTCTTTCTCTGTCAAATAAATAAATAAAATCTTAGAAAAAAAAAAAAGAATATCCATGAAAGGGGAAAACCAGATGTCTTTATTCTAAGAACTCTTAGCTCCCATTTCAAACTTCTATTTTATTCCAGCCCTCCCTTTCTGATGCAGAAGCTTCTCTTAGTAAATATAATACTTGTCCTCTCCTCTAATTTGCTGCTGGTTTGCCCAGATGGGATTCTTTCAAGGGAAAAGTATATTTTACTTCCAAGCCTAGAGGGTTGTTATTGGATTAAGTGAACCACTGGAGATATTTATTTTCTGGATAAGCATCCACCTCTAGCCTTGCTTATGTAGGGCAAACATTTTTTTCTTCTCTTGATCCGATCACTGTTCTGATGTGGCAGTTAGTCACCTGAAGCTGGTCTGGCATCCTGAGCCGGTGGGGGTGGGGCAAATGAGTGATGGGGCCCTGCCAAGCCTGTCTCTACTCTAGAGAGGAGTAAAAGGAAAGCTGAACAGGCTTGAAGACAAAGGAGCTACTATTGCTGTCAAAGTTTAAATGAGGCAGCTTGGCTTATGCCTATTTGGGAGTTTTTAAAAAATGTAGCTTTTCATTTTTTCAATTTTATCTCTGTAAGGGTATCTCATCAAAGGACCCATCTCTATTTTTTTATCTATCCTTGCTGAAAGTTGTTCAGTGATTTTAAGGAAAGTTGTTTGGTGGCTGAGGGCTTTTGACACTTAGTCATCTAATTATGCCTTACCCCAACTTGGAGACCTACTTTTCTAAACTAGTTCTGTTCCTAGAAAATTTAATTAAAAAGTTTTTAGGGCACCTGGGTGGCTTAGTTGGTTAAGTGTCTGCCTTCGAGTCAGGTCATGATTCCAGAATCCTGGGATCGAACCCCATATAGGGCTCCCTGCTTAGAGGGCTCCCTCTTCTCCCTCTGCCTCTCCCCTTGCTCAAGCTCACTCACTCTCTCTTGTTCACTCTCTCAAAAAATATTTTAATAAAAAATAAGTTTTTATTATAAAGTTTTTATTATAAAAGCAGTACAGTTAAAAATCATAGAAATCATACAGTGAATACTAAAAGTCATTATGTTCCCCAGTCTCACTTCCTGTGGGCAACTTGAGCTAACAGTTTGGGATATATAGTCTTCCATACCTTTCTCTTTGCACATACATATTTACAAAAGAGGATTTATTTTGTTGTGCTTGGTTTTTCAAAAATGGGCTCATATTAGGTTCTATAACTTTTTTTTTTTTTTAAGATTTTATTTATTTATTGGACAGAGAGAGAGATCACAAGTAGGCAGAGAGGCAGGCAGAGAGAGAGGGGGAAGCAGGATCCCCGCTGAGCAGAGAGCCCGATGTGGGGCTCGATCCCAGGACCCTGAGATCATGACCTGAGCCGAAGGCAGAGGCTTTAACCCACTGAGCCACCCAGGCGCCCCAGGTTCTATAACTTAAACTGTCCTTCTGCATTAGTACATAACAGCTTTGTCATTTTTTTCTGATGGCTTTAGCAAGATTTTATTTGCATTCGATACGCTCTTTTCTCTACCACAAATGATTCCTATATAGGGCACCACTGTTTCTTTAGCCTTAAGTTTTGCAACTATGTAGAAACTTCTTTTATAGCATAAGTATTGATAATTTATTTTGAGTATGTAGTACTGCTAGGTGGTGAATAGTCCCAGTCGTCTGTAGCATTTATGACAGTCCCTCATGGCCCTATGGATTATTATTACAGCTGCTAACTGATCATGGAATCTTACTGCATGATACTATATGATGTAAGCTGGGAAGTTAGTGAGGGAGCATCCCTGTGCTTATGTGGCTGCTTGTAGAAAGCTAGTGCTATTCTTGGGATCCCTGGTAGCATGTATTAGAAAGGTTAATTTTAGTACAGGCTATTGTAGCCATTGACCCCCACAGATGCTTCCTGTCAGAATAGGAGGTTTAGAAAGTATTTTTTAACACTAGCGTTATAATGTGTTTAAATGGCACATTATGTTTTTAAAGTTCATAATCGTTAGTTATTTCTTATAATATCCCTTTGAGGCAGGTCAGCAGCATTTTTCCTTTTTTATGGTTGGAGAAGCAGATGCAAAGATGTTGAGTGATTTGCCCACAGGCGCACATTAAACTGATGGCAGAATCTGTTCTCTTGTTAGTAAACTGAACCATGCGGCCTCTCTGCTAGTTGTAAGTGAGTAATAAAGTTGTTTCCATTTAGTGACCTTTTGATGGCTTTATGGAATAGTGAATGTAGTTTAGAAGCCTTTTACCTACTTTCTTTATTGAAAGAAAATCTTTATAAAGCTAGAATTTACTTGTATCGTGGTATTAAATATTGTATGTAAATTTATCCTATTCTTTTAAAAACAGAAAAAAAAAATCATAGGAAAACATTAGAATGAACCAAGTGGACTTAGTTCTTCTGGGAAAACCTTTACTGGCTTGAAAATTAGTATTGTAAATTAGAGGAAAATGGCACAAGGCTTTGAAGAGTTAATACTTTATAGTAGGAGAAAAATGAAGCCCCAGTTTATATTGCCAAGTGATTTTGAGTAAAACAACTGTGGCCTGTAGAGCTAGAATAGACTTTCAAAGATTGTTTGGCTCTGTGGATTTAGACCCCAGCTAGTGTGGCAAGTGACAGTATAGGTTACTTAGACTAAAAAAACTACAATTTGGGCAGCATCCCTTTAGTTCTAAGTTTCCTTATCCATTGGAAATAATCTCTCTTTACTTGTTTGGACTTGATTCTATTTTCCCATTCCCTCTCCTCCACTATAATAATAATCATTATTTTTTTCTTATATGCTACCTTTTTTCTTTCCAATTGAAAAGAATTCTAACTGTAATCTTTTTGTGTTGATAGAGGGAGATCGTGGGGAAGTTTTCAAGTAATAGGCAACTATTGTAAAGAGATTTAATTGAAGGGATCATAGAGAGCCAGAAAATTATATATTCAATTTTGGAGTGTTAAAACAGATGCTTTGACATGAGTTATAAGTCTTTGATAATAAGTAATGATTAATCCTTATGTACTTTGGTAATTAGCCCAAACCTATATTTTAATAAACATGTAATTTCTAAATACATTTTTTACTGCTATAGACATATCCCACTTATCCCAAAGTCAAGCGGTCATCAGTTTTGTCTTGTTTTGAAATAGTATGAAAATATTTATCACACAACCTCTGACCTCATCATGTTCTTTATGACATCATCAGTTTCATGATTATTATTATCATGATAATTTTACTACTACTTTTATAGTGCTTCATATGTGTTAGACATTTTCTACATTTAAAAAAAAATTTTTTTTTTAAAGATTTTATTTATTTATTTGAGAGAGAGAGTGAGGAGAAGGTCAGAGGGAGAAGCAGACTCCCCATGGAGCTGGGAGCCCGATGTGGGACTCGATCCCGGGACTCCGGGATCATGACCTGAACCGAAGGCAGTCGTCCAACCAACTGAGCCACCCAGGCGTCCCCATTTTCTACATTTTAAAATGTAATTCTCAAAAAGATGCTGAGAGATTCTTATGAATATCCCTGTTTTGCAGATAAAAAAAGTTAAGGCTGAGGAGATTATGTAATTGACCTAAGTAAATTCCTGCGGCTAGTAAGTAGTAGAGCTGTTTTAAATCTAAGCTACTCCAAATCAGAGCTCTTATCAATACTCACACTGTTCTCCCTCTTATTTAAAATACATATCTTTACTTAATGTCTAGTTTGCTTAGTCCAGAGGTCATTTAGAAGTATCCAGTTCTTTATGAGTTGTGACTATGGATGTGTGTGTGTGTTTATGTTTATATGTACATATAAGGTCTTGGGAGAGGGATTTTGAAATGGGCACAGTGAGTGCTGGAATTACCAAAGGAAGAGAAAGGGGAGACACTTTTAAAAACTAAGACACATGAATGTATTCTTGTTTAGTAATCCTTTCCATTTTCAAATGTGGACCTTAAACTCTCAGGTTTTAATAAGCTCCATTTCTAAGTTTTTATTTTTACGTAATCTCTACATCGAACATGGAGCTCAAACCCACAACCCTGAGATATCAAGAGTTGCACAAACTGCCACCTGAGCCAGCCAGTCGCTCCTGTTCCTTCTCTTTATGAAACAAGGGAAGCGGGAGAATTTAGGAAGTCCATGAAATTTTTATAAAATGTAGAGTTATGTTATGGAAAGAATAAATTTCACTTATTAAAAAAATTAACCTCATTCTTCCTTGGTACTGGGCAGATAAGTTGCTGTTATATTTTTAAAGTATATTTTAAAATTCAGGATTACTCTTTACCTTTCTTTAAGAATCAAGAAACTTTTATGAAAGAGTGTACAAGTTGAATTTAGAGGGATTAAATGCAACAGAGGTTTTTATAGCAAATCATTACAAAATGTTACTACTTGGGTTCTTTATAAAACCAGAAAATTCTTGCAGAGCAGTGACAGATTTCAGTTCTGTATTTGTTTCCTGTTGCTGCTGTAACAAGTTGCCACAGATTGGTGGCTTAGGACAACACAAGTTTATTATTTTGCAGTTCTGGAGGTCAGAAGGCAGAAACGCTTGTTGCTGGACTACATTCTTTCTGCAGCTGGATGGGAAATGTTTCTTTGCCTTCTCCAGCCTTTGGAGGCTGTACACATACATTCCTTTCCTCCTGATCTATCCTCTGTCTTCAAGTCTCTGACTGATCCTACTCTTCTGGCTCCCTCTTTCACTTATATAAGACCCTCGTGATTTCGTTGGGCCCAGTCCAAATAATCCAGGATAATCTTCCCATTTCAAGGTCAGTTGATTAGCAAACAATTCCATCTGCAACCTTAATTCTCCCTTGCTATTTAGCAACATTTTCGAAGATTCTGGGGATCAGGATACAAACATCTCTGGGGAAGCCATTAGTCTACCTACCACAAGTTCATTAGTTTAGCAAAATTACTTAGCCTTTTAGGCTCTTCTATAAAACGAGATTTGTATTTATTGTTTACCACAAAGGAATTTCATGCAAATGGAAATTCTGTGCCAGTACAGACAGATCATGCATAGAATATACTCAGAATTATTATTATTTTTTAAAGATTTATTTATTTGACAGACAGAGATCACAAGTAGGCAGAGAGAGAGAGAGAGAGGGAAGTAGGTTCCCTGCTGAGCAGAGAACCCGATGCGGGGCTCGATCCCAGAACCCTGGGATCATGACCTGAGCCGAAGGCACAGGCTTTAACCCACTGAGCTACCCAGGCGTACCACTTTACCTTCTTCCTTTTTTTTTTTTTGAAGTAGTCTCCCCACCCAGTGTGAAGTCCCAGTTCTGGGCTTGAACTCTCAACCTTGAGATGAAGACCTGAGCTGAGATCAAGAGTCGGACAGATGTTTAACCAACTGAGCCAGCCAGGCACCCCTGTTGTTTCCCTTTAATTTGACTCTTTTGTGACTCTTTGTTTTTGAATTTGGGCTTTCCAGACCTTTGTTTGTTGAGGACATTGAAGATTTACATAGCACAGTGTTGAAAAAAAAAACAACAACAACCAGATGAATGCTTAACTCTAATTTAAAAAAAAAGTTTTATTAAATAATCTGTACACCCAACCTGGGACTCAAACTAATGACCCCAAGATCAAGAGTTGCACACTCCTCCAACTGAGCCAGCCAGGCACCCCTTAACTCCAATTTTTTTTTTAATGATTTGACTCTTGTTTTAGTCTAAAACTATATATTTTAAGCAGTAGGCTTTTCTGCTTTGGGGAACTTGAGGGACACCTGGATGACTCAGTTGTTGAGTGTCTCCTTTTGGCTCAGGTCGTGATCCTGGGGTGCTGGGATCGAGCCACACCCCTGGAATGGAGCCCCTGAGCAGAGAGCCTGCTGTGTCCTAACGCTCTGCCCTTCCCGCTGCTTGTGCTCACACTCTCTCTAGCACTCTCTCTTTCTCTCTTTGAAATAAATCTTAAAAAGAAGGGGGGGTGTGCTTTGAGTAGTAGGCAGTTTCAAATCACAATTGCTTATGATTATTTTTTATGTCCCTAATTACTCATTTTTTGAATTTCCCGAGTTATTCTTGGAGGATTGCTGTTTTTAATGTTTGATTTGTCCATTTTTCTTAGAGCCACCTTTTTGCTTGGTTGACTTAAAAGTCTTTCAGTACTCAAAACTGTGGTGCTATGAGACAAGGTTGGAGAGTGGAGTAGAGGGTGGAAGATCCCCGGGTCCTGGGATCGAGCCCCACATCTAGCTCCCTGCTTGGCTGGAAGCCTGCTTCTCCCTCTCCCACTCCCCCTGCCTGTGTTCCCTTTCTTGCAGTGTCTCTCTCTCTCTGTCAAATAAATAAAATCTGTAAAACAAACAAACAAACAAATAAATAGTCTGTAGATACTGTCATGTGCCAGGTACTTTTTTGGTTGTTAAAATTACATTTAGATACTAAACTTTGTACATTTACCTTTTACCTCATTTGACTTAATGCATTATTTGGTTTTATTGTTGATAGATAATTTAACTTTACACCAGGATCTTTTGGTGGGGGTGGGGGAGGATACTTTTTATTTTATTTATTTCTTTATCTATTTGTTCTAAAAGATTCTTTTAATTTATTTGGCAGACTGAGAGCAAGCACAAGCAGGGGGAGTGGCAGAGGGAGAGGGAGAAGCAGGCTCCCACTGAGCAGGGATCCTGTTGCAGTTCTTGATCCCAGGACCCTTGGATCATGACCTGAGCTGAAGGCAGTTGCTTAACCAACTGAGCCACCCAGGTGCCCCTGGGGGAAACTTTTAAAAGGGAAATGTAGCATTGTAGTGATTTAAAATAATAAAATCTCTGATTTTATTTTAAGTTTCGTGATTTATTCTTTGTTTAGTCTTTGCATTTAAATCGAAACAAAAACTTGGAGACCACAGTATACTCAGATAGCCTGTACACATTTAAGAAAATACTGTAGATGAAACTTCTGTGTAAAGGAAGCCCTAGAGATTAAAAATACTTTAAAAACATCTAAAATAATGATACGAAAGGAAGGAAGAAAAGTTCTATCACTGAAGAAAAACACTTATTTAAAATGTATTGTGGCTATTTCTCTTTTTCTCCTGAAAGGCATCTTTAATGTAGAACAAACCGTAGCGGGGGGCCTGAGTGGGCTTAGTCTCTTGGGCTGCTGACTCTTGATTTGGGGTCAGGTGATGTCTTGGAGACATGGGATAGAGCCCTGAGCTTCGGAGTCAGTTTGAGATTCTTTCCCTCTCTCCGCCCTGCCCCCTGCTCATTCCTGCATGTGCGTGAGTGTGTGTTCTCTTTCTCAAATAAGTCTTTTTTTTTTTTTTTTAAAGAACAAACTACAGTAATAGAAGCAGTAATAAAAAATGACAGCTGTTGTTTACTGAGTACTTATATATGTCTTCTAAACACAGATAACTCTTTTAATTTTCATGACGACACTGTGAAATAGATACTTTTGTTATTCTTGTTTACAGATAAGGAGAAAATAGTAGGGCATGGATTTGAACTTCACCTAGCTCCAGAATTTGCCTTCTTAGCAACCACACCACCTCCTTAATCAGTTTCTGGATAGAATGAAAAAGCAGAGGAAAGATTATTTTTTTCACCTTAGTTTTTCTTGGATTCTCTAATAGTGGAGCTGGAGTGGAAGGATGGTGGAGGGAAGGGGAGCACCGTATTTAGGCATTCATTTGGGTTTTTAAGAATAGGACTAAATAATTTCCTTCTGGGACAATAAAAAGATAACCTAATAAAGACACTTTTTTTTCTCTACTCCCAGATTCTTTAGAGTCCCTGAACAGTTTTAAAATGTATGATATAAAGACTTCCTGCTGGTTGTAAATGAAACCTTAGAATTCCTTGTCATGATAGTGCTTTAGACTGCTCTCACAGATGGGTAAGAGTTAGGAATTCAAACCGGTGTAGACCAGCCTCCTCCTTTGATCTCTTGACTCATAAATCTGTGTTCCTTTCCATTGTATTCCACTGTATTCATAGTATTCCAGAGAACAGATCCATCTACTTCCAAACCAGTGTCCATAATGATGGGCAAGAAGTGTTTCTATGAGTAATTATTTCCTTGATGAATTAGTGTCTGGTGTTAATTTTTGACTAGGCTGAGCTCTTAGCAGTTGTTATTTGTTGTTAGCATGTTAAACATTTGGATGATTTTAAAAACATAGTTTATCCCCTCGAAAAACACTAACAAGTATTTAATGAATGTGAGCTTGGATTAGTTTCAAACTTTAAGGTGACTCTAGAAAGTACAATGAGAGATTTACAAGTCTGCAGTGCTTTTGTTTTGTTTTGTTTTTAAAGATTTTATTTATTTATTTGACGGAGAGAGATCACAAGTAGGCAGAGAGGCAGGCAGAGAGGGAGGAAAGCAGGCTCCCTGCTGAGCAGAGAGCCCAATATGCGGCTCGATCCCAGGACCCTGAGATCATGACCTGAGCCGAAGGCAGAGGCTTAACCCACTGAGCCACCCAGGCGCCCCTGTTTTGTTTTTTAAAGCAAGCTCTGCACCCAGTGCGGGGCTTGAACTCAAGACTCTGAGATGGAGAGTTATCCACTCTACTGAATGAGTCAGCCAGGTTCCTCGAAGACTGCAGTTTTTAATGAATGAAATGCCTGTGTGTGTGTGAATTGAAGCCAGCTTTTATGGCAAATATTAACGCTGTGGTTTAGTTCCCCGTCTCCACACCACTGAAATGATAACTTAAATCATCTTGATTGCAGTTTTAGCTGTGATTAAGTGTTGATGAAACAAATATAGGGTCCTAGTTAAGCATGGTGAGGATCTCAAGTAAAACTGAAGTGAAAGAAGCCGGATGCTACCTAAGGACCAGTCTGCTAAACAAATATTCAGCCAGTCTGTGGATAGGTATAGTATTAATAGTGCAAGTAGTAATCTTTATATAGATATAATATGATATGGTAATTGGCTTTTAGATTAATGTAAAAATTTTTTGAAACATTATAATTTTTTTAATTTGTAGAAAATTCCACGACATTCAAATTCTGGAGACTTCCAGTAATAAAAATAGATGATTAGAGATGAATACACTTTAGTATGATAAATATGCTGGTGATAACAGCTTTAAAAATTTATTATGGAAATTTAAGGGGCGCCTGGGTGGCTCAGTGGGTTAAAGCCTCTGCCTTCGGCTCAGGTCATGATCCCAGGGTCTTGGGATCGAGTCCCGCATGGGGCTCTCTGCTCAGCAGGGACCCTGCTTCCTCCTCTCTCTCTGCCTGCCTCTCTGCCTACTTGTGATCTTTGCCTGTCAAATGGATAAATAAAATCTTTTAAAAAAATTTATTAGGGAAATTTAAAACATACAAAATTGAGGTTCAGTGAATTTTCACATACGTATCACCTAGCTTCATCATTGTTTACATTTTGTCATTCTAGTTTTACCGATTTCATTCTGCTACTCCTCTCCCATCCCCCTCACTGTAGCATTTTAAAGCAAATCTCAGGCACCTGGGTGGCTCAGTTGGTTAAAGCAAATCTCAGATATCATTTCACCCATGTCTTTTTCCAAAGCATAATCACAATGCCATTGTCACAACTAATAATGTTAACCGTAATTCCTAATGCCATCCTATAGTTAGAATATGTTCAAATTTCTCTGATTGTCTCACAAATGTGTTTTACAATTGGATTCCTTACACTCAGATCCAAATAAAGTCCTTACATTGCAATTGAAAAATAAGTCTCTTATCCTAAAGTCTCCTCTGTTTTCATGCCATTTATTTGCCAAAGGAGCCATGTTATCTAACCTGTAGAATTTCCAACATTCAGAGTATAGCTCATTACATCTCTGTGGTTTTGTTTAACCCCTTTATTTCTTGTAAACTGGTAATTCTAGGGACTTTTTTTGATGAGTATACGTCCTAAGAGGTGTTGTATTTCTACTATGTCTCATCAGGAGGCACATAATGTTAACTCGATTCACTTTTTTAAAAAATATGACTTAAATTGGTCAGTGGTTTTAGGTGTTATAAACCTTATCTGTTCAATGGTTTTAGCAGCCACTAATGATTGTTGCCTATCCATTGGACAAGGATTGCAAAATGATTTTATAATTATATCACTCTTACTGCATTTGTTATTTGAAATTCTATATGGTGACTCTAAATATAAAAATACAAGATGAATGACTATTTTCCCTTCACTTTGCTGGGTTTTAGAATAATTAATAGGTGCGCTCCTAAAATGACCAATGAAGTTTTTTGGTTTTTGTTTTAGGTTTGTTGTTGTTAATATTATGGATTTTTATGTTTTCTGTGTATTTTAATTCATTGTGGTTGCAGTTTGACATTTCAGAGCCAATTGTTGTCCTTTAAAATGGATTCTGTGTTCTTTTGAATATGAACCTGTTAGTTTTCGGTAGCTTCCTTACTCTTTGGCACAAGGGATCTCAGGCTCCTCATGTATCTTGCTTGCTCCAGATCTGGAATCAGATTTTTCCTGGAGGAGCCCTGGTTTCCCCAAGTGGGAAATGGTTTTTAGAGATCACAGTCTGGGTGTTAGGGTTGTTTACTGCTACTGGGTCTTTTACTGCTTTTAGGTTTTTTTAGTGTTTATACCCAGAAAATAAGTTGTGTGGTTTTTTTTGTTTGTTTTGTTTTGGTTTGTTTGCTGGTTTTTGTTTGTTTTTAAGATTTTATTTTTAAGCTATCTCTATACCCAACTTGAACTTAAAACCTTGAGATCAAGAGTCATATGCTCTACTGACTGACTGAGCCAGCCAGGCGCCCCCAGAGTTTTGTTTTGTTTATTTTATTTTATTTATTTGACAGAGAGACAGTGAGAGAGGGAATACAAGCAGGGGGAGTGACATAGGGAGAAACAGGCTTCCTGCTGAACAGGGAGCCCAATGCAGGGCTTGATCCCAGCATCCTGGGATCGTGACCTGAGCCGAAGGCAGACGCTCAACAACTGAGCCACCAGGCCCCCCAAGAATACTTATTTTAAAGTAATTTGAAACCATTGTTTCTACATGCTTATCCTACCACCTTATTAAACAGTTCATTTCAGTTTGCTTTTGATTTTTCAAGATTACTATTTTTTTCTTTTTAATTTTTTTTTTAAAAGTAGGCTCTATGCCCATGTGGGGCTTGTATTCATGACCTTGAAATTAAGAGTCTCGTGCTCTGTCAACTGAGCTAGCCAGGTCCTTTTTATTTATTTATTTTTGATGTAAATATTTACATTGTTTTTAAAACAATGCAGGTGGTTGGAGTATCATTATTCTCATATTCTGTCACTGAAGAAATGAAGTGTTACTTTACAGTAAATTTTTAATTTTTTACTACATTTGTATTTTACTATATTAAATATATTAATATTCTATTATTAGTACTCTTATGTTTATATAATTATATGAATTATATGATTCTATATAAATATATAATTATATTTCTAAATATTGTATTTATTTTTATTTTTGATTTTTTACTATTAATTAAAATCTAATTTATGCTTGTTTGAGTTTTTTGAGATTTAAGATTAAAAGTCCAGTATAAATTTTTCATGTCATCAAATGGTTGATAGATGGCAGTAAATAGTTCTTGTTTATATTGCTTTTTATTTTTTTATTTTAAATATTTATTTATTTTAGGGAGCAAGGGAGAGTGCATATAAGCAGGGGGAGGAGTAGAGGGGGAGAGAGGGATAGAGAGAATCTTTTTTTTTTTTTTTGAAAGATTTTATTTATTTATTTGACAGACGGAGATCACAAGTAGGCAGAGAGGCAGGCAGAGAGAGAGGGAGGAAGCAGGCTCCCTGCTGAGCTGGGATCACTATCCAAGCGGAAGGCAGAGGCTCTAACCCACTGGGCCACCCAGGCATCCCGGATAGAGAGAATCTGAAGCGGACTCTCCACTGAGTGGAATCCCCTGCAGAGATTGAGCTCACCATCCTGAGATCGTGGCCTGAGTAGAAATCAAGTCTGATGCTTAGCTGACTGAGCCATCCAGGTGCACCTATATATTATGCTTTTTAGAATTTCACATATTTTAAACATATTACATGACATTAGAAAGTAGATGGAACTGTCATTGCTTGAAAGTTGTGATTGTGATATCTGCATATAAACAATAAGTACTTCCTGTAATTCCACTCCCCCATCAGTTAATAATTGTATAAAGATGTTTTAGCATGAGGTGCCTGGGTGGTCAGTCACTTAAGCATTGTACTCCTTTCAGCTCAGGTCATGGTCTCAGGGTCCTGGGATTACGTCCTATGATTAAGGTCCTGGGATTAAGCCCTCTTGTTCAGCGTGGAGTCTGCTTGTCCCTCTCCCTCTGTTCCTCCCCCTGCTCGCTCTGTCCTTTTGTTTCTCAGTTTAGCAGGGTGATATATTGAAAGGGTGATATTTGGCAGGGTGATATATATGAGTCAGACTTCAGAGATTATATGGCTCAGATTTGCCAGAGTAGGCCCTTTTCTAGTGGAGGAGATCTGTTGTAGGTATAGTCTTGCTTAATGGCGGGCTACCACTGAAATAGATGTTAAAATCAGCTCTTGACTAGGTGGATGGTGATAAGCTAGCTGTACTGCTCTTTTGGGTTGCTAGACCTTATTTAGCCCTATCTTCCTTTCATCCTTTCTCTTTTTCTCTTTTCTTTCAGTATCTGTGCTTTTTAGAATACGCTGTGTGATAAAACCCCAATGTACTTAGGTTTGGGCAGTAGTTTGCTTAGGTTAGTACTATCTTAGATGTTTTATCTCAGAGATTACTGATTTTTTTTTTTTAAATCAATTCTTACTGGTTTAATTCAGTTAAGGAATATAGACTGGTATATAGATGGTCTTTTTAAAAAAACATTTTTACTGAGATAGATGAATTAATTGTTAATATTAGGATGATTGCAAACTTCTATCAAATATAATATATAATGAAATGTGAAAGCAGACAGGTTACATTACAGGATATATTCGTATTGTTGAAGTCCAAATGTCTATTTTTTTTTTAAAGATTTTATTTGAGAGAGAAAGTGCCTGTGCTTGTACAAGTGGGGGAGGGGCAGAGGGAAAAAGGGAGATGTAGACTCCCTGTGGAGCAGGGAGCAGGATGCAGGGCTTGATCCCAGGACCTTGGGTCATGACCTGGGCTGAAAGCAGACACTTAACTGTCTGAGCCACCCAGGTGCCTCTGAGGTTTTTTTCTGTTTGTTTTTTAAAGATTTTATTTATTTGACAGAGAGAGACACAACGAGAGAGGAAACACAAGCAGTGGGAGAGGAAGAGGGAGAAGCAGGCTTCCCGATGACCAGGGAGTCTGATTCGGGGCTTGATCTCAGGACCCTGAGATCATGACCTGAGCTGAAGGCAGCCGCTTAACTGACTGAGCCACCCAGGCAGCCCCTGAGATTTTTTTTCCAATCTTTTAATTTATCAATGTTTTCTTTAATAGCTTCTGTGCTTCAGGTTAATTTACTCTTTAAGGCATAAGTTGAATATCCTTCCAAGGTCATAGTTCATTATCACTTTGAATTAAATAAGCCAGATTTACTGACTTGCATCTGCAATGAATACCTTTGAACATACATTGTCTCACCATGTACAAATGTATCTTTTGGATGAATTTTGGTGTATGTTGTTAGGACTAGGGAATATATGTGGGTTTTTTTTTTTTTAAGATTTTATTTATTTATTTGACAGACAGATCATAAGTAGGCAGAGAGGCAGGCAGAGACAGAGAGTGGGGGAAGCAGGTTCCCTGCTGAGCAGAGAGCCCAATGTGGGGCTTGATCCGAGGACCCTGGGATCATGACCTGAGCCGAAGGCAGAGGCTTTAACGCACTGAGCCACCCAGGCACCCCATATGTGTTTTTAATATTAATAATTGTCATCAAATTCAAATTGAATACATGTATCTTTTTAGGCTGTTAAAATACTTCATTGCTAATAACTGGTGAAGAAATAGATGGTGATTTGTGTTCAAGATGCCAGATCATTAAACTTTTGTTGAAAGTAGCTTTTGTTAAAAGTAGAACACTTAGTTGTTGAACACTGAGAATCTTCTTTTTTTATTATGTATTGGTCTTCAAGGCACCAGAATTATATTTTAGAACTTCTTAGAACATTTGCATTATCTCTTAAAATTAAAATGTGCATATTCTGTGCTCCCTTTTGACATCTGTCTAGAGCAACACTCGTGCAGGTAGGTGCGCAGGGAAGCGTGTATGAAACCATTTATTGAAGCCTTGTTTGTAATAGTGAAAAGCTAGAAGCCATTTAATATCCGTAAATACCACAAAGATAATTTGATCGTGTTTACTGATTGGAAAGATCTCCAAAACATATTTTGAGTGAAAAAGAAAAGTTGAAAGAGAGCATATTAAATTTAATACCAATTATGTAAAAACATATTCACAGAAGTATTGTATATGTATATTGTATATGTATATATATGTATACATATTCAAGTATATAAATGGAGAAGTCTGAAAAAGATCTGGAAGGACATATGCCAAAGGGATAAAAGTGGTTACCAATGGGGAGGGTTGGGGCGCTTGGGTGGCTCAATGGGTTAAGCCTCTGCCTTCGGCTCAGGTCATGATCCTCAGGGTCCTGGGATCGAGCTCCCCATTGGGCTTTCTGCTCAGCAGGAAGCCTGCTGCACCGCCTCCCCCCCCCCGCCCCCCCAGCCTTCCTCTCTGCCTACTTGATCTCTCTCTCTGTCAAATAAATAAATCAATGGGAAGGGTTTGGGACTGGGTATGGTAATGTTTTATTATTTGTACAAGGATACTATATTTATAGGCTGTGTAAATAAAAGCTAATATATTTGTTCGCAATAAAATTTTGTCGTTTTGTGCATAGATCCCTGTAGGTGCAGAGAAAGGAGACTTGAAGGAGACCCTAAAAGGCAAAAGGAGTTAGGCTATTAGGGATGTGAGAACAGGAGAAAGTGAAGGGAGATAGCTTTTACTTTCTGTATACATCTGTGTATTTTTATGAAGCAAATGAATTTGTGTGTTAACTTGTATGATGTAAAAGAAAAGACTAAATTCTTTGGGACCAGGAATTCATATGAGAATATGATCTCATTTTGTCAGCTCATTTAACAGTTCTTTTTTTTTTTAAAGATTTTATTTATTTATTTGACAGAGAGAAATCACAAGTACACTGAGAGGCAGGCAGAGAGAGAGAGAGAAGGAAGCAGGCTCCCTGCTGAGCAGAGAGCCCGATGCGGGACTCGATCCCAGGACCCGAGATCATGACCTGAGCCGAAGGCAGCGGCTTAACCCACTGAGCCACCCAGGCGCCCCTCATTTAACAGTTCTTAATGTAAATAGTAGCTGCCAGTTGAATCACTAGGTAGAGAATAAAGGCAAGGTTTACTAATTTGATGATAATTAGGGCATTAATTTGCTTGATAACGATGCACGGTCATCCCTTTAGGGCAAATACAAGAATGAAAATATGTAGACCCTTTCCCAGGTACCATCATGAATACTTCTAGCTTCTAGAAGAACAGAATACTTCTGTTCTTCCTGGGGCCTCATGTGGAATTGTCTCTTGTCTTATACCCCGTGCTGTTACAACCTCTTTTCACTCTGGATATCTCTCTAGTTCAGTTTTCCTAGTTCAGTAGTCCAGGATCAGATCTGTTTTAATGATATGGGAATCAGCAGTGAGAGGAAAAAAGATAAAATTCTTCATTATTTCTTTATTCACTCAGTCACTGAATATGAAGACATGTTTTTGTTTTTGATTTTGTTTTTAATTCAAGTTAGTTAACATATACTGTAGAATTGGTTTCAGGAGTAGAATTTAGTGATTCATCACTTACATATTAACACCTAGTGCTTATCCCAAAGAGTGTCCTCCTTAATGCCCATCACCCATTTAGCCCATCTCCACACCTACCTCCCTTCCAGCAATCCTCAGTTTTTTTTATTTTTAAGAGTCTGTTATGGTTTGCCTCCCTATCAAGATATCTTTAGTCAGTCCTTCTTTCTCTGTTCCTATCTTGCATCTTATTCAAGCTTAAAAAATATTCCTAACTTGTCTGTCTCTGATTCTGTTTTGTATTTTTGGAGTCCATTTTCCACATGGCAGCCACTGTCATGCGAGACATTCATCAGATCATCTTACTCTGCATAAAATTTTGTGATGGGTCTCCTGTTGCTCTCAGGCCCCGCTTCTCCCTTGACTATCAACATGCTTTTCAGTATGGTCATTAATAATAGTAGGCTCATGTATTGATCTTTCCCCTTGTATTACAGTTTTCCAGACTCTGTGTTTCTCATTTCAGGTCATTACCCATCTTTTTTTCCTTTTTTTTTTTTTTCCAGAGCGAGTGAGAACGAGCACACGTGCTTGAGGGGTGGGACGAAGGAGAGGAGGGAAAGAGAATTTTAAGCAGGTTCCACGCCCAGCATGGATAGTCTGCATGGGGATGGATCTCACCACCCTGAGACCATGACCTGAGCCAAAATCAAGAGTCAGATACTTGACTGATTGAGCCACCCAGGCGTCCCCAGGTCATTACACATCTTGATTGTTTTTTCTAGACTACCAGTCATCCTTCAGGTATCCTTGTCTGCTCTTCTAAGACTGATTTACATTGCTCTTTGTGCTCCCCTTATACAGAACCTGATCGCATTAGTTATCTTTGTGTTGAATTACTCACTTGTTTTTTTTTTTTTTTTAAAGATTTTATTTATTTATTTGACAGACAGAGATCACAAGCAGGTAGAGAGGCAGGCAGAGAGAGAGAGGAGGAAGCAGGCTCCCTGCTGAGCAGAGAGCCCGATGCGGGACTCGATCCCAGTACCCTGAGATCATGACCGGAGCCGAAGGCAGAGGCTTAACCCTCTGAGCCACCCAGGCGCCCTTTTTTATTTTTTTTTAAACATTTTATTTATTTGACAGACAGAGATCACAAGTAGGCAGAGAGGCAGGCAGAGAGAGAGAGAGAGAGGAGGAAGCAGGCTCCCCGCAGAGCAAAGAGCCCGATGTGGGACTCGATCCCAGGACCCTGAGATCATGACCTGAGCGGAAGGCAGCGGCTTAACTCACTGAGCCACCCAGGCGCCCCGAATTACTCACTTGTTTAACTGATTCCTCCACTGGACTCCCTGGAAGCAAAGACTAGGTCTTAGATTGTCTCCCTGGTTCCTAACTAGTGCCTGATATATTATCGGCTTTAGATGAAATATGTGAGTCAGTGAATGGTTAATCTTAAGCAATCTTAACTCTCACAAGCTTTCTTTTCTCTTTTCTTTCCCCATCTAGTGGTAAAAGGAGTAGAAAAAATGGGGAAGGGTAAAAGAAAAAGGAAACTGAAGAAGAATAGGAGGAAAGTTTGTGTGCTGGGTTCTTAGAATTCTATGCTTAATTCCTCTCTCCTCTCTCCTCCCTTCCCCCTGCCAGGAATACAAGAATTTATTATTTTTATTACAAAGAATGGATATTTGCTATTTTATTTTCAGATTCTAGGCAAGGGAGATAATCGTTAGTTTAAAAATGAAAAAGGCAATATGCTGAAGTGTTTAGGGGAAAGTTCCTCTGACATCTGCCATTTACTTGAAATTCTTACACCTTGCTGGTTCTTACACCTTGCACCTAGTTGGAAGAGTATGTGACTCTTGGTCTCAGAATTGTGGGTTCAAGCCTCATGCTCAGCACTGAAAAACCTTGATCTGACTGCATACAAATTTAAAATTGTACAGCAAAATGACAGAATAAACAAAAATTAAGTGTTGTTATTGGGAAACTAATAAATGCAACTGGGATAAAGTATATTTAAAAAAATAAATTCTCTGGGGCGCCTGGGTGGCTCAGTCCTTAAGCCTCTGCTTAAGGATCGCAGGGTCCTGAGATTGAGCTGCACATGGGACTCCCTGCTCTGCGGGAAGTCTGCTTCTCCCTTTCCCATTCCTCGCTGTCTCTCTCTCTCTCTCTCGCTCTCTGTCAAATAAATAAATAAAATCTAAACAAAAAAATAAGTTCTCGGATAATTGCAACATCTCTGCCATATCTGAGTCTGACTCTGATACAGTCTCTTTCTTCAAAATGTGTTAGTATGCCCTGTAATTTTTTACTCTAAATTTTTATAATTTTTACTTATAATGATGTTCTGAGGTATATGGGCCTTTAATGTAAGGTTTTATGTTTATTGGCTGAGTTTTAGGCTGTATGTACTGTTCGCTGTAGCTGTGGTTGTCAGATGCTAAAATTTTCCCTGGTGGGCTTGTTTTTGACCTCAGGTTTTCTTTAAGTAAGCTCTATGCCCAGTGTGGGCTAAATTAGCAAATGTTCATTCTTTGTAATAAAAATAATAAATTCTTGTATTCCTGGCAGCGGGGAGGGAGGATCCCAGATCAGGATTGTGTGCTCTACTGACTGAGCCAGCTAGGTGCCGCTTCTAAGAGACTTTCTTACATAAGGTCTTATACATGTAGTTCTTTCACTTGTAATCCTCTGTTACTATAAGGAGTTCTGTTCATATGATGGAAAGGTATAGGGAAAGGGGAAGGAAGCGTTCTCTAGTCCGATGAGCAGGTCTCATTCTTCTTTTTCTTCTTCTTCTTTTTTTTTTTTTAAAGATTTATTTACTTATTTATTTGACAGAGATCACAAGTAGACAGAGAGGCAGGCAGAGAGAGAGAGAGAAGCAGGCTCCCTGCTGAGCAGAGAGCCCGATGCGGGACTTGATCCCAGGACCCTGAGATCATGACCTGAGCTTAACCCACTGAGCCACCCAGGCGCCCAAGGTCTCATTCTTTTAGTGAGCTGGTGTCCCTGGATGGTGATCTTCACAAGTGTTTCTCAGGTCCTTCTCCATGGATGAGACTGAAAGGTTTTGAGGGGCTGGCGTTGGGTATTTTTCTTCTCCCAGGTTGGTTAGGCTCTGATAAAATAGTTTCTTTTGAGGGCCTGCCTTGTGAAGAAAATGCTCTAGGGGTATTTCAACGTGGTGAAGATTTTTTCTAAGGCCCTGCTGAAAGCATGAGGGGATTTTTCTCTGATCTCTGCGAGAACCTGGTAGGTCATTCATGAAAGTGTGAGACAGGGGCACCTGGGTGGCTCAATCCAGTTAAGTGTCTGCCTTCAACTCAGGTCGATCCCAGGGTCCTGGGATCAAGTCCTACATCAGGCTCCCTGCTCAGCAGGGTTTTGCTTCTCCCTCTCCCTCTGCCCCTTCCCCCACTGGTGCACACATGCTTGCGTCCCCTCTCAGATAAAATGTTTTTTTAAAAATGGAAGTGTGGGGGGCACTTGGGTGGCTCAGTGAGTTAAGCCTCTGCCTTCGGCTCAGGTCATGATCTCGGGATCCTGGGATCGAGCCTCACATCGGGCTCTCTGCTCAGCAGGGGGCCTGCTCTCCTCCTCTCTCTCTCTGCCTGCCTCTCTGCCTACTTGTGATCTCTGTCTGTCAAATAAATAAATGAAATCTTTAAAAAAAAAAAAAATGAAAGTGTGGGACAGCTCAGGCTGTCCATACTGAGCCTTTAGCAATTCTTCAATTACAGTTTGGGTTTTCTTATGCCTTACTACCTCCAGCACAGATTTTTACTTCTGTACTACTTCTCTGGTTAAGTTGTAATTCTCTGTATTTGCTGCTGCTTTTCTTCAGATTCGGAAACAGTGGTTTGACCTGTGATGTCATTTCCCTGAGAGATGAAGAACAGTCATTGATTTTCAGTTTGTTCAGCTTTTCTCTTCTGAGGATGGGAGTGGTAACTTCCAGTCTCCTTATAGGCCTGAACAGAACCTGGAAGCCTTCTACCATTTACTTTATTATTATTATTATTATTAATTTTTTGCTATTTACTTTAAATATAAATGACTCAACAGATAGAGGGATGGTAGAGAGATCTATCTTTAAGTATGTATACTTTTAAGTTTGTATACATACATAAAGTATACATAACATGTATGCAAACATAAAGTTTGTATACATACATACATAAAGTGTACATACTTTAAGTATGCGTACATACTTTAAGTATGTATACTTTTAAGATATATCTATATAAGATACGTCTATATCTTAAAGTATGTATGTGAGTAGTAGAATCTGTGTGTTTTGACCTGAGGATACACAAAAATTTGGAAGAATAGGAAACCATTGTCTAGAAAATTCAGAGAAGCCTTTATGTCTAAGCAGAACTTTGGAGAATGAATAACATCTGGATGGAGAGTAGGGGGAGGGATGCTTCAAGGACAGGTAGCATTGGGGCCCAAGATCCAATAGCCCGGGAGAATTTAAATTATTGAAAAGCCTAACATGGCTGGAGCACAAAACCTATGCCTACTGGGGTGCCTGGGTGGCTCAGTGGGTTAAGCCTCTGCCTTCGGCTCAGGTCATGATCTCAGGGTCCTGGGATCGAGCCTGCATCGGGCTTTCTGCTCAGTGAGGAGCCTGCTTCTCCCCTCTCTCTGACCGACTTTCTGCCTACTTGTGATCTCTGTCTGTTGAATAAATAAATAAAAAACCTTAAAACAACAACAACAACAAAAAAACCTATGCCTGCCTAACTCTTACCTCTGAATATTATGTTAGAATGACATTTGACAATACCCATATCGCTCTGATTCCTTGGTTCAGAGCCAAACTTGGGAGTTGGAATTTTTGTTATTTACTTTGGACATAACCTTTGGCCATATATCTTTTGGGTTTTTCATCAGGTAAAAAAAGAGCTCTCTTTAAGTCTCTTTCAAACTTTTTTTGAGCTTAGATTTTATATAACAACACAATACATGTACACATAGACACTGGAAACAAATTCCACAAAATAATTACTCTTCCATGTTCATTTCACTCTGATACGTTCTGTTCTTTACTACCTCATTTTTTCCTGATCAGGACTCACCAGACTATATTCATAGTCCATCAATCGATCATGATTTAGTCTGAAAAACACTGAAGGAATCCCTGATGTACAAGTTAGTACCCTCAGAATGATAACTATTATCTTCTGCCAGATTTATCTGTAATTATTTATTAATTTTTTATTTTGTTGTGAAATTTCAGCACTTGGTCATTTAAATTTCTGATTGTTTTTGTTTATAGGAATAAAATTAATTGACCTGTTGTATTCTTTGTTCTTGCTAAAACCACTTACTTGTTCCAGTAGCTTTTTTTGTAGATGACTTTGGGTTTACTGTACAGCTGGCTGATCATATCACCTGCCAGTAGAGTTTTTTCTTCTTCTGATCCAAATGCCTTGTGTTTTTCTTTCTTGACTGCATTGTCTGGAATCTCCAGGACAATCTTTTTTTTTTTTTTTTTTAAGATTTTATTTTATTTTATTTAAGAGAGAGAGTGTGTGAGCATGAGTAGGGGAAGGGGCAGAGGCAGAGGCACAAGTAGACTCCCCACTGAGTGTGCAACCTGAGGTAGGGCTTGATCCCAGGACCCTGAGATCATGACGTGAACCAAAATAAGGTGCTTAACTGACTGAGCCACCCAGGCTCCCCTCTCTAGGACATTGCTGCATAGAACTGGTGAGAGCACAAGCAGGGGGAGTGGGAGGGGCAGAGAGAGAGAGAGAGAGAGAGAGAAGCAGATTCCCCTGCTGAGCAGGGAGCCCAACATGGGCCTTGATCCCAGGAACCTGGAATCATAACCTGAGCTGAAGGCATACACTTTACTGACTGAACCACCCCTGTGCCCCCTTTTCTTACTTTCTTAAGGTGGAAGTTGAGGTCATTGATCTGAGACCTTTTTGATACAGGTGTTTAGTGTTATAAACTCATGCCTAAATAATCCTTTAGCAACATCACATACATTCTGATGTGTTCTATTTTTTTAAAAAAGATTTTATTTATTTATTTGACAGATCACAAGTAGGCAGAGGCAGGCAGAGAGAGAGAGAGAGAGAGAGAGAGAGAGGCAGGCTCCCTGTTGAGCAGAGAGACTGATGCAGGACTTGATCCCAGGACCCTGAGATCATGACCTGAACTGAAGGCAGTGGCTTAACCCACTGAACCACCCAGACGCCCCTGATGTGTTCTGTTTCTATTTTCATTCTGTTCGAAATACTTTCTAATTTTCCTTTTGATTTTTTCTTTGACCCACGGGTTATTTTGACATGTGTCACTTAGTTCCCAAATATTTGTAGACTTACCAGAGATCTTTGTCCTTGATCTCTATATTAATTCCATTATAATCATATTTTGTATAACTTAAGTGCTTTTCCATTTATTGAGGGATTTATGGCCTAGAATATATTCTATCTTGATAATGTTGTGTGTGCAATTGAGAAGAATGTTCTGTTCTTGTTGAGTAGAGTACTATAGATGTAAATCAGGTCAGCTTGGTTGATTGCATTATTTGCTTGTGTTTGGGATTTTTGAATTTCCTGAATCTCCAGGGTTCTATTTCTGGGTAGCCTTCCCCTCTGTGATAGTCTGTTCTAGGACGTCTAGCCATCTTGGTTTCCTTAGTCTATTGTCTCGGTTTCTTCAATGCAGGGAGTCTTCTGACTTTTGCTTCAGTTTCCTTTTCTTGTGCCATGGCCCAGTAACTATGAAAGCAGGAAACTAGAGCAGTTGTAGAGCCTTTACCTCATTGGCTTTCTTCTAGGGATCTTTGTTCTTCTTTGCCTGATGTCCAGTGATTGGAATACCATTGTTTAAAGCTATTTATTTAGTTAGTTAGTTTCAGGCTGGATAGTAAATCCAGTTGCTTGTTAACTCTATTTTGGCTGAAAGAGTCTACTAATAATTTCTTTAAAAGAGAATATCTTACACATGAAAAAAATCAATAATTCAGGATTCCAGACATACAGAAATAGTGTCCAAAATTCATGCCTGTTGAGGAAATGATTAGGTAGCTACATTTGTGGGATTAGGCTGACAATATTCAGTTTGTGAATTAGACAAAAAGTCAGAATTCCGTTCCTTTATCAGTCTTATTTATTCTCTTACTTGTACCTTCGTTTATACTATCTTCATTGAGACTGGAGGAATATTTTGGTGTTATAGGTGTTATTTTAGGATTTCATGCCATATGCACAGTAATATTACTTACCTCATAGGTAGACGACATGGGTTATTTAGTGTAGAATGCTTAGCATAGGGCCTGGCATATAAGTAAGCACAAATGTCAGCCATTAATATTAACATAAGCTTTTTATTCATTTATTTTCTTTTAATTTATTTTTTATTTAATTTAATTTATTTTTTTTAAGGATTTTACTTATTTATTTGATGGAGAGAGAGATCACAGGCAGGCAGAGAGGCAGGCAAAGAGTGAGGAGGAAGCAGGCTCCCTGTCCAGCAGAGAGCCCAATGCGAGGCTCGATCCCAGGACCCTGGGATCATGACCTGAGGTGAAGGCAGAGGCTTTAACCCACTGAGCCACCCAGGCGCCCACACCTATATCTTTTGAGGGTAATATTTGAATAGTTCTATTCTCAAGGATCCAATATTAAAACTTAGGTTTTCTGGCAATTTCAGGAAAAGTGAGTGACTTCTAGATACTAACTACAGTTTTTACCTTTTTCTAACCTTAAGCCTTAAGATTTTTTAATGGAAATTTTATAAAATGTCTTGGTATTTATGTTGTTTAAAAGATAGTTTTAGGGGCGCCTGAGTGGCTCAGTGTATTAAGCCTCTGCCTTCGGCTCGGGTCTTGATCTCAGGGTCCTGGGATCAAGCCCCAAGTCAGGCTCTCTGCTTGGTGGGGATCCTGCTTCCTCTTCTCTCTCTCTGCCTGCCTCTCTGCCTACTTGTGATCTCTCTCTGTCCAAAAAAAAAAAAAAAAAAGATAGTTTTAAACTTAATTTAACTCTTTTCTTGATGATAGTGACTGTATTATTGATAAATTTCAGCACCCATGTACACATGAAGTGTAAGAGGATTGTGGTAGATGATATGTTGTGTTTTCTGGTTAACAAATGCAATATTTTAATCTGTATGGAGGAAATATAATCACTTCTTTTTGATAACCATGGAAGTGACAAAAGAGCCAGTTATGCAAAAAATAGTGACATGTTTGCAAAGTTAAAATAAAAACTAAGTTGCAGTGAAAACATGTCATTTAGAATCCAGTCACTTAATTTTTAGTTGAAATAATAGACTATGGTCACATTATATTTTTAAAGACACACTTGTCATATATAGGTACAAACAAATGAAAGCCTGTGAAGTAAATGTAATTAAATGTCTATATCTGATCATTTTATCACATATCATCTTAAGATAATTTTACAGTATGCTTGGAGAACAGGTGGTGATAGACATGACAGAATTAATGGAGATACACTTAAAATAGAGGATGAATTTTATTTCCTTTATAAAGGAGTTCAGGTTAACTTTTAAAGAGAAAACCACAGTGTTGGCTAGAAATCTCATAATTGACTGCTCTTAAGTAAATACTGATGTTTAATATTAATAATTTATAATAAAATAACATTTAAACAGTTTCTGGTTATTATAAAATTATTAAAAACTCATAAAAGTATGGAAAATCTAGAAATCTAGACAAGATAAAGATCGCCCACACTTCAGACATTGCAGAGACAACTCCTGTTAATTTTTTTTTTTAAGATTTTATTTATTTATTTGACAGACAGAGATCACAAGTAGGCAGAGAGGCAGGCAGAGAGAGAGGAGGAAGCAGGCTCCCTGCCCAGCAGAGAGCTTGATGCGAGGCTTGATCCCAGGACCCTGGGATCATGACCTGAGCCGAAGGCAGAGGCTTTAACCCACTGAGCCACCCAGGTGCCCTGTTGTTAATATTTTAATATATCCTTCCAAGTCTTTACATATATACATGTTTTTTTTTAAACAGAATTTGTAATAATAATTTTTCTTCTTTTTAATATTTTTAAATATTGTCTCCTAAATGGGAAGATCAGTTATAGATAGAGTTATATTTATTTTTTTTTAAATTTATTAATTTAGAGAGGAAGTGCATGTGCATGAGTAGGGGGGAAGGGGCAGAGGGAGAGAGAGAGAGAGAGAGAGAGAGAGAGAGACAATCACAAGCAGACTCCACCCTGATTATGGAGCCCAACATGGGGCTTGTTCCCACAATGCCAAAGATCATGACATGAGTCAAAATCAAGAGTCGATTGTTCAACTGACAGGCACCCAGGCTCCCCACAGATACAGTTTTAAAGGATGATAAGCTGGTGTTACTTATAGGGTGCATGCGGTAACACTGCGTAGAAATTTGGGTATATGCCTTTTTCGTATCTCTAATTAGTTGTGTCCTTAAAAATCACTTAAAGTTCTGTCTCTGTTTGCTTTTTTTATGTCAGTGAGTAATGGTCGTTTTCCTATTGACCTACAGAGTTTGTTTGTTTTTATAGAAAGGAATGTGTTAATCAGTTTTTTTATTTTGTTACAATGTTAAATACTGTCTAGAGTAGTAAATAAGTCCATCTCTGATTAAATCAGATTAATGTGTTTCAAAGTATTCTTGTTCTCTCCCTTTCTTGCGTTTTAATTAGGTAACCTTGAAAAGTGTTTATGAAAAAATATATTTATCATACATATATAAAATCTCTGAAAAATTCTGTCTTTAATTGTAGGGTTGTCATAGACCTAACGGAAACTTTTATGGCTTCCAGGCTAATGACTCCTATGTATACAGTAGTCTGCATCCATTGTCCATAGCACCTTGGTTTAACTACTTGTGAGTCCACGTTTGCCTACTTGTGCTTATCTACTTCCACTTGAAACTAATTTTTGCATCAACTAAATTTACATACTGGTTTTTTTTTGTTCTTTTTAAAAAAAAAATTTGGGCGCCTGGGTGGCTCAGCGGGTTAAGCCGCTGCCTTCGGCTCAGGTCATGATCTCAGGGTCCTGGGATCGAGTCCCATATCGGGCTCTCTGCTCAGCAGGGAGCCTGCTTCCCTCTCTCTCTCTCTCTCTGCCTGCCTCTCTCTCTGTCAAATAAATAAATAAAATCTTAAAAAAAAAATTTATTTACTTATTTGACAGAGATCACAAGCAGGCAGAAAGGTAGACAGAGAGAGGGGAGGGGGAAGCAGGCTCCCTGCTGAGCAGAGAGCCTGATGTGGGGCTCGATCCCAGGACCCTGAGATCATGACCTGAACCGAAGGCAGAGGCTTAACCCACTGAGCCACCCAGGTGCCTCTAAATTTACAAACTGTTAGTCCAAAGTCTACCAAACAGAGGTTGCCTGTAGCTGATTGTATCCTGTGAGGTAGTCTGGAGCAGAATATTACCTTCTGTGTTTAGAGGCAGCAAACAGTGAGGGCTAACGGAGGATGTTGGGTTTAATGGAGCATGTGAAAACTTAGGCTGTTGAGGATATAAGTCAGCAGGCAGGGCTATAAACAGTTTTCAGGCAGTATCAGTGTTAAGGGCAGACCGAGTAAGTAGTGGGTTAACAGGGACCCACTAGAGACCATTGTTAGGCATCATTATGCTTACATAGTGATTGTGTTTTTGATGATTTTAATACCTTCAAATATACCATTCAATTCTATTTCAGTGTTTCTCTTTATTTCATATGTGATCCCTCCCTCTTCTCCTAAGCTGTGGTATATGTTCCTAGGGCCATATTTTACCCCAAATAGGAAAGTTTAAGGACCATTTTGTGTCTGAAAATTATTTCATTATTGATAATATTGATATATAATATGACTAGTAATATGTTAGTTTTTTTTCTTTATGTGTCTCTGACATTCCTAGCATCTCTCCTTGGTCTTTTCAATGGTGTAAAAAATATTTTTAAAGATTTTATTTATTTATTTGACAGACAAAGAGAGATCACAAGTAGGCAGAGAGTCAGGCAGAGAGAAAGGGGGAAGCAGGCTCCCTGCTGAGCAGAGAGCCCAATGCGGGGCTTGATCCCAGGACCCCGAGATCATGACCTGAGCCGAAGGCAGAGGCTTAACCCACTGAGCCACCCAGGCTCCCCCCAAAATATTTTTATTAGCTATTACCCAGCTGCCTTAAAATGGCTAACTACTGTTAGATTACTAATTCCTACTCACCTTGGGGCACATGCTATAGAATTGCCCTGGTAAGAAGCAGTCTGATCGCAAGTCATCACTGTGCGGTCTGTACAGTCTGCGACTTTTTATTTTGAGCTCACATTTGGAACCACTTTGTTTATTTTTATGTCTTAAAATGTAAACTATTAGAGATTACTCAGGACTCTGTAACTTAGTTTGAACTGTGGAAGATCATGAGTGTCTTCTTTGAGATGCTTCCCCAGTTTCTTTGAAGTTAATTTTGGATTTGCCAAATACCCTGATTTTAGTGGTCCTCTCCTGTTTGGGCCTCCCCAGCGTGTATTCTCTGTGCATTTGATAACAACGTGCTGGACTCCCTTATGGGACTGTCAGTGTAGGTGCCCTCTCCTTGATGGCCAAGGACTGAGCATGTGATTCAAATTAGGCTCCTTGGATATCTGTTTAAAAAAAAAAAAAGAAAAGAAAAGTGGGACACCTGGGTGGCTCAGTGTGTTAAGCCGCTGCCTTCGTCTCAGGTCATGATCCCAGGGTCCTGGGATCGAGTCCCACATCGGGCTCCTTGCTCGGCGGGGAGCCTGCCTCTCTCTCTCCACCTCTGCCTGCCTCTCTGCCTGCTTGTGTGCTTTCTCTCTCTCTCTTTCTGACAAATAAATAAATAAAATCTTCAAAAAAAAGTAAAATGTAAATACAATAATATTAAAATGTGTTATTAATGCATCAAGGAAGAATAATATAAACATGTCAGATCTGATGGTATTGTCAGTGTTTTTAACCCTGTTTTGTGACTGTCAGAGCTCATAATAGAAGAGAGTGTGTGGAGAGTTTTCAAGATCACCCTCAGTTTTGGTAATTCATGGAGAGAACTCAAAGTACTGACTGTGTATAGTTATATTTAGGCTGTAATTTATTAAAACAAAAGGATATATAATCAGCAAGAGGAAAAGATGCTTGGGGTGAAGCATGGGGGAAACCAGGTGCAAACTTCCAGAATCTTCTCCCAGTAGAGTCACACAGGAGGCCCTTATTTCCCCTAACAATGAATTGTGACAGTATATCTGAAATGTTGCCAACGGGAAAGCTTGTTAGAGACTGAGCACCCAGGATTTTTATAGTGGCTAGTTACATAGGCACCCCATGCTTGGCACATACCCAAATGCCCAACTCTGAGAATGAAAATAGGTGTTTAGCATAAGCTGTATTGTTTGTAATACAGTTTAGGCACAGTAAGCCAGTCTTATCAGTGAATTGTGGGAACCTTTCTGAAATCCAGGTTCCCATAAGTTCCCAGAAGCCATCTAAGAGCCCGCCTTGCAAGCAGGCCAACAATAGCAGTCAGGCCTGTTGTATTTGACTCTTATGCAGAGAAGTATTAGTTTTCATTTTTCTTAGAGTTTTTACTTTTTGCATAAATAGTTTTATTTCAGTTTCTGATTTCTTTCTAGAATCTTAAGCCACATTTGTATATTACTTCAAGTGAATCTTTTACTACCTTATTTCATTCTGTGTTTATGTTAAGTATTTTTTTCATTATCACCATCCTGACATCTCTCAAGTTTTGATGGTAGCCATGACTCTCAAATGACTTTCTCTTCGGTTGTTCCCACCATAGTATCTCATAATACATGGGTCAGGAAACCAAATAAGAGATTCTGTTAGTTGCTGAGTCTTACCTATTACAAGTTCTAGTGAAGACCTACAGAAATAATCTCTTAAGTTTTCAAATAGTAGGTATATCAGAGTTCCTTGGAAAAGCTGTTAAAAACACTGATTTCTGATTCCTTTCCCCAGAGCTGCTAATTCAGGATGTCCAGAGTAGAGCCTGAGAATTTGCATTTCTAACACATTTGGAGGTGATGCTTGACACAGCTGGTCCTGGGAGCACACTTGAGAACCTCTTTCCTAATTTGTAAAATAATCTACAATTCATAGAATGTGTTGTTTCCTCTGCCAAATTTACATCTGCAGGCATATTGAACACAGTAAATACAATGAGAGTGAATGGACCACTTTCAGCCCTCTGTGTGTTCTGTAACTGCCACTTTTCACTCAGGACATAATGCGTTCATGGGATGCATGGCTCAGGTGGATTAACATAAGTAGATATCTAAAAAGCTTACTCTCAGGGCGCCTGGGTGGTTCAGTAGGTTAAGCAGCTCAGGTCATGATCCCAGGGTCCTGGGATTGAGCCCCACATCAGTCTCCCTGCTCTGTGGGAAACCTTCTTCCTCTCCTAGTCCCCTTGCTTGTGTTCCTACTTTCGCTATCTCTCTGTCAAATAAAAAAATAAACTCTTAAAAAATAAAAGCTCACTTTCTGGATGCCTGGGTGGCTCTGTTGGTTAAGTGTCTGCATTCAGCTCAGGTCATGATCCCAGGATCCTGGGATCAAGTCCCACATTCGGCTCCTTGATGAGCCAGGGAGTCTGCTTTTCTTTCGCATGTCCCCCACCCCAGTTCGTGCTCTCTTGCGTGTGAGTGTTCGTACACTCTCTCTCTCCTAAATAAATAAAAATAAAATCTTAAAAAAAAAAAAGCTTACTTTCTAATCTGTTTTTAAGATAAATAAATAAAAGTTTCCATATTTTTTATATGTTCACTGAATTGACCCCACACTACTTATAATTTCTCAGCTCAACCTGGGTAATCAGACCAGTGGATTATTACTTAAACATTTTCTTAGAAAATGGGTTAGCAAGGGAAATGCTAGAATTTTAGGGCTTTATTGGCTTTTCCTTCCAGCTAGGAATGCTTATGAAAGGGGATCTCACTGGAAATTTTTCATGACCTCATTGAGATCAGAGAATCCCAAGGAGGCAGAGTTTTAGTTGGTGGCAAGTTGGGCATGGTCATCACAGGAGGTGACAGGTCAGGTGTGGTAATGAAATTCTGGAACTGTTCTGATCCACATGGGATCCTAGGTTGGTAAATCACCTGTTTGGTACAAATTTTTATTTTATTTTTTAATTTTTTAAAAAAATTTATTTATTTGACAGAGAGAGATCACAAATAAGCAGAGAGGCAGGCAGAGAGAGAAAGGAGAGAAAGGAGGAAGCTCTCTGCAGAGAGCCCGATGTGGGGCTAGATCCCAGGACCCCGGGATCATGACCCGAGCCAAAGGCAGAGGCTTTAACCCACTGAGCCACCCAGGCGCCCCAATTGGTACAGATTTTTAAAACTCCAGTTCTGGTGATGTCCAGTCTGATGTAAGTTATTGTGTTAGAGTGTGTTAGGGATTGTCTGCTTTGTTCTCCAAGCCCAGTGAAAGGAGGTAAGATCAAGTACCCTGGAGGGCCCGTTATAGATCCCTGTATACAGTATGACCCTTTCTACCTGCTTTCATTAATGATACCTTGTGTTCATTTATTTAAATAACTGTGTAGTGGTGAAGGGTAAAGAGGTCTTTAAATATGGCTGGAACTGTTTGATACTGACTCTGATGTAACAGTAATTTTTGGTGATCTGGAGGACAACCAGGGCGACCTGCAATAAGATTTGGTGGAGATGCAGAACCAAGAGATAGTTTTGATCTAAGCATATTTCTCTACACCTGTCCTGAAATTATTTCTCTTGGTTCTAAGTGAAGAGATCTCTTCAGCAACTAACAGAATCCCCATTTAGTGTGATGTGGTATGGTGGGAATGGCCAAATAAGTCATTTGGTGCTACCATTAAAGATTGAAAGATGCTGGGATGGTGGCGATCAGGGGAGAAACAAACCAAAACAACAACAAAAAGACAAAAAACCCCCCCAAAACCCCACTAAAATAAGCACATAAGAAAATAGGCATTAGAAAAGTCTCACATTGTTGTCTTTATTATTACTGTTTATCTTTTACTGGAGACTGATAGATAGCCATGGATCCAGATGTATCAGAAAGTTCTTTCCAGTTTCAGTGATAGTTGTAATACAAATTGAGACTCCATAGGAAGCAAGGACCATTTATTTGTAAGAGATTTTATTCTTCAAAATTAATGTTTTCCTAGAACATTTCCAAAGTATCTAACTTTGTATTATAATGTAATATATGTGCTGTGGTTAACCAGAATTCAGACAATTTACTCAGTAAGTATTCAGCTCATTGAGAAAAGAATAGTTAGTGGGTTAATAGACTTGGAACTTACTTTTTCATAGAAGGTTGAAATCTTATTTTCAGTATAATCTTTCAAAACCATGGATCAAATTACTTTGGAGTTTCCTGAGATTTTGGTTTGAAGCCTTTGGCAGTGCCTCCCTTCCAATCCAAATCATGCTACCTGGAGCGCACAACATTGCATGTGTCCAGTTAGTCTTCTCAATGTCAGAGACCTATATTGTGACAATTTAGCTTAAAGTTTTAAACTGGAATTGGTTTAAAGTTTGTATAGATGTGATCTAAGCCCTCAGAGCATTATGGATACTCAGTAAAGGTTTATAGAATTATATTTTATATTATTTCTACTTCGATAAGTTTTCTGATGAGGTTTTTTTTTTTTTTAAGATTTTATTTATTTATTTGAAATAGAGAAAGAGAGATCACAAGTAGGCAGAGAGGCAGGCAGAGAGAGGGAGAAGCAGACTCCCCACTGAGCAGAGAGCCTGATGAGGGCCTCAATCCCAGGACGCTGAGATTATGACCTGAGCCGAAGGCAGAGGCTTAACCCACTGAGCCACTCAGGAGCCCTCTGATGAGTTTTAATTAAGATTATTTTGCTTATTGGTAATAAGCAGATTATCAAAATCAGAAAAGGGAATTTATTGTAAGGATACATAATGTCCGAGAGCAGAAAATCCAGTCAAATTTTAGGAGGGATTTAAGTGAGTAGGAGTTGGAGAGTTAGCAGGAACTAGCTATTCCCTTAGGTACTTAGAGGACACACAGTCTCTTATGTGTCCCTTTTTTTCCCCTTGTACATCTGTTTTGTTCTTTATTTCTCACTCTTTCTTTGTGGACCAGTTTTCTCTCTTTCTTCCTACACATGTCAGAAAATGGCTACAGGCTATATTATTTTGCTTTACCAACAAGTTTGATTAGCAAAATAAATAAATAAATAAGCAAGCAAATAATAAAACCCAAAGTTGATTTGCATTTCAGCATTAAATTCCTGGGAGAGAGAACTCGGTCTGCCCAGTTGGGATCAGGTGTCTGGCTACCAGTCTAATCAACTTGTTGGCAGAATATATTGCCAGAACATATCTCTTTGTTAGGAGAAACGATCTAATAATGATGTTTGTCATATTACCAGCTTATTCTTTATGAAGCTGTATGGTCTTTTTTTATTGTAAGAATTTGGTTATCTGGACTTCTGGGTGGCTCAGTCTGACTTTTGATTTCACCTCAGGGCATAATCTCAGGGTTGTGGGATTGAGCCCTGAGTCAGGCTCTTCACGCTTGGCAGAACGTGCTTCTCTCCTCCTCCCTCTGCTCTTCCTCTCGTGTGTGCGCTCGCTCTTCCTTTATTTCTCTCTCTCAAATAAATAAATCTTTAAATCGTTTTGGTTATTTGATAAGTTATAAACTTTTAGATTTATTAGCACATGATATAATTTTCTGTGTAACAGATCACAACTTTATATTTTACTTACATATAAATACATATTATATGGTCACTATATTACTATTTATCAGTCCTACTTCACAAATGTGAGCTAGGCTCAGAGAATTTTAATAATCTGCCTCAAAGGTCACATACCTAGTAAGTCACAGACCTGGAGTTTGAACCAGGTACACTGATTCCAGAGCTCATTCTTTTGACCTCTTGCTATAAGATGGTTCTCATTATAAGGTGTTTTGAAATGTAAATATTTACTTTAAGAGAACTCTCATTTAGCCGGACCTAATTAATGTCTAACTTCTTTGGTTCAGTAAATGTTTCCTGAATCCCTCCTACATGTAGGTGCAGTTCTAGGACTAGGGTATCTAGAGGTGAGTAAGAGGCTATTTCTGCCTAAAGTTGTTCAATCTAGGAGAGAGAACCAGATACAAATCATTAAAATACAGTGTGAATGGTATTCTATACCCTTAAAAAAAAAAAATACAGTGTGAAATGTTCACCTTTATAGAATGTTTGTATGTGTTTGGGACAAGCAAAGCCAGTATATAGTGTAAGAGTGAGTATTGTAGTATTGGTTACCAAGGAGTTAATATATCAGTAATCTGAAATTAGAATGAATTCTAGGGCTTAGAGTGCTTATTACATATAAAATAGGTCAGTTTGTTTTGGTCACTGGGCAGGTAATGGACAGGTTTTTGAGCAATCAAAGATTATTTTCCTTTTTTTTTTTTTTTTTTTTAAATGTTATTTAGAGAGCATGGGGGTAGGGAGAGAATCTTTAAGCAGGCTCTGTTCCCAACATGGACCCTGAGATCATGACCTGAGCCGAAATCAGGAGTTGGATGCTAACTGACTGAGCCATCCAGGTGCTCCAGATTAGTTTCCTTTTGATGGCTTCTTTCAAGATTATATTCTTGAGGATATAAAATAGGATAAAAGGTTTGTTGGTGGGCCAGACAGCCATCAAGAAGGATCAAATAGGTTTACTCTGTTAGTGGTATAAGGGTCAAATGCAGGTTGCCCAGGATCCAGAGCACAATCATCTAAAGGAAATACGTGTGAGTGGAGTTACTGTGGGACTGAGAGCGGTGAGTAGCCTTGCTCATGGGCAATGGGGTAAGAGCAGGGTCTGAGCAAACTGTGGATGAGCACTGTGCAGGTAGGGGTCCGAGATGTTGTTCTCTGGTCTCCCATCTGTGTAGAAGAAAAGGACAAATCAACATTAGGTTGAGCTATAAGTTGCCAATATTTGACCTTTTTGATTTATAAATATAGCAGTTTCGTATGGTTTAATCTAATATTTGCTGAGTGCTTACCCAGAACTTGTCAGTCTCCTTGAGAGTCTAAATATACTACCTAGTTTGAATTTAAAAATTTTGCAAGCAGTCTAGAAGATAAATCTCCAGTGTACAGAGAGGAAACCAGAGATTAAAATGGTGGAGGTGACATGCTCCAAGACAGAAAGTTACTCATAGCAGTTTCTAGCTCAAAAGCCAGAGATTCTTCAAATGTGCCAGGGTCTTAATCAGTACATTAAGTTGTACAACCACTGAAATCAGACAACAAATAGGAGATGGTTTTCATCAGGAGACCCAGTGAACCAAGTACCAAACCCATAGGATTTGCCTCTCCCATGTTTTCTTTGCTTCTGGCCTCTACCATTTATCTCCCTGTCATACTCTATTTCATCCATCCTCCTTCCACTCCTTCCCTGCTTCTATCTCCCTCTCTCTGCAGTCATGAAGAAACAAGTACATAAAGGTTGGTACAGCACAGATAAGACTATGTAGCGATTAGCAGTCACTTTACAAGAATCATATTTAAGATATGGAAGAACAATTCAGACTCTACTAAGTGAAAAACGGAAGTTTACGATGAAGTGAGACCAGTTGATTGAACTGTTTGTCATCTATCTTTCTGGTTACTTTGATAGGGGAAAAGACCTGCAATGGTATAATGATAGTGCTTTCTGAGAAGACAGACTCTTCTGCTAATCTGATTTTTCTCCTTTGTTTTTTTTCTTTCTTTCTTTCTTTCTTTTAAAGATTTTTATTCATTTATTTGACAGATCTCAAGTAGGCAGAGAGGCAGGCAGACGGGGTGGGGGGTGCAGGCCCCCTGCTGAGCAGAGAGCCCGACAGGGGACTCGATCCCCCGACCCTGGGATCATGACCCGAGCCGAAGGCAGGGGCTTAACCCGCTGAGCCACCCAGGCGCCCCTCTCCTTCGTTTTCTACTATTATTTTTATTGGTAATAAAACAAAAATGTAATATTGTTGTTTTCAGGTCATCTAAAAGCTTGGTTAATGGGAACTTCCAAGGATTATTATTTTGTTAATCAAGTGAACTGTTAGGAAATATTCTCTAGATGCATCCTTAGTGACTTACCTTGTGACATTTCAGAATGTTTATTGCCCTTCGATTCATGGCAAAGTAGATATTACTAAGATGCCCAAATAGACATAAACTGTAACAATGCCACTTCATGGTTTCTCTTCATAAATTCTGATTTTTTGAATTTGCTGCACTACTAGGCTCATCTAAATTCCAGATCATTAAAGTTTAAATGTTATAAATGAGTGTGGTATGTTTTGAGAATGTCATTATTCTGAAGCAGTTTGATTTAGTTTGAATAAAGTTTTGACCTCACCAGCAAGATACCAAATAAGACTGACCTCTTCTGAGGGCAAAATAAATTGGCTACCTCTGTATTATATGAGGAAAGTGCCTGTGCTTTTTTTGCTTATAGAATAATGTCTTAAGTATACAGCACCTTAATAAATGTGCTTCTTCCTATATTGCTCTCTTACATCTTTGCTGCTGATGAATAGTCTAATTAGAATGTCTATTTTGAGGGCGCCGGGGTGGCTCAGTGGGTTAAGCCGCTGCCTTCGGCTCAGGTCATGATCTCAGGGTCCTGGGATCGAGTCCCGCATTGGGCTCTCTGCTCAGCAGGGAGCCTGCTTCCTCCTTTACTCTCTCTGCCTGCCTCTCTGCCTACTTGTGATCTCTCTGTCAAATAAATAAATAAATCTTAAAAAAAAAAAAAAGAATGTCTATTTTGAGCTTTTAAAATTTTCAGGAATATGCCTCTGTCAATATCTGTGAATGTGGAGTATCTCTCTGGCTAGTAGATATGAGTAAATTTTGGTTAGAAGATGTGGGGGTAAAATTTACTTATAAGTAGTCCGTGGTTCCATTGTCTAAAGTAACTTAAATTTTAGGAAACTATTAGGAAATATAGGTGACATCCAGAGGAGGTTTTTGTGTTTTAGGGGGAAGGGTTTGTTTGTTTGTTTGTTTGTGAGAGAAAGCCTCAAGCAGATTCTATGCTGAGTGTAATCTCACAACCTTGAGATCAGGACTTGAGCCAAAACTGGGAGTTGAACACTTAACTGACTATGCCACCCAGGCACCCCTGATTATTATTATTATTATTATTATTTTTTAAAGATTTTATTTATTTCTTTGACAGAGACAGATCACAAGTAGGCAGAGAGGCAGGCAGAGAGAGAGGGGGAAGCAGGCTCCCTGCCGAGCAGAGAGCCCGCTTCCGGGCTTGATCCCAGGACCCTAAGATCATGACCTGAGCCGAAGGCAGAGGCTTTAACCCACTGAGCCACCCAGGTGACCCCTCTGATTATTTTTTAATATGCAAGAGCTTAAACAAATTATGCAAGAACTTTTGCAATCCAGTTAAAAAAAAAAGTACCTCAGAAAGATGGATAAAGAACACAAATGAGCACCTCCTAGAAAAAGATATACAGGTGCCCAATAAATACATGTACTACCTAAAAAAAAAAATTTTACTTTTAAGAAATTTTTAATTTATAGTACAAATAATTAACATAGTCTATATATATGTATGTATGTATGTATCCTTATCTTCATATTTCCTTTTTGTTTTTTAAGATTTTATTTATTTATTTGATAGAGATCATAAGTAGGCAGAGAGGCAGGCAGAGAGAGGAGGAAGCAGGCTTCCCACTGAGCAGAGAGCCCAATGTAAGGCTCAATCCCAGGACCCTGACATCATGACCCGAGCTGAAGGCCGAGGCTTTAACCCACTGAGCCACCAAGGCGCCCCTATCTTCATATTTCTTGAGAGCAGAGATGATGTCCTGTCACTCCTAAATACTCCACTGTGTAATTCCCGACAAAAACGCCACTCTTATACCTATCCTGCATTCAGACCTGTAAATCTGGAAGTCAGCATGGGTATAATACTGCCATCCTATCCACAGATCCCTTTCAGATTTTACCATCTCTCCTAAGAATGTCTCTTTTTCCTTTTTGGTCCATGCTTTATCCAGAAATTCATGTTGCATTTGACTGTCAAATCTCTTCAGACTACTTCAGTCTAAAACTGTTTCCTGGTTTTCCCTGTGTTTCATATTCTTTTGGGTTTTAAGGAATACAGGAATAAGGAATTCTGTAGGATAACTTCTTCAACCTGGGTCTGGTTTTTCTCATTGTCAAGTGCCACACAGAAAGTTGCTCTTTTGTTTTCAGTATATTCTATCATTGCACCACTGACGGGTAATATCCCAGGATTATACCAATACGCTGTTCATCAGACCTCTGCTCCCATCCATCCATTCAGCATCTATAGGCAACACTATGAATCTATCCCCTTTAAGATGGCTGCAAAAGATGCTCCTCTATTCCCATCATTCCTGCTACATTTCTTAACATTTTTTCCTTTTCTGCATATACTTATTTAATTCATCATTCATTCACTTGTCAGTATGGATTCATGGATGCCAGTTTTAATGAGTGGGTTGTAATTTGTTATTAAGTTTTTAAACTGAGGTATAATTTACTTACAGTGGAATATATACATCTTAAATTAGTCAGGCATATACATGCCTGTCAGGGCTAACCAGTATTTATTTTGATACCCAAAGTTTCCCCCATTTGACCAGTAGGAGCCCCTTCAGGTGGCTCCTGTGTCTCTTTGAAATATCTCCCATCATTTGTTAAACATTTCCTTACTCTCTGGCTCAATATGTTTCAGATTCTTCTTGTAGTTTCTGTGCCCAACTTCGAAGTCGGCCATTTCTCTGAAGATCTTTGGTTTCTTTTAAAGTAGGATGGGATTTAGAAATTAAGAGATGTTTTTTTGTTGCTGGGCTGTCAGTTGCTATTGGGCCTTCTAGGTGGACAGAATTAGGAAAATATATGTATATATTTATGTGCACATACATGCATATATATACACACATCTGTAACTGTTCATTTTTCTGTGTGTGTATATTAAGTAATCAAGAATTTATATTTCTTTTTTTTTTCTAAGATTTTATTTGAGAGAGAGCACAAGCCGGGAGAGGGGCAGAGGAAAGAGGGAGGGGCAGAGGGAGAAGGGAGAAGCAGATTCCCCACTGAGCAGGGAGCCTGATGTGGTACTCCATCTTAGGACCTGGGATCATGACCTGAGCTAAAGGCAGATGCTTTTAACCAACTGAGCCACCCAGGCACTCCATGAATATATATTTCTAATTCCAGGCCAGTACCTTAGATTTCTTCTTCTTCTTCTTCTTTTTTTTTTTAAGATTTTATTTCTTTGACAGAGAGAGAGCACAAGCAAGGGGGAGCAGCAGGCAGAGGAAGAGGGAGAAGCAGGCTCCCTACTAAGGAAAGAGCTTGATGCAGGGTTCCATCCCAGCACCCTGGGATCATGACCTGAGCCGAAGGCAGACACTTAACCAACTGAGCCACCCAGGCGCCCCAGAGACAGTGAATCTTAAGCACGCTCCCCTTCCAGCACAGAGTCCGACACAGGACTGGATCTCACCACCTCTGAGATCACAACCTGAGCTGAAACCAAGAGTCTGACACTTAAAACAACTTCACCACCCAGGCATGCCACCTTAGTCTTCTTTTTGGCCTTTCCCCTTCCTTCCTTTTAAATATCTTTGGCAGTGAGAAACATGGCCCCACTATCCTCAGTATATTTACTTATTTGATCAGTCAGTTTACTTATTTGGTGAGTGTAACAAATTTAATTACGCTGCTCATTTCCTGTCCCTGCTCAGCTCCCACCATGTCCTTAGCCACAGGGTCGGCCTGTGCTTCCATGTGACTCTCACAGCCGCCTCCTCGTTACCTTGTATAGTCAGCATCTGTCCTGTCCCTCTGTGTCCCAACCCTTATGCCTCACTACTACCCCATGTCCTTAGTACCCATGAAAAGGAAGAAAGGATATGGTCCCACAGAAGATTTTAAAGTTAGATTTAGATTACACAGTTTTCTTTACTTCTTCGATGTACTTAGTTTTTTTAATGTTCTAAGAAATTGTGCATTTTCATTTTTAAATGACATACCCTTTGGCATATAGGTTTATTTTTTCATTCATTCATCTGTTGGAATTATTTCCACTGTTATTTTAATGTCTCTTTGAGATTGTCATATACAAAAGGTCATTTTCCTAGATTTATTGTTACAGTATGTGTTTAAGTACATTTACTTACTGAGGGTTTTAGCATCAAATTTAATACTCTTGTTCTCGGTTTCTCCTGGCTGCATTGGCACTGCCGCAACCAGTTTAAATGCTTACCCTTCTGAAGAAACTACCTCAATAAAATGTCATTAGGCATATTTTGTTTTTTAAAAAATAGATCTTGAATAACTGAATATTTCCTAGGCAGTGTCAACATTAGTCAGCCATTTGGAGAATTGATTGAACTATTGTCTTTCTGAAGCTTACTTCAAATACTTGGTGTGCTACAGCCCAAGGCACATTAGAAATCACTGTTGATTCCTTAGGACACTTGTATGTTTCACTGGCATTTTGGCTTCTTAAAGGATTATTACCTACCAATAGCTAATCTAAAAATCTCTTATGCTTTTTAGTGTTCCCATAGAATTCAATGGTTTTTAGGTGCCAGTTAGGGCATTTGGTAGATTGACTAGAAAAATAATTGTTTAAGCAATGTTGGATAACTGTGAGGTAGCCGTTGCCTTGACAACTAGAAAACTGTTCTGTTTGCTAAACAAAGGGATGGTAATTTAGTAGTTTAATTTCCTTTTTGGCATGGAGGTCCTGCATAATAACATTTTATTTTAGCCTCTGAGATGGTACATATTATTGACCAAAATCAGAGAAGCAGAGCAAAAAGAGAAGCTAAAGAGTTTTTTCTGGTTTAAAGACATGTGTGTCTAACAGGGTCAGTGTTGGTCAAGGTAATTTAATGAACCAGTTGAATAATTCTTTGTATATCTCTTGCACCAAAGGCCAGGAGCCCTAGAATAGGTATACAGTCTTGGTTTTCTTTCCACTGTACTAAAGGGTTGTGATGTACTTCATAATGGAGCAACACCACAAACACTTTAACCTCTGTTGCTATTAGAATCAACAGGGTTACTTTATTTCTGAATTGAATGAGGGGGATAATATTTAAATACATCCTCCCCAGCCTCCTCCGTATTATGCCCAGTTACACTGGCATCTCTTCTATTTGTGTGGAATCTCTTTTGTGTAGGACTTCAAAATTTTTTTAATGACACATTTCTTCCAAATTATTAAGTAATAGTAACAGTCTGTTTGGCAGTGTATGCTGAGCCTTGTTCCAAGCACTTTACAGGTAGCATTTCACATTTCATCTCTTTGAGATAGTCACTTTTATCCTGAGGTACAGAGGTGCTAGCCCAAGGTCATCTAGCTACTAAGTGGTAGATTTGATCCCAATTACTACAGATTAGAATACTTTTTTCCCCTTTAGATTATAATATTCTTTACTCTTCTCATGAAGTGATGTAGTATCTGGATTTCTTTCAAAATAATCATTGTTTAGGAGGAATGAGTAGGAGTATAGATGAGACAAGATTGTGTTGATAATTGTAGGACCCAGACTATGAGTATATGGGGGATTTATTATAGAGTCTCATCTTCTTTTATATATGTTTGAAGTGTTCTTTAGTATACGTTTTATTTTTACTCATTTTTCTTTCTTTTTTTTTTTTTTAAGATTTTATTTATTTGACACACAGAGAGAGATCACAGTAGGCAGAGAGGCAGGCAGAGAGAGAGGGGGAAGCAGGTTCCCCGCCAAGCGGAGAGCCTGATGTGGGGCTTGATTCCAGGACCCCGAGATCATGACCTGAGCCGAAGGCAGAGGCTTAAACCCACTGAGCCACCCAGGTGCCCCATTTTTATTTTCTTTCTTTCTTTTTTTTTTTTTAAAAGATTTTATTTATTTATTTGTCAGAGAGAGAGGAGCGAGAGCGAGCACAGGCAGAGTGGCAGGCAGAGGTAGAGGGAGAAGCAGGCTCCCTGCCAAGCAAGGAGCCTGATATGAGACTCGATCCCAGGACGGTGGGATCATGACCTGAGCTGAAGGCAGCTGCTTAACCAACTGAGCCATCCAGGCGTCCCCCATTTTTATTTTCTTAGAGCGCATGCACATAAGGGGGAGGGGAGGGGAGCCCAGGGAGTGGGAGAGGAAATATATATATATATATATTTTAAGATTTTATTTATTTGAGAGAGAGTGAGCAAGAAAGTGAGAGAGCACAAGCAGGGGGAGAGGGAGAAACAGGCTCCCCACTAAGTAGGGAGCCTGATGCAGGGCTCCATCTTAGGATTCCTGGATCATGATCTGAGCCAAAGGCAGACTGAGCCACCCAGGTGTGCCTCCCCGCCAGTATACATTTTATTTATTTATTTATTTATTTATTTAAAGATTTTATTTATTTATTTGACAGACAGAGATCACAAGTAGGCAGAGAGGCAGGCAGAGAGAGAGAGAGGAGGAAGCAGGCTCCCTGCCGAGCAGAGAGCCTGATGCGGAACTCGATCCCAGGACCCTGAGATCATGACCCGAGCCGAAGGCAGCGGCTTAACCCACTGAGCCACCCAGGCGCCCCACAGTATACATTTTAAAATACAAAGAATACATACCACTTGTAACAAAAAAGAAGCCTCTTTTTTTTTTAAAAAAAAAAAAAAGACAGGAAGACTGGGATGGTGGCTCAGTTGCCATCCATTTCCTGATTTCGGCTCAGGTCATGATTCGGGGTCGTGAGATTGAGCCCTGCTGCCTCAGACTCTGTGCTGAGCATGGAGCCTGCTTAGAGTCTCTCTCCCCCTCTGTGTACACCTTCTCTCTCTCTCTAAAAATTAAAAAATAAAGAACAGGAAGACATTTTGAATGAAATATTTTTATTTTTATATACGTATCCCTCCATTCCATTTCCTTTCCCATTGGTTAATCCCTTTTTAGCAGTTATTCCTATCTTTATTGTGTATATATTATATATATATATATAATACAACAAATATATGATTATTTTTGCATTTCTAGAGAAAGCTAAACTGACAGAACCACCCAGGTACCTCCTTTTTTTCTTTTAAAATGCTAGAGGCAAAACCTCATCTTATTTTTTAAAAATTTCTTTAAAATTTATTTATTTATTTATTTCTTAGAGAGAGAGACAGCAAGCGAGGGAACACAAGCCTGGGGAGTGGGAGAGGCAAAATCAGGCTTCCTGCTGAGCAGGGAGCCGTGTGATGTGGGGCTGGATCCCAGGACCCTGAGATCATGATCTGAGCCACCCAGGCGCTCGCAGTACCTCATTTTAAATTATTGCTCATCAGGGCACCTGGGTGGCTCAGTTGGTTAAGCAAAGCATTCTTGATTTCAGTTTAGGCCATGATCACAGGGTCATGGGATCGGGTCCCGTGTCGGGTTCTGCTTTCTCTTTGAAGTCCGCTTGAGATATTCTGTCTCCCTTGGCCTGTTTCCCTGTGTGTGCATCTGTTTCTCTCTCTCTCTCTCAAATAAATAATCTTAAAAAAAAAAAAAAAAAAGAGGGTTTGTCAAATCTGAATTTACATTCGTTTAATGACTTGTTTGCCCACCTTGAGTGTTTCCTAATAGTAAAAGTAATTGTTAATAGCTAAATACTTGAGGCATCGTAATTGAGTGCTTTTTAATATTGACCATGTTTTCCTAATATGGACACTGAAGGTTAGAGAGGTTTAGTAGCCTACAAAACTCATCTAGTTAGTGTAAAGAATAGAGCTGGGGTAAGGACCTTGTCTTTTCTGCCTATGCTGTTGGTCTGCTTTATTACCTTACGTTTTACTAATGATACAATAATTAATGCTCTGCTAAAATTATGTACACAAGTCTGACCGTGTAGGTAGGTTATGGATTTCATTTGTTTTTCTGTAGAAATTCTCATTCATATTTTGGTTAGCATAGTTTCACTTCTAGATGATTATGTTTCTCAGTGTCCCATTTTGACCTTCTCTGTAACCCCTATACTTTGAGAAACACACTCATTAGACAGAGGTATACAGAGTTCAAATTCTTACGTTCATCTAATAATGAGAATTCAGGAACAGAAAAATAACTTACCTAAGATGATACAAAACAAAATTATAGAGGCAGAAAAGTAAGATCAGACCATAGATCTTTGCTTTCCAGGTGTTGCCTTTAACAGATTAACACTGTTCTAACAATGTGTTTCAATTTTAGCAGGTGTTTATTAGACTTTGTTAGTCTTTATTAGACTTCCCTTCTCAAGTATTTTTGTAATAGACATTTTCTTTATGTGTTTTGCTAATTCCTTTTCATGTGTTCTATCTTGAAGGAAGGGAAATACTACCCTTCAGAATAATAATTTGCCTCCACAATATTTGAGGTAATTATTACTCTTTTCTGTTACCATGGATTTTTATGTTGGTAAGGATGTGAGATAGGCTTGGTTTTGGGGGAAAATCTCTTTCAAATTTAAGTTGAATAAATCTCAGTAAACATATCGACAGATCGCTATTATTGGCATATTGCCAGGGTTTGGTATGAATGTTAATGAAAATACGTAAATGGTTTTCTGTATATAAGTAGTCTAAATATATTACTATTCTATTCCCTTTTTTGTTCACAGTACTCTTTAATAAAAATGTTTTTAAAAAGTATCACTTCTTAAACATTTTTTTGAGTAGGCATAAATGTTCAACTTTTAGTTTTCTTGTTTTTTTCCTGTGTTTCACAGTTTCTTGTTCCTCATCAGTATTACTTTAAGTATACTATTTGTCCATGAAAATACAATTTACTGGCTAATAAGGCAGGATGTATTAATGGAAGAGGTTTGCAAGTTGTGGAGAGTAGTGTTTGATAGTCATGAAGACAGCCCCACCATTTGCTTTTGTAGCAGTAACACACAATACCAGTTGAACCACAAAGGGAATTGATTTGTTCCCAAAATTTTCTTAAAATTTCTGGGCAAAATGTTGTGTGTCTGTTTCATATTCTTTGTATAATAAAGCCACTAGCTTGTCTGGAATTTAACCAAGAATTTGACCAAGGAAAATGATATTATAAGAGGCTTAAGACAAGTAGGTAAAGTAGAAAAATATATTTTTAAATTTTAGGTGCAAGAGCAGTACAAATTTATCAAACTGTAGTCAATGATATCAACAGATTTTAGTGGTAGTAATTCAGAAGTTATTGTCTTTCTGTGAGGGTATACTTGTGTTATGACATAAATGAATTGAAATAAATGTGTTTTCCTAGGTAGATTTTTTTTTTAAACTATTTTTTTTTTTTTTTTTTAAAGTAACTATGTCCAACGTGGGACTAAAACCCACAGCTCCAAGATCAAGAGTCCTGTGTTTTACTGACTGGGCCAGCTCACTCCCTCCCCCACCATGTAGATTTTAAAATTCATATACTTGATGTATTTTGTGTTATTTTAAAAAATACTTTCCATGAAATAAATAGAATGTGAAACAAATGGCTATTAAGAAGGTCACCCTGATATTTTTAGTTGTAGTAACTTTGTCTTGGTTTATGGGCTACCTCCCACCTTTTAAAAAAAAAGTTACAATTATTTGATTATAATACTTTAGGTATGTCATTAGACTATATGTCTTTTTTTTTTTTTTTTTGATAGATCACTCCTTATGTGTATTATCCACAACTGTTGGGATTAATTTAAGATCCAAATGAAATCTGTATTTTCATTACTCACTGCTATATTAACAGCATTTTTCCTCCTGGTCTATAAAATTTCTACAAGATGTTAATAGATGTTAATAGAAAAAAGGGTTTCTTTGGACAGCGAGGCAGAGTAGGGGGGGTTCATTCAATAAACTGATTTTCCCAAACTTTCTCCTCCTTTTCTTTTTGGTGGAACATCTCAGGATATTAGTATTTCTTATAAAACATATTGCAAAAAGTTACTTACATAAACTTTCTTTGATTATGCATTAATTAATATAAGCAGAACTCCTTAAAATTATAGATCTTATACAGAAATGTACATGATTGTAAAGAGTCAGAGCAGCTAGATTAGGACTGTTAAAAAACTAAATCACACACATAGTAAAAAAAATTAGAATCACAAGAGAGGAAACTTAAAATATTTAACATGTAAGGATAAATAAGTAGTGAACTCATCCCAAAGTATTTACGATTTCTCAGATTGGATTTCTTCTTATAGTTTTCTCCGTTTGTTTGAAAGAGATGTAATTCTTCCCACCCCTCCTATTCTACCTTTGAATTGTCTAGGTAGGGATATGACAAAGCTATTTGGAATCTGGGTGGCTTCTTAAGATGTAGCCTAAAATTTTGAGGCTTTTAAGGATCTGCCTTCTCTTTAGATGGTCATAGAGTAAATAAATACTTGAATGATTGGATAGATGGAAGGGTGGATAGAATGATAAACTTGTGATTAAGCTTATTCATATCAGGGGCTATATGTAGTCTATATGGAAAAAAGGATTCATTTTTATTTTATATGATGTACATCTAAAGTAGATTTTTTTGATACATAAATTTTACTTGTTTTTATTTTCTTTTTTAAACATGGTCTGCAGTTAGCATGGGAATCTTTTTTTTTTTTTTTTTAAGATTCTATTTATTTATTTATTTGAGAGAGAGAGAGAGAGAGATCATGAGTAGGCAGAGAGGCAGGCAGAGAGGGGGAGGGAAGCAGGCTGGCTCCCCGCTGAGCAGAGAGCCTGACGCGGGTCTTGATCCCAGGACGCTGGGATCATGACCTGAGCCGAAGGCAGAGGCTTAACCCACTGAGCCACCCAGGCACACCTTTACTTGTTTTTAAGTTAGAGTATTTTGTAGATGGTTCTTGTTAACAAATACATTCAATTACTACAACTTTTATAGCTACCGTAGGATTAGATCTGCCAGTCCGAAGTGTAATTGTGCTAAAGAATTAAGAGACTTTAAATCTAATTGTATTTGTTTGCATTTTAGGCCCTTGATGAACCTCCCTATTTGACAGTGGGCACTGATGTGAGTGCTAAATACAGAGGAGCCTTTTGTGAAGCTAAGATCAAGACAGCAAAAAGACTTGTCAAAGTCAAGGTACAGTATATGTAGATTTTATACATTCAGTATTTGATATTTAAACTTTTTTTTGGTGTGTATATTTAAGACTTTTTTCTGCAAGGTGGGTTTAGTTTCTATATAAGGGTTGTAAAATACTTGAAAACAAAACATTATTTGGGATTTTAAAGTATTCTAATTAGGATGAAGTTAGATTATTACAAATTGATATTTTGAATGACATTTCAGTATAGACAGACTTTGTACTGTTTGTGTTGTTAGCCTTTTAGAGCTGGAAAGGACCTTAGAAATAATGTAGTTTAATTTTTTTTTTTCTTCAAATTTTTATTTGACAGACAGAGATCACAAGTAGGCAGAAAGGCAGGCAGAGAGAGAGGAGGAAGCAGGTTCCCCACTGAGCAGAGAGCCTGATGCAGGGCTCGATCCCAGGACCTTGGGATCATGACCTGAGGTGAAGGCAGAGGATTTAACCCACTGAGTCAGCCAGGTGCCCCATTTGGTTTAATTCTTAATTTTAGACCATCCTCCACCATTTTAACCATCAAATTGAATAATTGATGGTGTTTTAGATAACAATAAAATAAGGTAGATCTAGTTGTTGATTTCCTTATCTTTCTTTAAAAAAATCTTAAATACTTGTGTTTTGTCTCAGATAATACAGAAAAAGAAATGTAATTGTTTACATTTTAGTAAACTATCAGTGTTGAAAAATATAGGACAAGTGAAATATTTGAAGGTAGATATTTATTCATTTGTCAGTTATTTACTAAGTGGTAAACTGTGTAGGGTACTGTTAGGTGGAAGGAGGTTGGGGATATGGGGATGACCTGATCTTTGTCCTCAGAGGATTTATAGTGCAGATTAGCAGATACCCTATAAAACACTGGTTTGAATATCACCAAGTCAAACAGGCCACAGAGGTGTATGTCCAGTGGAGAGTTTCAGATTCTCTTCTGGAGCTTTTTCCGTGCCTGTATTCTAGCTTCTTTCTGTGTGCATGGATGTGTTGAGAAAAGCTTCCTGTGATTCTGATTTACATTTCTAATTAAGATCCATTGTGGTTAAAACCTTTAAATCAACTGGAGGAGTCTGGTCTTGTCACACCATGCCTTTAGTTTTCACACATGTGGTACCTGTCCGCTCTTCCGTGATTTGATTTTTGTGGGTACTCTTATGGTGTTCTTACAGTGGCATTCCCTGTTCTGATTTCACACACTGGTGTTCCCTGAGCACTCATTTTTTTTTGCCACTACTATCTTGGAAATGCAGACGGAGCTCCTACTAGCACATGCAATACCTTACTGTCAGACAAACGCTTTCCCTCCTGGTAGATCGCTTCTTTAGTAGAATTTGGCATGCAGGTTAGACTTCAGTGTTAGAAAAAGGTGTTCCCTTTGGACAGGATCAGTTTTACTCTAGGACCCCTGCTTTGGTTTGCAGAGCATAGGCGGGATTTTAGCTCTGACTTGCAGTCTCAGCTGGGTGTTGCTGTGTAATGAATGAACCAGCTAAATGGCATATATCACTCCTGCCATTTCTTGCTATTAATAAAAGGAAGAGAACTGTTAGTCTTTCCTGCTTCTGTTGATAGCACAGAGTACCAGTACCTTGTGCCTTATAAATAACAGATACCTAAAACTTGTTAATCTTTTTGGCTGCTCTAAAAATCTGTTTGTAATTCAAAGTTAATTATTTTCTCAACAGATACAGTGGTATACTTCTGATTTGTTTATGATTCAAATAAAGTTCATACATTTTCAACAGTTTGTTGATCTACTTCTTCCTCATCAGTTTTCATTGATCAAACATTTACTGTGTGCTAAGTACTGTATTAGGTTTTGAAACTCCAGTGTTAAAATCTGATCTCCGTCAGTGGCTTACAGTGGTTTATAGTCTGAGCGAGTGACAGAAATAACTAAACACATAATTTAAATAAAGCATGGTAATGGTTTTGTGTGACAAAAATGCCTGGGATGCTATAAGACATCTCTTCACAACTTCTTTGTGAGCACATTCCGTAGATGTAGTACCAGAGACGTCTGGTAAGACCATGTTGATGGTTGAATCTCTGTAAGAGCTGTTGCTTTGTATAGGGAAAACAGCTTTCTTACACTGAATACTTGAAGCTGTCTTATTTTCACCAACTAATGCTAACTAATATTTCACTAACTAATATTTAAACTTGAACCCTTGTTTTTACGTAATCTCCTCACATCTGGTTTCCTATTCTCTGCTTCCTGTACTGATACAGAGTACAGTAAACTTCGGGAGCTTGACCGCTTAAGTTTGAGTCTCAGCTCTACTGTGTACCAGTTCTGTGATCTTGGACCAGTTACTTATTCTTTCTGCTCCTCAGTTTTCTTATCAACAAAGTGGGAACCATCATACCTACCTAATAAGGTTGTTGTAAAGATTGTGTTTAATGCTTGAGCCTGATGCTTAGCTCTCAGTAAATGTTGCTACTAAATAAGCTACAGATTATTATTAAACTAGGTCTTCCGAGAATGATAGAGGACCTAATACCCTAAGGTCTCCACCTGTTTTTCCCTCCCCTCCTTTTTTTTAGGAAAGGAAATTATATTACTAAGGTAATAGCTAATAGTATTGAATAAAGTCTAATATATGAAATACCAGCTGATTTATTCTGGAAAGTTGTCTGTCTAAAATAATAAAATTTTCAGTTAATCTGGTTAGGGATTGAGAATTATATATACTAGACAGCTGTGTTAGATTACTTGTAATGAGAACAAATTCATTCGTTGATGAACTTGTGTCACTTGATTTTGTGTGTGTGTGTGGGCTTGTTGCTAATTAAATTTGTGATCTCTAGGTAACATTTAGGCATGATTCTTCAACAGTGGAAGTTCAGGATGACCACATAAAGGGCCCACTAAAGGTAATTCATTTATTTATTCATTATTAATTCTAATGCTTCAATGGGAGACATTAAAAATTATACGTGGTCATTTCTTTTTAATCATTGGCTGTTTTTGAGTTGATAAACATAGTTCTCTCTAAATAGGCCAGTAGAAAACTGTAGAATGTTCAGTGAAACTTGATGTTATAAGAGAACCTGTGTTTAGAAATGAAGTAAACATCAAGGAAGCATTGACTGGTTTTTATTTACTATCTGTTTCCTTTTTACCATGTTGTACTTCCAGAATTAATGGGTGATGAATTAGGGATTAAGTGATGGAGGTTCTGTGACAATGTGAAAAGTGAGGGAAAAATTCCAACATGGTAAGAACCTCAGGGCTTCTATTTATTTATTTATTTTAAGATTTTATTTATTTATTTGAGAGAGAAAGAGCATGGGGAAGGGCAGAGGGACAGGGAGAACCAGACTCCTCTCTGAGCAGGGAGCCCAACATGGGGCTTGATCCCTGGACCCTGAGATCATGCCCTGAGCTGAAGGCAGACATTTAACTGACTAGCTTTTAGAGTGCTAATTTGTTGAAACAGCTACAGGCAAATGAATTTTTTTAAGGGTTATCCGACAAAGTGTTAAGCATGTTACATACAGATAGTTTTATTTATTTGCATTCATTTCTCCTCACTGGTGGATGAAATCAGTGCTGTTCTACTTTCTACTAGTGAGCAAGCTGAAGGGAATGTGTGGGCCGCCACTGTGTGCTCTTTGGCCCTTGAGAATGTCTGGAAATTGGAAAATGGCCTGCCTGGATGAGTTTTAAGAAATGCTAACAGAATTGAAGAAACATTTATAGATACAAGAAAAATTCTTTACCGACACAGCTGTACTTTGGGGGAATTAGATATGTGTATCTGCCAGTTGTTTGTTTGTGATTGATTGGAAGACTTCTTTTTTTGATTGAAAGATTTTTAATTGGATCCCTAGAGCATTAGTAGGCACTATAGAGAGCTAAAGCTTATAATTAAAAAAAAAAAATCTTGCCTTACAAAAATTATTTTCCACCATTCCTGTTTTGTGGGTGCCATTTTTAATGCTACATGCACGTGTTCATGACTTGCAGGGACAAAAAACCCCAAAATGTGTATACTTATAATATGATGCTTGCCACCATTTATTTAGCACTTAGTATGTGCTAGTGCTGGGCTAATAAGTCTTTTACACATACTGTCTTACATAATTCTAACAGCCCTTCACAGAAGACACTAAAGGGACGTAAAATAATCTGGCCATGCCAGCCAGTGATGACAGAGCCAAAATTCTTGTCATTGAAGCGTGTGCCCTCTGAATGTTCAGAACACATAGAATTCTGTGCCTTATTTGTGTTCTTGCCTCAGAAGCACACCAGCATAGCTCTCACTGACTGCCGCCCTGTTCACATTGGCTCAGGCCAGCTCCTACCAGCTACAAAATACGCTCAGTGTTGTGAAGAGATAGAAAAGGCAACCACTTTGTATCCTAAGGCCCTCTTTTTCTCCTTCTGCTCCTGCCTCTTTATGGCACAGTTGGTTTATTTTACTTGTTTGGCTTTTTTTACTTTATTAAATTGTTCTTTGTCTATGATTAGGGCTAAAGATTTTGATTTTGACATAGGCAGGTATATTAAATTTTATCTCAAGATTGTTAAAGTATTTTCTTTTGTCTATTGTTTTTTGTTTGTGTGTGTGTGTGTAGATTTTAAGTTGTTCCCTGATACGCTTCATAGCTTTCTATTACCTAATAGAAAGTGTCCGCATTTGGATAAATATTTCTCTTAGAGGAAATAAACCTACCAAAAGTGATGGTCATTTGATCTCAATATATTTTCTTATGAGTTCAGATGAAAGGTAATACCTAGACTACTTACTAAATAAAAAAAATGGTACCATGTATTTATTGACTGTAGTCATTTAAGAAAAGCTCTGTTAATTCTTGTGGGGCTAACAGTCTTTCTCTGAGCAAGTTTGTTTTTTGTTATCACCATAAAGATCAGATACTTATGTTTTATTTTTATTGGGATATAATTGACATAATATTTTATTAGTTTTGGATACACAACATAATGATTTGATGTTTGATCAGTACAGTAAGTTTAGTTACATCCATCACCATCAATAGTTAATTTTTTTTTTTTTTTTTTTGCTTATAATAGAGACTTTTAAGATTTACTCTTCTTAGCAACTTCCAGATATTCAATATGGTATTACTGACTATGGTAACCATGCTGTCTGTACATTACATCTTTAGGACTTAATTTATTTTAAAACCGGAAATTTGTACATTTTGACCACTTTTACGCATTTTGTCTACTCCCCGCTCCCTTCCCACCTGTGGCAATAACCAGTCTGTTCTCTGTGTCTTTGAGCTTCTGTTTGTTTTGTTTTTTAGATTCCACGTGTAAGTGATATCATATGATACTTGTCTTTCTCTATCTCACTTAGCATAATGTCCTCAGAGTACATCCATGTTGCACATGGCAAAATTTCCTTCCTTTTTATGGCTAAATAGTGTTCCATTATATACATACATATGTGTGTTATATATACACATGCATATTTTTTTATATTTATTTATTTATTTATTTATTTCTGTATCCATGCATCCACCAGTGGATACTAAGGTTGTTTCCATATCTTGGCTGTTGTAAATAATGCTGCATTGAACATGGGGTTGCTGATACCTTTTGAATTAATGTTTCCTTTTCTTTGGATAGGTGCCCAGTAGTGGAATTGGTGGGTCATAGTTTTATTTTTAACTTGAATACCTCCATACTGTTACTGTAGTTGCTGTACCAATTTATTTTATATTCCCAGCAATAGTGCACAAGGGTTCCCTTTTTTCCATATCCTTGCTAACACTGCTTTTTGTTGTCTTTTTGATAATAGCCATTCTAACAGGTGTAAGGTGATATCTCATTGTGGTTTTGATTTCATTTCCCTCATGATTAGTGATGTTAGCATCCTTATATGTACCTGTTGACCCCATGTGTGTCTTTGGAAAAATGTCAGATCTTCAGATCTTCTATCCATTTGCTAATCAGATTGGTTTTTTGGTTTGGTTTTTTTTTTTTTTTTTGCTATTGAGTTATAGGCGTTCTCTCTCTATATATTGGATAATTATCAAATTATTAAATACATGATTTGCAGATATTTTCTCCCACTCAGTAGGTTCCCTTTTCATTTTGTTGATGATTTCCTTCACTGTGCAGAAGATTCTTAGTTTGAGGTACCTATAAGGACAAATATGAATTTAATTGCCGGCATTTTCTTGATTAGATGGAAAATATTTTAAATGATTGTCATTAGTGGTACATTTTAACTCTTAAGGAGATAGCACAGCTCTTTCTTAACTGTTTCTACCTTTCTCCAGCCTCTTGGAAGGAGGAGTACTAATATGAGTCAAGGATTGTCAACTTCAGAGATCGTGGTTCTCAAAGTGTGGTCCAAAGACTTCTGGGGGCTCCCAAGACCCCTTTCAAGGAATTTATAAGGGCAAAACTATTTTCATAACAATACTTAGATATTATTTACCTTTTTTACTATGTTGACATTTTCACTGATGGTACAAAAACAGTGGTAGGTAAAACTGCTGGTACCTTAAGACAATCAAATCAAATCAGTAGTTTTTTTAATCCTTCACCACCATGCACTCAGTTAAAAAAAAAAAAGCTAGTTTTTGTTTTGTTCACTTACATTCTAAAAGTTTTTTTCTAACTTTTTAAAAACACTTTAGGTCGGAGCTATTGTGGAAGTGAAGAACCTTGATGGTGCATATCAGGAAGCTGTTATCAATAAATTAACAGATGCAAGTTGGTACACTGTAGGTAAGGGAATAAATCTTTTAAAAATGTATTTTCGAAGATCATACATATCAAAATTTCCTTGATTTAGTTCCTCCCCTAACGCCATAGGTTATTATTACTGTTGATGTTTTTTGTTTTTGTTTTGCTGTTAATGTTTTTTAAATCTTTCTGGTCTTTAAAATTTTTAATTCATAAATATGTGCATAAAGTATAATTTGAAATTAGTGTATATATTATACAGTTGAATTTGTAGCTTTTTGCACTTAAGTGTATATCTTAGAGAAATTTTTTTCTATCTTATTTTAAGTGCACATTTTGGTAGTGTTAAATGTATTCATGTTGTGCAACAGAGAAATTTCTTTTAATTATGATAGTATGTTTCGTAATATTTGATGTACCATAATTTATTTTCTTTTACTGATGATGTTGACAGTTTTCTTGGCATTACAGTAAATGCTAGATTGAATGTCTTGTACATGTACATTATTCTTGTATTTCCCTGGTATATGTGTACATTGAGGACCAGGCATGGTGAAGTGAAATGTAGTTTAAAACTTAGGTAGTGAAAACTGCCTTTCTAGAAGGTGGTATTCATTTCCATGGACAGTGTATGAGTGCACTCATTTTCCCAGCCCAAGTAAAAGTTGATGTTAATAATCTGTAAAAATGTTTGCCTATTTGGATACAAAGTAGTATCTCAGTTTTGTTTTAATACTCCCCTCCTGTGATTATTAGTGAGATTGAACATTTTTTCATATGTTTATTGACAGGAACATCATTTTATTTGTATTTTCTTCTTCCAGTTACCATCTATCTATTTATTTATTTATATATATATTTTCATTTGAGAGAGAGATTTGAGTGATTTGTTTATTCATTTGAGAGAGAGAGAGAGAGAGAGAGAGAGAATGACCAGTGGGGAGGGGTGGGAAGGTTTGTGGAGAGACAGGAGGAGAGAGAGTGAGAGAAGGAGAGAGAAGCAGACTCTCTGAGTAGGAAGCCCGATGTGGCGCTCAATCCCAGGACCCAGAGATTGTGACCTGAGCTGAAGGCAGATGCTTAACCACCTGAGCCACTGACATAGCCCCCATCTCTCTCTCTCTCTCTCTCTTTTTTAAAAGACTTACTTTAGAGAGAGAAAGGGCTCACACACGTAAGTTGGGGGAAGGGCAGATGGAGACAATCTCAAGCAGACTCCCTGCTGAGCACAGAGCTGGAAGTGGGGCTTGATCTTAAGATCCATGAGATCGTGACCTGTACTGAAACCAGGATTTGGAGGCCTAACTGACTGAGCCACCCAGGGTGCCCTTTCACGTTACTATCTTACAGGATCTTCCCAGTCTCTCCCTTGTCTTACTGGCATGGTTACATTTTCTTATTTTTAGGAGATGAGATCTTTGTATATTCTGAATATTAAACCTCTGGCTACCTTAGTTGCAAATACTTTTCTCCTATTTACTTTTATTTCTGCTATCAGTTGTCATATTGTCAGTTTTTCCTATGGTCACCTTTTGCTTTGTAGTTTTAGTTTTGAATCTTGTTTAAAAGGGCTTCCTTTCATCAGTGTTGTAAATTTATTATCCAGTGTATTCTTCAGTTTCTAGTTTTATTTTTGTTTTGCAAAGAGCTGTTTATTTTACCTACAGTTTATTTATTTGTTTATTTGGACATTCTGAAATATCATATTCCCCCCATCAATAGCCAGTTATCCTGGTATTATTTATTGAATAGGAGTAATTCTTATTCTTTAATGACCTCATAGGTGAGAGTAAACACTTAGTTAAAATGTCTTTGATGTTGTCAAAATTTGATGGACCTTTGAAATAGTGTAGATGAGTTTTGTTTAAATTTTTGTGGGATGAGAAAAAACTTGGTGAAGAGGGAGGAAATTTTAATTTGAGACAGGAAAATTTGATTTTATGTAGGTGACCAGACTGTGAGCATGTTCTGTGTAGTAAGCCTAGATCGTAATTATGTGCGGTATTCAGTCTCATAAATCTGACATTATTATCATTGAATATTTTAGTTACAACATTAAAAAATTGTGCTAAAAGTTACTTATCCAGTGTCACATAGTTTCACTTAAGATATAAGAACCTAATTTTGTTACTTAGGTAAACATTGCCATTTCTAAAATCGAAGCCTGGTAACTTTAGAATAGAGGTATTTTTTCCCATGATTTGTGAGGAATGTAAGTATATGCTAAAATTACAATATAAAATAAATATATTACATGTATGCATAAACTTACAGTAAATTTGTTGGGACATTTTAGTACTTTAAATATGTAATTTTCAATGGGGAGCGAATTTGTCACCCAGGGAGCACTTGGCAGTGTCCCTGGACACTTTTGGTTGTCAGAAATGAGGAGCCACTAGTGGCATCTAGTGGCCAGAGGCCAGGGAAGCTGCTAAATATCCTACAGTGTTCAGAATAGCCCTCGTGATAAAGAATTATCCGCCCTGAAATGTTTGTAGTGCTTGGGTTTACCCTGCTTTAAATAGTAAAAGCAGAGTAGTTTTTTAGGTGCAGTCTGAATATATAAATTTGTATTCTTTTTTTTTTTTTCCTTCAGTGAATCTGTCAGTATTACCAGCTGGAAAACTTGCCTTTCTTTGACCACTTTGAGAAGGGTTAATTAACATTTAGATTGTTTTTTCCTAAAATGCTAACTTTTTTTTTCCTTTCTAATGTTTCCTGGGTTAGGGAAGATGTTTTCATTTCAGGTATATTATTTCGTTATCACTAGAAATTGGAAAACATACTCCGTATTTGAAGTTATCAGAAAACAAAACGTGGACTAATTTTCAGATGTACTCTTCTGAAACAATAGTTCCATTTGCACTCAAAATTAAATGATAATTTATATCATCTTTGTTAATCTTTGAAAAATCCTTCAGTAGTTTCTCATTTTTTCTCCTTTCATAGTTTTTGATGATGGAGATGAGAAGACACTGAGACGATCTTCACTGTGCCTGAAGGGAGAGAGGCATTTTGCTGAAAGTGAAGTAAGTAATCGTTTAATGAATGATTGTGTCTTCATATTGGGGGAGCATATTTTTCTTTCTCAACTCAAGCTACTTGTTAGTTAGGAAAATTCATTAATACCATTATCATGTGATCTGTGAGTCTGTTTAAGGCCTTGTGTTTGAGTGCCAGATGATATATTCCGTCCCCCCGCCCCCCGCCAAGAATATTTTAGCATTTGTCCACAATGAAAATTCAATGATCTTGCTTAACTATTATTTTTAGGCAACTTTTATGTAGACTCTAATTTTAAATAATTATAGAAAAGAGGTGTCCATTTATAATCCACTTGAACCCCCTCATTAAAGGATCTATAGATACTAAAGTCATCCCTAACTGCTAATGCTGCTGCTCGCTGATGTCATTACAGCCCCTCAGAGATGCCTTGTCTGACTGCCCTTTCTATACTAGTCCCTGCCACCCTCTCAGTCCTTTCAGATTGGTCGAAGTTTCTTCAGAGCTTGTGTCATTCTCTGACATCAGGATATGTGTATGTGCTTAGTTATTTGTTTATTGTCTGCCTTCCTCCCTAGAAGGTGTCACAAGGGCAGGGATTTTATAGGTCTTCCTCCCCACTCATTCCCAGTTCCTTAAACAGTGCCCGGAATGGAGCAGGCATTGAATAAATGGTAGTCAGATGAATAAATGAAGTGCTTATGTTTGACATGGACTTTGCTTACTGCTTTACCTACATCATCATATTCATAACACTGTGAAGTAGATAGCATCATTATCTTTAATTTACCGATGGTGAGACTGATGGTCAGAGCTGGTTCTCAAACCAGTATTTTCTAGTACCAAAGCCATGCTCTAGAATTGAAAGGTGTTAATTTACTAAGAATGGAGGGAGGGTTCACAAAGTTTTGTAAATCAGTAGTTTGCAATCCAGAATTTTGAAAATGGACTTATTGTTAAAGTGTTATATTCTGTAGTCCATCCTATAAATATTAATGCACAGCTTGGCCAAACCATGATTACTTTTCTTCTTGTCACTATTTAGAACAGTGTTTCTTTGGGGACATTTTTATATTATTTATTTGACTATTAAACTTTATTTTATGTTTTCTTGTTTTGAAAATATTTTCCTTTCCCTTAAATAATTGAATTCCTATTCCAGTTGAGAATTTGGGACAGGTTCTGTGTATTGTGATTCTGGCCTATTTTTTTCAGTCTCATATTGTAAGATTTCTTTCTACTTATTTTTTCTGTTCTGTTTTTTTTTTTAAAGTTTTTATTTATTTAAGTAATCCCTATACCCAGCGTGGGGCTCAAACTCACAACCCGATATCAAGAGTCACATGCTCTTCCAACTGAGCCAGCCAGGTGCCCCATTTCCCTGAACTTCTGTCTTACAAGACTACTTGGTATTTTCAGATTATGATTCATATTCTTTTCTTGGTTTCTGCTGAGTATTGCTCTTAATGTTCCTCCATGATGTCTTTCATGAGCTTTCTAAGCAGATTTGATCCCTTTATCTTTTGATCCTTTGGCATTTCTCTTATTCTTATTTGATGGTCTTTTTTTATTACTATTCTTATTTTCCCTGTAAGATTTTAAGCTGTTTTGCGGGGTAATAGCCCTATTTTTGTCATTTTGATAGGCTCTTCTTGCCCCCCCCCAATGTTTTCTGTATAGAAGCCTTCAGTAAATATTTTTTAATTAATTGTGAAGCTTTAAATATAGGAATTATATACAACTTTAAAATTGGCAGTGAATTTGGCTTTTTGTACTGATAAAGTAACAATTCTTTATAAGCTTATGTAATTTTTTTAATGTTTTATTTATTTAATCTCTACACCTAGTGTGGGTTCAAACTCACAACCGTTAGAGCAAGAGTCATATACTTTTCTGACTAAGCTAGCCAGCCACCCCTAAGTTTATATAATTCCTAGAAATAATTTCATTTCTCTTAGAACATGTGTACAGTTATAGTAGGTCAGTGAATAAATATGGGGGCTTAAAGACTTGATTTTTCATCTGCTTAGTGAAGGCATGTGCCTTATTTTTTTAATCCAGAGAAATATCTAAAATACTTTGTTGTCGTCCACCCCTCCCCCCCCGCCCCAGGAGAATCGTATAGTTAACAGGGCAGTTGTAGTGTAAAGGCTGAAGCAGTATGAACAAGTAGCTCAGTGTGTCCTTCTCACCTTCAAGGTAGACACTTTTGCTGTGTGTGTCTATATGTGTTAGACTTTATGTTTTGCTAGAGGGTACTTAGAATATGGGTGTATTGTATCCCATTCTCATAAGCCAGGTTCATGCTATGTTAGGTAGTGGAGACACAAGGGTAAGCCAAGTAGACATGGAATTTATCCTTGAGTAATTTACCATCTGTTGGAGGAGAAAAAGCATTAATCAAACAACCATGTATTCTAAGATTATGTATGTACTGGGTTCTGTGGTAGCATGGCCAGGAGTGTATTTAATTTGCCATCTATGTATTCCTTGTCTTTATTTGATATTTTCAAAAAACATTTTTAATTTGTTGAAAAATTACCCAGAGCATTGTTATTATCAGTAATAACTTTGATCTTGAGCAGAAAGCCACATCAGACTGGCAGTGTTTGGGATCACTAATTCCATTAAGAAGCTACATACTTAAAGACTTAAATTTGAGATTTCCATGTAAGAGAATCACAGCCATACTTCAGTCAATTCTGGCGCTAATAGTATGGGTTCTAGCCCTAACCGGCTTTGTGAGGGTGTTGACACTGCCTGGGGGTTGGGGCATTTCTGCAGAGCTTGTTACTCAGAAGTAGTTTCATCAGCTGGTATTCGCTGTACGTTTACTACTTCCTACGTGCTGTTGATACTCCAAAGAAAGATTAGTTAAATCTCATCTCCGTATTTCCTATAGCCCATTTAGGAAACACGGCCATAGGCATGCCTCCCCTAGGCCTATGGAATTTTCTTTTAGCTTTAATATAGCTAGGAGTGTCTGATTTTTGCTCTTTAGGTTTTAATGAGACAAATTTTACCCTTCCCTCAGTCTTTTCTCTCACTTGAAGTAAAGGTACTCCTACTTTCCTGGACATGATTTGAGGCTAGGGACAGAGATAAGGCTTCTTACTCCTCTAATTCTTCATTACATAGGGAAAGTAATCAGAAATCCTGGATATTTTCTTTCCTGTAACTGGTGACTTACCAGATGCTTAAAATAGAAATCCTAGTACTTGATAGAAGTCTCTGCTTTCACAAGAGCAACCTTAATATTAGGGGAGTGAGGTGGGGCATTTAATCCTTATGTCCGCTTGACAGAGGTGAATCCAGATTAATTTATTTTCTCTGTTTAGCAAATATTGTACTTTGAAATTTGGGGGGGAGGAAGCATAATTAGGAGTTAATAACAAGTGACTTCTTCTTCTTCTTCTTCTTTTTAAATTTTATTTATGTATTTGACAGAGAGATCACAAGTAGGCAGAGAGGCAGGCAGAGAGAGAGAGGAAGGGAAGCAGGCTCCCCGCTGAGCAGAGAGCCCGACGTGGGACTCGATCCCAGGACCCTGAGATCATGACCTGAGCCGAAGGCAGCGGCTTAACCCACTGAGCCACCCAGGCGCCCCTCTTCTTTATTTTTTTAATTTTATTTATTTGAGGGGTGCCTGGTTGGCTCAGTCGGTTGAGCATCTGCCTTCAGTTTGGGTCATGATCTTCAGGGTCCTGAGATCGAGCCCCACATTGGGCTGCCTGGTCACTGGGGAGTCTGCTTCTCCCTCTGACCCTCCCCCTTCTCATGCTCTGTCTCTTACTCTCACTTTCTCTGAAATAAATAAAATCTAAAAAATAATTTTATTTATTTGAAAGAGAGAGCAGAGTGAGAGACAGCATGAGCTGTGGGAGCGTGGGTGAGAGGCAGAGAGGGAGAGGGACAAATAGACTCCCTGCTGAGCAGGGAGCTCAATGCAGGGCTCAATTCCAGAACCCCAGGGTCCTGATCCTGCACCAAAGGCAGACGCTTAACTGACTGAGCCAACCAGCCACCCCTGACAAGTGACTTCTAGAGAGGTTTTATTTTGTATATTACTGTATTTAGACCAACTTTTGCCTCCAGATTTATTTTATTTATTTTAAAAAATTTATTTATTAGAGAGATTGAGGGAACAGAGGGCAAGGGAAAGAATCCTCAAGTAGACTCCCGTACAGAGTGTGGAGCTGGACATGGGGCTCTATCCAAGGATCCTGAGGACCTGAGCTGAAATTAGGGGTCAGATGCTTAACTGACTGAGCTACTTAGGCACCCCTGCAGATGTTTTTTAAATGCCTGACTTAAGCTGAATTTGCAAGATTAGATTTTATGTCCTATGAAAGTTAATAGTTTCTGTCTTCTGAAGGAATTGATCTTTTGTTTGACGGGTAGTACCTTTTCCCTATTTCAGTATCCTTTGTTGTTGGATACATAGATCTATGTACCTCAGAATATATTATTAGAATATATGTAAATATATTCTAATAAGTTGTGCAATCTAACAAGTTATGCAAGATTATTAATATGGTTCCCCTTTCACATTTTATTCATCTTGTTTCAACAAAATTATGTTTTAAAAATAAAAGTTAAAATTTTCCTTTTAAATATTTACAGTTTATATTTAGATAGTCTGATTTTTTTTAATCTAAAATAATATATACCCTTTCATATAACGCCCCGGTTTGTAACTTTGAGAAGTTTTTTTAAAAATTAAAAAAAGTTTTTTATTTTTTTGAGGAGTCTTTATCCTAAGTAGTTTCTCACCCTCACTTCCATCCTGAGAGTTTTTGTGGGGTCTTTAGTTCCCCTGGTATTCATGAAATTATCTGTAATAGCAGAGGTTCTATTGGAGAGGTGAAAGGAATAGCAAATGTATGGAAGATCTTAAAAATGCCAAAAAAGCAGCATTATTAAAATTAATATTTGGAGAATGCAGTTAGTTGGGATAGCGTCTTCAGATTGAGACCTTAACTTTTTAGTTACATAAACCTTTTTAGGAAATAATGGCAAGAAAAATCCAAGAAGTATCTAATATTGAGAAGTGAAGGGAATCATTCCAGGATTCCTTTTTTCTTCATTCTGCTTGTTATTAACCAACAACCAGTTCCTCACCTGGAAATCATTATTTTAGGATGGGGTGAGGGACAAACGGTTTGACATGAACTGTCAGTTAGTTGACAATAGGAAATGTTTACTTGCTGATCATTATCTTCATACCAAGCACCCTATTGGATGCTGCAGACTAAAAAGGAAGGGAAAATTAAATGTAGAGAAGTCAATATTTACATATTCTTTTAAAAAGGTGTATCACAGAAAATGTTTGCAAAGTAATAATGTATCCTATCTAAAGCTTTTTTTCAAACAGTTGATGCTTTTTTTTGGGATAATTTTTGTTACCTATTAAGAATTCTATATTATGGATTATGATTCCCTTTGAGCAAAGAGAAATTTGATTTACAATTGGCCCCAATTCAGATGCTAGGTCCTTACGTATAGATTTCTTCTCTCTCCAGTCTATTTCTACTGAGCTGTGTTTTATTTTGTATTTTAATCATTCTTAGAAATCTGTCAGCCTTCAAAAAGATAATGAAACCATGAAGAAAGAATAACTTAATTTTTTTCACTCCCCCCTCTCACCCCCGCGCCCCGCCCCCCATAATGGGTTCATTCATCTTTATTCTAATATCTTTGAAATGACAGTTGTCTATCTTTAGGAAAGTTGTATTTTAGTCTTCCTTGGGGGCAGTTTTTAATCTTCAAGTCTAAGCATATTCTTAAACTGATTTGGTTTAAAAAGGAAAGAGAACTTGCTACGTCATAACTTTGATGGGTTTATGTTCTTACCCACAGACATTAGACCAGCTCCCACTCACCAACCCTGAACATTTTGGCACTCCTGTCATAGGGAAGAAAACAAATAGAGGAAGAAGATCTAATCATATGTAAGTCCATTTTCATAACTGTTAGTTGAACCTGAATTCATTTCTCCTTCTAGTATTGTTTTAAGAGTTACTAATTTGAAATTGTACTTTGCAAAATGCTAACTGGATCTCGTAGCAATTTCAGACTCCTTAGCATGGTGCTTGAGATTCTCCACGCTCAGCCAGCCTTAACAGCTGCATATCTGTCTGCCATTTCTCCCTGCATGCGTCTTGGTGCTGTAGTGAGAGTGGAACCAGTCAACATTCGCTGGACACATCCTTTGTTTTCCTGATACTTTGCTTTTATTCATGCTTTTTTTTTTTTCTTTCTCAGATGTCACCTTCCATGTCATTATCTCACTCATTCAGTCTCCCAACAGAAATGCTCCCACCTTTATGTGAACTGCTTTGTGTCTCCCTACTCTTTCCTTAAAAACAGACCTGTTTTCTTTCCTCTGAGCTCTCTAAATTCTTTGCATTTATCTAATGTCAAAAACAGTATTTCATCTGTTACTGTCTTTGTAGTATTTGTTTTCTCTTCCTAATAATCTTAATCTCCTTGACAGAAACCATCTTACTTATTTTTATGTCTTACAGTTGTGACATATATTCTGTCAGTTTAACAAATTACTTTTAATGGGCCATGCATAGGTTCCAAAAGGCTCTAAATTAAAAGGATCACAGGATCGAAGGGTCATCAGAGATAAACAGTTTTCAAACAGTTTGAGAAAGAAAATCATTTATTGCGAAGGACTGGGAGGCACAATGGGATCAGACTTCTCCATAGTAATACTAGATGCTGGTAGTCAGTAGAAATGCAGAGTGTTGGAATGGAGGTCTCTACTGAAAGGTGGACTCGGTTACTTAATATAATATAACATTGGGGGGAAATTAAAGATATGATGATAACAGATAGAGAAAAAATAGCAAAGGCACTAAGTAACTTCCCCTGAAAATTGTATCAGAAAGGAAAACTTAGTAGGATGGAGGGAGAGGAGGTGGCTTAAATACAAAATTAAGTCCTAGTAACAGTAGGAAGTCGACAGAATAATGCCTACAATGTATAAATCAGTATAAGAGTATTATTTAGAGATAAGGTACTAACTATCAAAGAAATAGCTGGAATAGTTAAAAACATAGGTGCCTCCATAGGAGCAGGTGAAGAAAATTGGGAAGGTGAGTTTTTAATGTATTCCATTGGAGGTTATTTTAGAAACAATTTTGAACATTTCACTTGGGTAAATTCAAAAATTTTAACGTGTCTGAACCCAAAAATTGTCAGAGTGGCAGTTAAAAATAAATATTGAGTTGAATTACTGAAATCTTTAGCGTAAGTGAATGCTTTCAGTATTAAGAATCACATATTAAATGTAAGTATGGCTCAGCTTTGGAGATAGAAATCAGATCGGGTTAGCGCTCTCTCTCATATTGCTTACTTTCAGCCTTAGAGGAAAGTGATGAAGATAGGTATTATTTTTACCCATATTAATAATTGGGGACATTGGGCTCAGAGACAGTAAGTAATCCAAGGAACACACTAAGGAAAGAACAAGGACTTGAACTCACCCGTGCTCCATGGGCCTTTTCCCATTCAACTGATTGACTCTTACTTAGATAGAGTAGTACTTCAGTTTCTTTCTAAAATTGTTCTAACAGTAAATAAATAATGACTCATTGGAGGGAGGAAATTAAAAGACTAATCCTTACACTGAAAAAATATTTCATATTCGTATTTTCCTACTATACTTGTGATTCAGACCATGCTTTTTTTTTCTTAACTCTCTGAAATTTTTAGCTGTTTTTCAGTTAATTACTAAGTGAATAATATCTCTCACTTGGAATTTAGCATGCTGATGACTTGTGTATCTTAGGATATTCAGGGTGTAACTATTATTTGCTCTTCTCCATACGACTTGTTCATCCAGAAGGAGAAATAAATGAAAAATGTATGTTAGCATTACTCATATGAAAGCATCCTGTTGTCATTATTTGATGTTACTGTGATCTAATAATGTTATCAGTTTTTCCAGAGGGATGTTTTATTGCCGTAGAATATTCACTGAAGCACTTACAAGATAAACCTTTCAATGTCTCTTGGAAAATTAATGACTTCAACTGTGTATTAAAATTTTACCTACCATTGCTCATTAGAGTCTTCCATAGTTTTGGTAGTCAACTTCTAATTATGATCATTGATATCAGAATAATGAGGTAGGGTGTATTTGATGTAAAATTATTTCATTAGTGAAGATTTCTACTTCTCTAGCTTTTGAGAGTGGCAATGTGGCTTGATTGTTAAGAGTGTGAACTTTGGAGCCAGGTGGCCTGGGTGTGAATAACTCTCTCTGCCATTTCCTTGCTCTGTAGCTTTGGGCAGATTACTTAGTGTTCATGCCTCAATTTTCTCATCTGTAAAATTGAGATAATAGTATTACCTATCTCTCAGAATTGTTCGCAAAGATTAAATGAATTCATACCCTTAAAGTGTTTATATAGGAAACACTATGTAAATACTAGATATCAAACGTCATGTATTAAATGCAAAAATTTTCATCAAATACCAGTATGTGACTTGACTTCATAAAAATATTTATATGTGTGAGTATATGAAAATACTGCTTACAGTGTTTATGTCTGATAAGTGGAACTGGTTTTGGCTATATTATTTGAATTTTTTGAAACAATATTTCCATATTTTATATTTATATATATAGTAAGAAAAACAATTTTTGTGTCCATCAAAAATTCTTTTTAAACTTTGAAAAATATTGCATCTAATATTTAGACATGTTTTATCTTTCTTCAACTGTCGCCTACACATGTAAACATAAATTTGAAGTAAGATAATTTATAGAGTATCACCTAGAATGATCTTTAAAAATGACCCAGTTATGATGTATTAAAAAATCTATTAGCCGAGGTCTCCCTTTCTTGAAGATGAGACTAAAGCTTGCAGTTATCACTGAGCCCGTTGATCTTTGCTTTCTGAAGAGTCCAGCAGACATTCTAAGTGATTTTCCTGTTGAGAATCTCTGTGTATGATGAAAGATTTGCTGTTGGGGTTGTATTGCATATGTGCAGAGTAAGAAGGCCAACCAGAGGTTGAGAATTAACTATACAGGAAACGAAGCCCTTTTCATCTATCATCTTGTTTTGCTTGCTCTATTCCTTCCCCCTCACTATGGTGGTCATTCTCATTGCCAAGAGATGTTACAGTGTTTTCGCTTAGCACTTAACGCCATGGTATGTAGGCACCACAGGCAAGTACCACAGTTGGAAATTCCCTTCTCCTTTATTACAGTCCCTCAGAGTTCTTTCTCCCCTTTCTGAGTGATTTTCTACAACAAAGTCTTGGACCTGGACCTTAAGGTCATTTATCTGACCTTCATTTCCTCTTCCATTACTCAACTAAAAAAGTCTTCATTTGATTCTCTGATTGTCTTTTGAAATTTAATTTTGTTACAAAGGTAAATAAGGTTTTTTCTTCCAGGCTTCCGCAGACTCCATTGTTTATGAACATATCACTACTCTTATTTTCTTTAACACTTTTAATCCACATGCCGGTTAGTGTGCCTTCAGATATTCCAAAATTGATTATTTTTGATACCTTCCTTCAGTTGAGTTTTATTTATATTCTACCTTTAATTACTTAATTCAAATATATTCAGCTATTTTCTTAAGATTATCATTCTCTATTTTAATTTTTTAAAGCAAATTATTGATCATTTAATCAGCGTGTAAGTTGATTGAATTTTGTCATTACAATTTAGCCACTGAATATAGATGTTTTATTTCTGCCTAAAGAATAGAATAACTGAAATCATAGAAACATTTGTGTACCCACACCCCTCAAAAGTATTTTCCAATAACCTGGCAAAAGTGTATATGCAGCTGCTACAGTGGAAATCAGTCTGCTTGTTGTTATTTTTTTTCTCCTTCAGAAAAAGAGTAAAGCATAAGAAAGCTTAAAATGGTTCTTGATAGGGATTATGTATGGGCAGGAATTTTACCCATTGACAGCACTGAAGTTTACCCAATAAAGTAGTGATGTGTACTTGGTATTTATATAGGTCTGCAGATCTTTAAAAAATGTTTTTCACTGAGATATAATTAACATAACCTTTATGAGGGTGAACATAAAATTCACCCTCATAAAGTGTCTAGTGTATGGTGTTTTTAGTATATTCACTGATTGCGTAACCAGTGCCACTATCTAATTCTAGAATTTTTTTTTATTATTTGCTATTTTATTTTATTATGAGAATTTGATTCTAGTTTCCTTCTTGATTAAAAACTGGGGAAAAAATAAAACCCTTTTATTGGTAAGTATATACATGACCGTATGTTCTATGTTTTAATCTCTAAAGAGCTGTACATTGTTAGACTTCCTGATACTGACTAATACAGGTTTTTGATTTAGTGTACAAAATTTGACACCGAGTTACTTGCCTGAAATCATAAGGATCATTGAAGTCGGTTTTTCTGGTTGTACCTTGTCATTTGCTCTTCTTTGGCACACATCTTGTCTAAAGTTCTTCTTAGTTAATTTACAATTAATTTACAGTTAATAGTGATTTGCAGTCAGTTCTAAATAATTAGTGTGGTAAACATTTCCGTGTAGTTAGCTTTGTTCCCAGTGGGCATCAGATAATCATGTCGCAGAGACAGTGCATTATTTTGTTCTGGCTCCCTAAACAAATACGATCTTACCACCAAAGAAGCAACGATGTCAGAGGGCTATAACACCAAGCAGGTTCTCTGCTTGCTCTGTGTTTGCTCCCTTAAAATATTTTTTAAAATTATTTTTTATTATTTTTACATTTTATTTATTTGAAAGAGCACATGTGAGCTCACGAGCAGGGAGAGCGGCAGAGGGAAAGGAGAAGTAAATTCCCCTGCTGAACAGGGAGCCCAAAGTGGGGCTAGATCACAGGACCCCAGCATCATGACCTAGCTGAAGGAAGATGCTTAACTGACTGAGCTAACCTTAAATAAAATAGTTTTGATGCTCATTTATTTCAGTTCACTAGTTTATTGAGTGTCTTGGGTAAATTAATTCCTGGCTAAGAGTCTTAGGTATAGATAGTTGTATGGTTTATATTGGTTGTATACATTATACTGCTTGTATACATTTTATGATTTTAGGAAAAATAAAATTAGAAATAGTAGAAAGAAAGAAATCTATTCAGTTCATTTATTTACTCAACAAATATTTATTGAATATCTATGCTTGTGCCAAGCACTGTTCAGGTATTTGGGATATATCAGTGAATAAAAGGCATTGATAAAATCTCTGCCCTTAGAGTTTATATTCTCGCATATATGTGAGATAGATGATAAAGAAAATACATAAGAAAGAACTAAGTAGATTATATTAGTACGATGGATTTGTAAATGCTGTGGGTAAAGAATAAAAGTGAGGAGAGATTGGGGCAAATTTGAATGAGAGGGTCAGGGTCACCTAATTGAAATGACAGTTGAAAAGATACTTAGAGGAGTTCAGGGGTTTCCAGATGTTGAGGAGTAGAGCGTTCCAAGCTGTTTGACTGCAAAGGGGAGTAGAGAAATGAGGTGGCAGTAGCTGGTGGGGAAGGTGAGGTCAGGGGATTTTTTTTTTTTTAAAGATGTTATTTATTTATTTGACAGAGAGAGATCACAAGTAGGTAGAGAGGCAGGCAGAGAGAGAGGGGAGAAAGCAGGCTCCCCACCGAGCTGAGAGCCCAACTCGGGGCTCAATCCCAGGACCTTGGGATCATGACCTGAGCCAAAGGCAGAGGCTTAACCCACTGAGCCACCCAGGTGCCCCAGGGGATTCTTTTTTTAAGTGGGAGAAATAATAGCATATAAATAACAGTATGCTGAGGGGGCTCAATGTAGTAGAGGCAGAAAAATTGATACAGGAGAGAGAAATGAGCACTCTTGAAACAAAATCTTGCAGTGGGGGTCAGGAAATATAGTCCATAAATGGGCGCTGTTTTTAGAGTGGAACTTGAACATTTAATATGAAAGGTGAATAGGTGTTCTATGTAGGCAGTCACTTTTTTTTATATGTCACTTTCTGATGTCTGAAGTCTTCACACTTGTTTAAGTCTTAAGAAAGAAATGAGAATTTTTAGAAAGATACAGATGACTTTATGAGGCAAATAAAGCACAGTTTTCTCTGTTTTACAGATTTAATATATGTTTTCCATGATATTCGGACTTTCTGTCTTGCTAATGATAATGACACATAAAGAGTGTCCCTTAAGTCCTAGCTGAATAAGTTTTTTATGACTGCTTTGAAAAAGCAGTAATTACGGTTTTAAGGTTGGTTGTCTTCTACAGTCATTAGAAAGTGAAGAGATAAAAGTCATTGCCCTTGAAAAACACTTCTAGTCAATTAGAGCTCAGACTTGGGAGGTCTGTCATTATTATCCCAAACTGTGTGCCTATTTTTAAGGTTTTATGCTTTGTTAATATGAAGGCGTATTGGTTTTCCCTGCCTTCTACTTACTTCCTATGTCCCTACTTAACACTGCTTTAAGTGCCATTTGAAAGAATACTACTTCTCAGCAGCAAACTTGAAAAATTGGCTTTGTTTTTAACAGGGACAATTTTTAAGTCACTTGATCACTGAAATCAAAGAGTGGTATTTCCCAAATCATTCCAAAATGTTTAGTATTATTATAGTAGTTTTTGCTTTCTTTATAATTCTGCTGAAATATTTAAAGGAGTGACATGTTGCCATCTCCTTGGAAAAGCATCAAGACAAATTTTTAGAGTATATTAGATTCAGTCAACCAAATAGTTAAATTATGTTTAAGGTCTTTAAAAATAATCCGTCAGTTTACACTTTTTCTCAGTGAACTTGGTCATTACCAACTATTTCAAAAATGTTTTCATCCCCGTAGGTAATTAATACTAACCATTCTTCTATTTTATTTTGTAAAAAAAGAACCTATATTGCAGTCTCTTCATTTCTTGTGTCTTCACTTACTATGGGCGTTTTGAGCACTCAGGTGTTAGAATCCTTCTTTTCTTTAACACTGGTTGTGGGCTTTCTTGGAACCAGATTCAGAGTAGAATTTTTGTTTGTTTTATGGGGCTTTTTTTTTTTTCCTTTTTAAAAAGTTTCACTTTTTGGTGTACTTTTGTCTAACAAGTGGATGGTTTTCGATAATTTATTTTTCTGCTGACAGTGAACTTCTTTTTAATTTATTAGTTTAATATACAGTGGAAACTGAAAGGAATTTCTAATATAATACAAAGTAACAGTATTGTACATTTTATCAGTGCCTAGTTTGTGTATATTTGGTATTAAGGATAGCATTGGTGATCTCTTATCAGATTGTCTTCTCTCCCCATCCCAAGCCCCCAATAAATAAAGGTCTTTCTTCCCCTTTTTAAAATTAGCTTTGTATTGGGAGTATAAAATTACTAAATTTAGAACTTCTTTAATCTCAGAGTTGGAACTGATACATTTTAGTGTAGTACTGGGATGTTTTGTCTTGGGCTTTCAGCTTTTTGAGGGTTTGGGGACCAGTGTTACTCTGTTCTGTTCTTCCCCCTTAACCTTTTAAAGTAGCACTAAATAAATCTGAAGGATGTCTAGGAAAATGATATGCTTTCTTCTAATGATGATCCTTTTTGTTATTCTTTAGGAATTTAGAAAACTTGAAAAATTTAAATTTGCTGTTCTGTAGGTTTTAGAAAATGGGATAAGATTTGTAGAATACCTTTATTTATCAGCGAGGCATGCTTATTCTTTGTGGAGATAAATGGAAATATCTGATTTTTTTTCTTTCCCTAGACCGGAGGAAGAGTCTTCTTCATCCTCCAGTGATGAAGATGAGGATGATAGGAAACAGATTGATGAACTGCTAGGAAAAGTTGTGTGTGTAGATTACGCTAGTTTGGATAAAAAGAAAGCACTATGGTTTCCCGCATTGGTGAGTAACTTCTGTATAAAAGAGTTTAATTTTCAACTAGTTAGGTTCATGAAAAAAACAACTGATAATCTTACTAGTGGTTTTCATAGGTACAGCATAGGGAAATGGTACTAGCATCATTTAGTTTACACAAAGATTACTTTCAAAATTGTCCTTGAGTACCAAGAACTCTTAAAGTCATCCAAGAAAGGCAAAATTACAGTAATTTTAAAGGGTAGGTATGCGGGAGTTGATTATACTGCTCTATTTGGGGTAGAAGATTCATAATGCAAACTTTTAAAACTCCTAAATTCATCATACGAAAGACTGTAGAAGAGGAGAATCTTTTTCTGCTGTTATTTGCAAATGATTCCTGTTTATCATTCTTTTCAGTGAACGTGATTTGTATTCTTTATCCTGACTGCTTATCAGCTCACTGTTTTGCACAAAGTAATTGCCCAATAATTATAAGAGCAAATACATGGTAGCTCTTATAATTAAAACTTCTGTTATAGGGGCACCTGGGTGGCTCAGTAGGTTAAAGCCTCTGCCTTCGGCTCGGGTCATGATCCCAGCATCCTGGGATTGAGCCCCACATCAGGCTCTCTGCTCTGCAGGGAGCCTGCTTTCTCTTCTCTCTCTGCCTCTGCCTCTTTGCCTACTTGTGATCTCTGTCAAATAAATAAATAAAATATTTAAAAACAAACAAACAAAACTTCTGTTATATCTTAAAATTAAAACTCAAGAGGGCAATTATTTGTTTTAATAAATGTAGATACCTAATGATACCTTCGTACCTCTGCATATATCCATCTATCAATCCTAATAGTTATTGGATGCCTGCCATCTGCAAGGATTGTGTTAAGACCTTTACAAGGACTATGAGGCAGGTAATATTATTTATCCTCACTTAGAAATCAGGAGACTGAGTATTGGAAAGTATTAGAAAGACTGAGTATTAAGTAACTTGGTTAAAACTTAAGTATTAGGGTATATGATCATTTCTTTTTTCCCAAAGCACTAAGATTCTTTGTAAGAATTTCTTTTGCAACATGTTTTTAAAACCAGTTTTGTTTATCTTTTTCTAAAATAACAGGAATATTAATTTTTTGCTGTTAATATATTCAGTATTAAGATTCACCCATAGTTTCTAAATAATTTCCACGATGATGAGAAAAATATTTAAGGATTTATGATGTTGAATTGTCAGTAATTAGTGTAGGAACCATCACAGTATTATTTAAAGAATCTTATAATTATTCATATATGTAATCCTCCCCCCGAAATTGGATAGTGGATGAATAATTTTTATCAACTAGAGTGTAAAATTGTGTTGTGGATCAAACAGTCTTGACATAGTCACATAAATAGTATTTGGGATTCAATTTTTAAAATTTGTTTTTGTAAATTTTGCAAGTATTTAGTAACATCATTGTGTTAGGAAGTAGCCCCCATGTGTTGAGCACCTGCCATGGCCAGGTACTATGTGAAGCTGGTTCATATAAATAGTCTCATTGAATCCTAACTGAGACTGAAAAAATAAGGGGAATTTACCCTATTTTTTTTTTTTAAAGATTTCATTTATGTATTTGACAGAGATCACAAGTAGGCGGGGGGGTGGGGGAGCATGCTCCCTGCTGAGCAGAGAGGCCGATGCGGGACTCGATCCCAGGACCCCAAGATCATGACCTGAGCCGAAGGCAGCGGCTTAACCCACTGAGCCACCCAGGTGCCCGTATTTACCCTATCTTAACAGGAGGAAGTCTTAGCTTCCATGATTCATGCGGTCTTCTTTTCATTTTCCTTTACTGTTTCTCCTCTAACCAACCATTAAATGTTGTTGTACAAGGTGCAGAATACATTACTTTGTATTCTCTTTAGGGTGATCTCATCCCCTTTTATAGTATTGGTTGCAGAGTTATCAGATAAGAATGCCTTAGGGACCAAGACAGTCACACACATGGGTGAACAGGATGAAGTATGGATTATTGTTCCTGAGGCGGAATGGAAAGCGAACCCATTTGCACACTACTACCAGCGCTGGCCAGAGCTACCATATGTGTAGTTTTTGAAACGCATAAGAGAGTGAGTCCTTCAATAGCTCAGTTGGTAGAGTGGAGGACTGCAAAACCCATGAGAAAAAAAGAAAAAGGTAGATTTTGTTCACAGTTTTAGACCCAAGTTTAAGCCCCTGATACTTAGGCTATTGAGTCCCAAGTTTATATGTTACAGTTCATACTTCCATTCTGACCTCTGGACTTGGGTATCTATTCAGTTTCTCCATTTGGATGTCCTTCAGCTATCTCAAAACATAATAGGTTTAAAACTAAACATATTCTCTCCTCCCTCCTTCCCAAACTTGGCCCTCCTCCAGTGTTTCCTCTCACAGCGAATGACGTCATTTGCACAAGACAGAAGCCTGAGCGTCCTCTGCTCAGTCAGCCCTTCACTTCCCTAATTGCCTCTGATAATCTCTTTCCTTTAATACGCCATTGCCACCGCTCTCCATCCGAGTCGCCGCCTCTCTCCCCGGGGTGGTTGTGGTGGCTTCACCTCGTTCAACTCGTGCCCTTATCTAGCCCATTTTCAAGTAATTTTTCATTCTATTTTATTTGTTCTATTCTATTTTATTCTTTTTTTAAAATTCTATTTATTTAAGTAATCTCTACCCCCCCATGTGGGGCTTGAGTTCAAGACCCCAAGATAAAGGGTCATATTCTCTTCTGACTGAGCCAGCCACGCACCCCCAAAGTAATTTTTATTTATTTCATTTCTTCAAAGTAATTTTATTCTTTTTTTTTTTTTTTTTTAAAGATTTTATTTATTTATTTGTCATAGAGAGAGAAGCGAGAGCAAGCACAGGCAGAGGCAGAGGGAGAAGCAGGCTCCCTGCCAAGCAAGGAGCCCGATGTGGGACTCGATCCCAGGACGCTGGGATCATGACCTGAGCCGAAGGCAGCCGCTTAACCAACTGAGCCACCCAGGCGTCCCAATTTTATTCTTTTTAAAGATTTTATTTTTATTTATTTATTTGAGAAAGAGGGTATGAGAGAGAGAGCGAGAGTATGAGAGGGGAGAGGTCAGAGAGAGAAGCAGGGTCTCCGCTGAGCAGGGAGCCCAATGCGGGACTGGATCCTGGGATTCCCAAGATCATGACCTGAGCCGAAGGCAGACTCTTAACTGACTGAGCCACCCAGGCACCCCTTTCAAAGTAATTTTTTTTTTAAAAGATTTTATTTATTTATTTGACAGAGAGAGATCACAAGTAGGCAGAGAGGCAGGCAGAGAGAGGAGGAAGCAGGCTCCCTGCTGAGCAGAGAGCCCGATGTGGGACTCGATCCCAGGACCCTGAGATCATGACCTGAGCCGAAGGCAGCGGCTTAACCCACTGAGCCACCCAGGAGCCCTCAAAGTAATTTTTAAGAGGCAAATCTGTTACAACATTTTCCTGCTTCAGGGTCTTTCCTTAAAGATTTTAGATTTTATCCTAAGAGTTAACATGGCCTAAAATGCTGGAAAAATCTGAACCCTTCTTATCTCCCTTATCAGTCCAAGCAGAAAGTTAGCCACACTGACCTCCTTTTGCTCTCTGGGATGGGTTCCAGTACTTGCTGTCTCTGGACCTTCCCATTATTTGTTTCCACTGCTTGCCGTAAACCCCTTATACTATACACACGTGAATGCACGTACTTCCTTTGTCAGGCCAGTTCCCACTCCGTCTTGAAAACGGAGCTTAGGGACGCCTGGGTGGCTCAGTTGGTTGGACGACTGCCTTCGGCTCAGGTCATGATCCTGGAGTCCCGGGATCGAGTCCCGCATCGGACTCCCAGCTCCATGGGGAGTCTGCTTCTCTCTCTGACCTTCTCCTCGTTCATGCTCTCTCTCACTGTCTCTCTCAAGTAAATAAATAAAATCTTTAAAAAAAAAAAAAAAAGAAAACGGAGCTTAAATGTTGTGTCTTCAAGAAAGTGGTCCCTGCCTAATAAGGACTTCATGCAGTAGCAGTTAAATACACGTGCTCTTACTTGTTTTGTGCTTGTCTTCCTGAATGTAGGGTGCAAGCTCCACGTGGGGATGAGTCTTGGTCTCTTGTTCTCTGGCATCTAGTACAGTAGCTCGAGGTGGCAGTCAGTACCTATAGAGTGACAAGATGAGTATATGAGCAAATGCTAAGTATTTACTTCAGGACTTTATTTGAAATGACAGGGAAATTTACCTTGATGCTAATAATGTATAAAAGACTTTGATCAAGGAGTTCATTCAGAAGGCCATCAGTATTTGTTTATTTATTTATTTATTAAAAGATTTTATTTATTTATCAGAGAGAGAAAGGGGGAGAGAGCGACTACAGGCAGACAGAATGGCAGACAGAGGCAGAGGGAGAAGCAGGCTCCCCGCTGAGCAAGGAGCCCGATGTGGGACTCAATCCCAGGACGCTGGGATCATGACCCGAGCCGAAGGCATCTGCTTAACCAACCATGCCACCCAGGTGTCCCGGCCATCAGCATTTAAAGAATGCCTAGTACAATGCAGTTGCAGTTACGGAAAATGTTAACCAACTCCTTAAAGACCAGATAGAACAAACCTATTTCTAGCTGCTTTCTGATCTGTGGTGAGAGTACGTGCCTTTATGTACCATTGTGTCATCTCAGAGCCATGAGCCATGAGCCCATCCCTAAGACAAGCCTGTCATACTTTCTTAGCTTGTTTTTCATTTAGAAATATAACTATTCTGTTAACTTGTTCTTGATATGCATAGTGGGCTGTCTTGGAATTAGAATGCTAAAATTCTTAGATATCTTGCAGCAGCCTTTGGGAAGACCGGCTTTAACCTCACTTTATTTATTTTATTTATTTTTTTTTTTAAGATTTTATTTCTTTAATTGACAGACAGAGATCACAAGCAGGCAGAGAGGCAGGCAGAGAAAGCGGGGTGGGGGAGGGAAGCAGACTCCCTGCAGAGTGGAAAGCCCCATGCAGGACTCGATCCCAGGACCCTGAGATCATGACCTGAGCTGAAGGCAGAGGCCCAACCCACTGAGCCACCCAGGCGCCCTTAACCTTATTTTAAATAGCAGCTGAGGTGGCTCCAGCTAAGTCCTCCCTTGGGTAATGATCAGTCCCACACAGCCTCCATGTCTTTTTTTTTTTTTTTTTTAAAGATTTTATTTATTTATCAGAGAGAGGGTGGGGAGAGAGCGAGCACAGGCAGACAGAATGGCAGGCAGAGGCAGAGGGAGAAGCAGGCTCCCCGCTGAGGAAGGAGCCCGATGTGGGACTCGATCCCAGGACGCTGGGATCATGACCTGAGCTGAAGGCAGCTGCTTAACCAACTGAGCCACCCAGGCGTCCCGCCTCCATGTCTTTTTAAAAATGTTTACTTTTTAGAGTGGGTGGTATTATGAAGAAATTTTTGTGCCTGTTATATATATTTAAATGTAAGTAGTAAGTAGAACCTCATCTCTCGCTTTTTTAAGATCGAGACTGCTCTGGTTGAGCATCTGATACTGGCTCTCGTTTTGGTTCCCACAATTCTCCTAGCCGTGGCACACATTCTCTGTGAAGGCTCAGCCTTTACCTCCGGTCCGGCCCAGACCTCACTTTCATGCCAGCGTCCTCTTTCTGACTAGAACTCGGTCCACAGCATCAGTCTAGGCATGGCCTTGCTTCTGCTTCCGACACAAGCCTGTGTCAAAAACAATGTGGGGAATCCAGAGAGCTGGAGCGATAGAGGATGTACATTTAAAATTACTTGTGTATATTCCCACATGCTTGTAGCTGTTTACCCTACAAACTGAAATAAGTTTTCAAACTTTGAGCTGAAATTTTTTTTTTTAATTTTTTTTTTTTTAAAGATTTTATTTATTTATCAGAGAGAGAAGGGGGGAGAGAGTGAGCACAGGCAGACAGAATGGCAGGCAGAGGCAGAGGGAGAAGCAGGCTCCCTGCCGAGCAAGGAGCCCGATGCGGGCGGGACTCGATCCCAGGACGCTGGGATCACGACCCGAGCCGAGGCAGCTGCTTAACCAACTGAGCCACCCAGGCGTCCCTTGAAATTGTTTTTTGAAAGGATTTACATAGTTGATACATAAATATCTATAAATGTGCTCTTAGTTCTAATAGTTTCACACTTTTTTTTAAAGGTGGTCTGTCCAGATTGTAGTGATGAAATTGCTGTGAAAAAAGACAATATTCTTGTTCGATCTTTCAAAGATGGCAAATTGTAAGTATGATTCACTAGAGGTGAAAAATATGCTGTTTTTCCAAGTTGGGATGGTAAATGATAAATTAGTTATTTCTAATGCTTTCGCTTTTACTTTTCATCATACAGAATGTTTTGAAGTATGATCATTTTTCACATTATCATTTAAGTGGTCTTACAAGTCTGCTTTCCTTGTTCATTTTTTTTTTTTTTTAAATCCCAGAGTTCACCTAGTTTGTCAATATTTGCCTACATAGTAGCTGGTGATGTGTTGAGGCAAATTTAAATATATCTACTGTATCTAATACTTGATTGCTATCTATGAAATCTACTTTAACAAGACTGAGGTAATCAGAAATTTGAAAACTGAAATTGAATACTGGTTTGATATTAAGAAATTATTATTAATTTTTAAATGTGTAGTATTGGTGGTATGATTTTTAAAAAGAATTTTCTTTTAAAGCTTCATAATAAAGTATATTATAAATCAAATTAAATAATATCTGGGATTTGCTGTAAAATAATCAGATGGGGTGGGAGGGGAAGTAGGTAAGGATATAAATGAAACTAGTAACTATGAGTTCATGATTATTGTAGTTGGATAATGGATATGTGGTGAATGATATAAAGTTCATTGCACTGTTCTATCTCCGTTTTTATGTTTTTGAAATTTTTAAAACAAAAAGTTAAAAAAATAAGCAGGTTGAAAAATGTATTTGGAGTAGTACTCAGGCTTTTGTAGATTGATAATAAGCCAAATGCAGAAGAGCTGAATGATGGAGAACAATGATTTATTATTGTAAAATAGGAGGTAGATGTGATATATATGATAGAAACTCTCCCAGTTGCTTGGATCGGACATCCTCCCTGTGGCTAGGGAGTTCCATGAAGGATCTTAAATTATATATTAGAAGTTTGCTTTTGAGCCTAGACTCCAATTTAAAAACAATTATTAAAAGAACATTTACATTATAAATATGTACATTTTCTTCCAGTCTTAAATTTAGTAATCTCTTGTGATCATCCCAAGACAATGGCAAATTCTTACTATTTGAATTCTTTTTTATTGGATTGATCTTGCGATCCAGGTATTTTCATTTGTTATTTTGGGTAGCAGGATTGATATTTTCATTATTGCATTAGGCAGGAGGGACTCTGATATTTGAGAATACCTTGTAAAACATCTCAAGGAGGGGTCATTCTGCAGATGATACATATTTTAACATCCTGTCCAGCATTTTGTTTGGGAATTGCAACACTGTGCAGTCACTTTCATTGTAAATATTAATGTTTCCATATTTTCAGTATCTTTTCTGTGGTGCGTGATTGGCCTCTTAATCTCTGTTGTATTTTTGTGGCTTTCTTTTTCTTCAAAATTAAAACAAATAATGTAGTACTTCAGTGCCGAGAAAGGACGTCCATGAAATTACTAGTGACACTGCACCAAAGCCTGATGCTATTTTAAAACAAGGTAAGGATAATCTTGGGATAATTTATGGTTAATTTAAAAACTGCTAAAATGTTTTTGAAGATCAAACTTTCTTTTGCTCTTTATAAAGTACATATTTTTGAAGTTCTGTCTTTGAAGTTCTGTTTGGTTCTATATGAATTACACTTTTGTAAATCTTTGTGTCTTTTGCTATTACAGGGCTGCTTTTTCATCTTTAGCATATAATCGGGGCAGTAATCTAGGAGTGGGAAGAAACTAGATCATCAGCCAATTACTATAGATTTGCTTTTGCCTAGTACATAAAATATTAGTTCCCGAGGATTATAGAAACAGGAATCAAAAGTAATTTTGATTTGGCACTTCTCATAGTATAACAATAATAGTTTATAGAGGAATATGCCATAATTGCCTTTCTTACTTGATTTTTGGCATTGTAGAACTTTCTTATTGCCCAGGTTCATTAAATCTGTTAAGATGCTATGTAGACTAGTTAAAAATCAAGAATTTGTGGCTTAGAGTTCCTGTCCACATATTGTAAAAGAAAATAATTGTGTCTTGCTAATTTTGGTTTCAGCTAATTATTGATATAATTTTAATTCAGGTTTTACTAGGAATGAAGATAACGTATCTATAGTACATTTTCAGCTATTGTATGTTCCTTACAGTGGCTTTGTGCTTGGTATATAATGCTGTTTAATAATCATTTATTGGACCAATGATTAGAAATTTACCTATTTTTTTAAACCTTTAAAAAAGATTTTATTTATTCACTTGACAGAGAGAGAGAGAGATCACAGGTAGGCAGAGCAGCAGGCGGGGGGCTGGGGGGAAGCAGGCTCCCTGCTGAGCAAAAAGCCTAATGTGGGGCTCCATTCCAGGACCCCGAGATCATGACCTGAGCTGAAGGCAGAGGCTTAACCCACTGAGACAACCAGGCGCCCCAAAAAGTTTACCTATCTTAAAGTTGTTTTTACTAGGCATGTTTAATTTTTGTTTAAAAGAAGGAAACTGCTCTTTTCCTTTGTATTTGTTTGAACCTAAGTCACCCTCCGGTAACAGTAGTTTGCCATCTATAAATTGGGTGCCTGATGCTTAGGACTGCTGGGTTTTAAATGAGTCACTAAAGTGCACAGTGCCTGGCCCACAGCCAATACTTGATAAATGTCTGTGGTATTAGCACAGTGGTTAATTTTTTTATCTTGTTTAATGTTGTTAGACAAATCAGTTTGTCTTAATTTCTCCAGTTCACACAGTTTTTGGTCCTCTCTGCAGCCTTTGATCAGGCCCTTGAGTTTCATAAAAGTAGAACTATTCCTGCTAATTGGAAGACTGAACTGAAGGAAGATAGTTCTAGCAGTGAGGCCGAGGAAGAGGAGGAGGAGGAAGATGACGAAAAGGAAAAGGAGGATAATAGCAGTGAAGAAGAGGTAAGGACAAACAGTCGATGTCTTATGAAATGAAGAGAAACAGTTGGGTTTCCTCTGTGAGTTGGGATTTGGCACAAAGTCATCAATCACTTCAATGTTTTTAGTATTAGAAATATTTCATAATAAAAATATGCTTGTGCTATCCATCATAACCAAGTAGTTTGCTTGCTTATTTAAAATAGAAGTATGGTCTTGGCAAATTAGAAATAGTAAGTTATTTCAGTAACCTCAGAAATGTTTGTTAACCTTGCCATGCTTTTGGTTTATCAGATAATAAGGGAAATACCCACCTAATATGGCAGAGTGCTACTTTCACATGCTTTTCATCGTCCTGTGGCCCCTCTCACCTACTGTGTGTTCATCTGCATATTTTATTGAAGTACCTAGAGAAGTATAAAATATATCATCCATCTAGTATTATTAAAAGATTAATCAGCAAAAAAGATTAATATCTCTTTGATTCAGAGGATCTTAAATTATATCTAATGTAAATGGGTGGATAGTTCTAATTAGATCATAAATAAGGCATTTGTGAATTTGTATGGGTCAAGGAGATGAAGTTTTAGATTTTACTGTAAATGGTACTTTAGGTCTAGCAATGATAAGTACCAACAAAAGATGTCCATGATATTACTGGTGATACTGCACCACTGTACTTGTTAATATTCTGTTGAATGACTGCCTAAAAGTTACTGGTGAATGGTGCAGATAGTGAAGTCTGTATCTTTGATCATTAAGGGAACTGGACTGAATGTTTTCAGGAAACTAATAATTTAATGTCAATATATAATATTTTAGGTAAGTTATTCTGCCATCTAACTGTAATAAACAACTGTTGATGAAATAGGATTGTTTTAGACTTTGTGTTTTATGACATAGTGCTTTATGATGACAGTGTGTAGTGTAGGAGTTTCTCAGCTTCAGTCTCCCCACTGCATTCTCTTTAAAATGCCGAAATTGGGCACCTGGGTGGTTCAGTGGGTTAGGCCTCTGCCTTCAGCTCAGGTCATGAACCCAGGGTCCTGGGATCGAGCCCCACGTTGGGCTCTCTGCTCAGCGGGGAGCCTGCTTCCTCCTGTCTCTCTGCCTACCTGTGATCTCTCCCTCTGTCAAATAGATAAATAAAATCTTTAAAAAAAAAATTTTTTTTTAATGCCAAAATGAACAAGCAGTTCTTTGCTTAAAACCTCCCGAAGGGTTCTTTTCACCCAGAAGTCAAGCTTCACTTACAGAACCTCTCTCACAGTCTGGCCCCACCTTCATACCACTTCTCTTGGGATACCTTGCTACTTTGAACTTGATGCTATAGCCATATTATATTAAATACCTTGTTTCTACTCAGCCGTACACATACCAGTACCTCTGCCTACACTGCTCTTCCCTGTTCTCCCCCACTTAGCCTGGCAAACTCCTGTTCAGTTTTCAGAACCCTATTCACATGTCACCTCTATAAAGGGAAGCCTTCTGTGAAGCATCACCTCCCTCAGCTGAGGAAAATCAGTCGCTCTTATTTGCTGGTCTAACCTGATGTCGTTCCTTGTGCTTGTTTTTGTTACTTATATCCCTTCTCCCACCCACACACGTATCACCTGTTTTCTCCCCTATACGCTCCTCAAGGGTAAAAGACCCTGTGTTACTCGAGAGTGTCTGTCAGAATGTATAACATGTAAATAAATGAGAGTCAATAAATACTAGTTACTGCGATTTTTGTTGCTTTGATTTGTGTTTTATAAATGTTTTTGTAAAAGCAAATATGATTTCTAGTTTAAACGTTTTAAGTTAAATATAAACTTCACTGAAAGATTTTTGTGACAGGAATACATTTGGCAGTTTATGAAAGTCAAATTTTTATCGGGGACATTTAAGATAATATCTAGAAAGTTAGATTCCCTTAGATTTTTATCTGATTACTTTACCAAAGCCTAGCTTCTGTGGCCCATGTTTAAATTGAGAAGTGCAGTTTTTTTTTAATGAACAAATTAATAATTGTCATTTATTTTTCTCTGTTCAACCAGCAGACCTAAAAGTTTATTAACATGGATTTTGTTTCTGGTTTTTAACTTGCCTGCCTTTGCTTTGCTAGCTTTTAGAAGAAAAGGGTAAATGTCAAAACAATGGCATTAGACACGTGATTTTTTTAAAAAGATAGATTTATTTAGACTATCCGTTGAAAAGTATGCTCTTAAGTTTTACCATCAAAGATGCATTTGTTTCAGTCAGAGTAACTGTAACCCCAGGTGTGGATTTTGAATCACTTTCTCTGCAGTTACTCCTGATCATGTTCTCTAATGATCATGTTCTCCATCGCTTATTATTTTTCTTTTATTTGATTCAGCACCTAGCATAGTGCCTACACTTACTGGTGCTCATTAAGTGGTTTGTTGATTGGATGATAGTCACTGAATTGATGAGTTCCTCCATCTCACCTACTACCCTGCTCCTTGCAGGTTGCTTCAGGACCAGCTCCCTACTGCCACAGCCCCTGGCCACAGCAGCAAGAAGCTAGTCCCTCCCTTGTAATTGATAAATCGGGGAACTATTTTATTACTTGAAGATTTCCCTAAGTCTGAATCTTCAGGTATTGTAGATCAAGTTTGTTCCCCACTTTACTGATTTTATAAGCTTGAAGTGCTATACAGTGGGGCTGTATACAGTGAAGGATACTTGTGTTACAGCTAAGGGGACCCACGCCTGTATAGTTCTGGAGGAGCAGCAGGAGTCAGTTTTGATGTTAAACCCTGACCCGACTTAATATAAGCGAGAGTAGGTCTTCTTGAGCCTGTGGCCCTGATTTAAAGAATAGATATCTGATACGGTAAAAAGCTCATGAGCCATCTTGCTAAGTCTCACTTATATGAGAATTTACATTTGGAATTGTCACTGTTGAGACACCTTTTGGGACATATTCCTTTGGAAAGCATAGAATGTCTAGACTTGCCTGGTTTTGAATAGCTTAGTGTTAAGAAATAACTTTTACTTGGTTTAAAAAAAAAAAAAGCCTTTGAAACATTTTGGTCAATATTAGTCTCTGCTGTTGGTAGGAGATCTTGTATTATTAAACTGCTTTCTTGAGAAAAATAATATTTTCTTCTGTGACTAAAATTAGGAAGAAATAGAACCATTTCCAGAAGAAAGGGAGAACTTTCTTCAGCAGTTATACAAATTTATGGAGGATAGAGGTAAGTTTTTTTTAATTCATGGTTAATGTTATAATGTATTATATAGGTAATTAATACTTTAAGAATTCTGTTTCTTAAGCTTCATGTCATGATCTCATGAGTCAGGTCATGGCTCTTTTCTTGATTAGCAGCATCACCAGCACCTAGTGTAATATCTGTCATACAGTAAATGGAATGAAGACTTTGATAGTATTTTGATGCATATTATGGCCATGGACCCATATGGCCTGAATTCTGTCCTGGCTATCTGGCCTGCCATCCATGGGTCCCCAAAGAACTCTTAGTACGAGCGAGCAGTTGCATAATGGGAATCATAGCACCATTTTATTTGTACCTACATAGGTGCTTTTAGTTAAAAGCCTCTCTCTCCAGAATCACTGTTTGGTATAATTAGGATCTCTCTGTATGTGTACATGTGAGTGAGAGAGGGAGGGAGGGAGAGAGACATCATAGTCTAAGATGGACCACAAGTCTTCTTGTGACCCAGCCACACAGAACTAAGCAGAGAATTAAACCATCTACAGAGTTAGATGTAGAGAAAGGTTACAGAGTCTCAAGGTAAGCCTTGGTTTAGCTGTTTGAATCTGCCTAATGTTGTTAAGGAAATTCAAGGATTGAGGGAAAATGGTGTGGGTGCTAACCTTTAATTTCCGGTTGTGACCTAGTCCGCTAGTCACCATGCCCCTGTTACTCTGCTGCTTTTCTGCTGTTTAGAATATAATGTCTCCTTTCCTGGGAAATGCTAGAAAGGGAAGTGAGGAGAAGCAGAAAACTTTTTTAGCTTGAGGAGGACAGAATGAATAGTATTTAGAAATGCCAACGTATTCTGGGAATTAATTTTCTTGTAGGAGGGAAATTAATGTTTTTTAAATCCTCATTTGTATTGCTGATAAGTAGAAGTTGACTGTCTTTTGCTCTCATAAGTGATAGTGGCCACTATAATGCAGGTATTTTTTTATTATTTGATAGGAAATGTCTTTGCTTTCATGTTATTTCCTTGTGTGAAAGGAGGCTTGGCCTAAGAATGTAAGCAATTTCCTAGGCTTTTGTATAAGATAAATAAAAAAGTGAAGAAAATTTTAAAAGTTAATATGAGAAAGAGTGACAAAATATGACCATCCCTGTCATAGGTTGTTTTGAAAGGGCCACAGTTATGTCTCCATCCCATTATTTCCTCTACCACTTGTTTTTTTTTTTTAAAGGTTTTATTTATTTATTTATTTATTTGACAGAGTGAGATCACAAGTAGACAGAGAGGCAGGCAGAGAGAGAGAGGAAAGCAGGCTCCCTGCTGAGCAGAGCGCCTGACACGGGACTCAATCCCAGGACCCTGAGATCATGACCTGAGCCGAAGGCAGCGGCTTAACCCACTGAGCCACCCAGGTGCCCCTCCTCTACCACTTTCTAATGGTTTGGTAGTTTTAGTGTCCTTGCCTTGCATGGTCCACATTAGAAAGAAACAAAACTAAGTGGCTCCGTCAACTGAGTGTCCAACTCCTGGTTTCAGCTCAAGTCATGATCTCATGACTTATGAGATTCATTCCCATGTTGGGCTCTGCACTCAGCGGGGAGAGTGCCTCTCTCCCTCTGCCTCTGAACCCCCTCATCCCGTTCACTCTCTCTCTCAAATAAATAAATAAATAAATATCTTTAGAAAGAAACAAAATTATATAGTTTCATCCTGGAATCATTGTTTAGACTAGGAACCAATTAATAACATACAAAGAAAGTATCATGAAAATCACCCTCATTGTGAAACTGTTGCCTGTTAATTATCTTATCCCTTTCTTCAGTTCTACTAAACCTTGTTTCCTTGATTTAAAAAATTTTGTTTCGTTGGTATTTTATTTTGGTTTATCGACTATTTATTCTTTTGCTCATGAAGGAAATGAAAATGGAATGAAATCATATAAGGTTTCCAAAATCGGGTTTGAGAAAATTTTTAAAATGAAATTGGCTTAAGTAGTAGACATCATATTTTGATTAAGGGATTTGTTTTTCATATATACACTTTGCACTACATGTATTCAGATATTCAGTGGTGATACCTGAATCTTGTTAATTTTAAATAAAAAATGTAACATGGTTATAATATATTTTGTATTTTCTTTAATAGGCACACCTATTAACAAACGACCCGTACTTGGATATCGAAATTTGAATCTCTTTAAGTTATTCAGGCTTGTACACAAGCTTGGAGGATTTGATAATGTAAGTATTACAGTTAGAAATGAAACATATTTTTCATACAACATGTTTTCTTGTCTAAAAATTACTTAAAATTATATACTAATAAAAACTTAAGAGTAGAAGGAAAAGAAAATGGGAAGCACAGGTTAGAACCAGGTAGCTTCCCTAGACCAAATTTAAATTTAATTAAAGATTCTTTCAAATGAGCTTTCTGATTTATTGTTAAGTTTGTCAAACTTTAATAAACCACCTGTGTATGTCTGAGTCACAACACAACCATATTGGTAGAAGTTCGTTCTCTTTCTCTTTTCCACTAGACTGTAAGGTCCTTGAGAGTTAATATTCTTTATATCCTTAATCTCTTCCATTCTGTCTGATGCACACATACACACACACACGTACATACACACGTGTATATGTAGAAACATGAAGAAAAAAATCTTCATTGAACCAAAGAATTTATCTTAAGGTTGCCATGATGTATGATGTCCCTTCAGTTAAGATTATTCTGGGGGAAAAAAGGATTTTGTATAATAAAATGTATTAAGTTCCTTAGAACTGCTTTGATTTATTAAGCTTATAGGTTTTATGGGAACTAATACTTAAAGAATTTTATCTGTAGCTCTTCATTACAAATTTTGACTTAAAAACCTGAATATTTCCTTATGTACTATGTCAGGGCTAATTTAAAAATGAAATGGCCCAATATGTCAACATTTGTAATTCTGAGATTTATTAGAATACTAAAACTTTAAAACAATGTTGTAAACCAAGTTTTTCATTTAGAATTTATTAAGTTATTTTCATTCCTTTGAGACCAGAGCCAATACATGTAAACATATATATGCTTCATTAATAAAAATTTTATTATATTCCAACCTTTTAATTTGGGAGTTTTCATTTTCCTTTGTTAGATTGAAAGTGGAGCTGTTTGGAAACAAGTCTACCAAGATCTTGGAATCCCTGTCTTAAATTCAGCTGCAGGATACAACGTTAAATGTGCTTATAAAAAGTAAGTCAGTTCTCTCTTAATCTCACAAAACAAACTGAGGGTTGCTGGGGGAGGGGGAAGGGAGAGGGTAGTTGGGTTATGGACATTGGGGAAGGTATGTGCTATGGTGAGTTCTGTGATATGTTAATAAAAAATAAAAAACAAAAGTTAGTGTACTTAATAAACCTACATTCAATACTTTACCTAGAAAGCAGGTTAGAATTTACTGTATAACTGAGACTAAATATTTCTTCTAAGAAGCGATCAGAAATTTTTACTAGACTGATCACTCTATAATAGCATTTTCTACAATGTATTCTATGAATACTACATCTATGAGATACTCTGTAAAGAAAGTTTTTGTGGCCAAGTAAATTTGGAAAGTACTATGTAGAGGTTAAAATGCCAGAGTGTTAAAAAGTTGAGGGTTGAATCCTGGTTCTGCCAGTTACTAGCTTTTGTGCCTCTACGACCATTTCTTTGTTATCCTAAGCTTTAGTTTCCTCTTTTGTAAGATGGGATGTTAGTCCTTGCCTCGTTGGACTACTCTGATGATGACATGAGATTTCACGTGAATTCAGAGGCCTAGTGAAAGGCACGCAGGAGTGCTCAACAGATAGATACTGATACCTTTCATAACTACTGTTGTTACAGTTACTATCCTTAACATTCTGCCTTTTCACTTTTAGTGTAGGTTTTTTCTTTAAGATTTATTTATTTGAGAGAGAGGGAGAGGGCTGGGCAGAGGGAGAGGAAGAAAGAGTCTTAGGAAGACTGCACTGAGCAGGGAGGCCAACACGGGGCTCTATCTCAGGACCCTGAGACCAAGACCTGAGCCAAAACCAAGAGTCAGATGCTCAATTGACGGCACTACCCAGGCACCCCAGTGTAGTTTTTTTAGTGACTTTTTTCCTTTGAAAAATGTTTCTCTTTGGGTTAAAGAGATTGGGAAGAACAGAACTAGAATAAACAAGAATAATAATATGGCTCGGTATCTGAGGACTTAAAAGAAATGAACACATTTTAAAAACTGTAACTCTACAGCAGTATTTTGAAACGTTTTCCCAAATATAATTTCTCTTCATGTTTCCAGATACTTATATGGTTTTGAGGAGTACTGTAGGTCGGCCAATATTGAATTTCAGATGGCATTGCCAGAGAAAGTTGTTAACAAGCCATGTAAGGAGTGTGAAAATGTAAAAGAAATAAAAGTTAAGGAAGAAATTGAACCAGAAATCAAAGAAATAAAGATTGAAGAGGAGGAGAATATAATACCAAAAGAAGAAAAACCTACTGATGATGATATTGAAAGAAAGGAAAATATTAAACCCTCTCTGGTAAATCAGATACTGTTAATGGTGCTGTACCTTCTTTGGTACATTTTCTACCTTGTCTATATGTTTTCATAGCTAATTTATCATAAAATGTTATATTTTATTTTTTTCATTAAGTGCTATTTTTATATTTAAAATTAGCTGTTATTTTTGCTTAGTGTTTTAGGAATGGCAGGAGTTTTTTAAAATTACTACTACCTTTCTCAGTATTAGTATTGGTTGGTACCTCCTTTTGCTAACAATTAGAGCATGAAATGAGGGTGACAGTTTATACTTTTGTTGGTTTAGTTCCTCTGATCTTTTTCTAGGGAAGTAAAAAGAATTTATTAGACTCTATACCTACACAGTCTGATCAGGAAAAAGAAGTTAACATGAAAAAAACAGAAGAAAATGAAAATCTGGAGAATAAAGATGAGGAGACAACTGGGGTGGATGAATCCCTCAGCATAAAGGTAGAAGCTGAAGAAGAAAAAGCAAAATCTGGGTAAGAAATTTGTTTTTGGTTAAGATGCATTTTGGCTGAATGAATTCTGATTTGCTCCTTATTTTTGTATCTGTATGTTTGAATCTAAATTTGACAAAATACAGGATTTTTGAGTGGTTTGCATTTATTATGTGAGTACCATTTGCCTCCTTCAGAGACCCTGCTAATGCGACTTTGTAGCAAAAGGTCATATTTTTGATCCATTCTTCTTGCTCTCATCATGGAAATATATGAAATTTTGAGCTAGAGAAAAAGTACTTCTTACTACATTAAGCTCTGCTGAATAACCAGATAATATAAATTTGAGAAGATGGCTTTCTGTTATGTTTTGTAGATGGAATGTTGGCTCTAGATTTTAAGAGTTGTACTAATTCCTTAAGCAAAAAATAAGAATGGAAAAGTGGTAATAATTAGTTTCAAAAGGCCAGAAATTGTTATATTGTGTTTAATGTGTCAGTAGCAATTATTTGTTTTGGTCAGTTTGGAATGATGAACTTACTTATTTAGCAATGTAATTTATGCACTGCCAGTGGACCCTTGGATTTTTGTAGGTGATTTTTGGGATCTGGTCTTTATTTCTGAGGTATAAACAACCTAGACATCTCCATTGTTAATGGCCGATTTAAATAAGTACAACCAAATGTTTTTGATCATTTTAGTATTTTTCTGAAATTTGGCCACAGCATGCAGAGAAGCAGGGAAGGGAAGCAAAATAAGCTTCCTTAATATAGTGAGAGGTGTTTGTTTAGTATACTTTGTTATATATTTTTGTGTACAAATGTGTATATCAAGTACTCCTTTCTGTTATTGGAGATTATCTCCGCTGTTAAGAAACTTAGTAAGTACCTAGCTTTTTGCCTAAAATCTCTTGATCATTTTAGTGTCCTCTGAAATTTTGGTGTGGCATGTAGATAAACATGGAAGGAAAAACCTGGGTTTAGAAGAATATAGTATAAGTGTTTTCTCATTATACTTGGTTGTAGTCCTGTGTGCATGTGTGTATTTGAAGTACTCCCAGCTGCTACTGGAGATTATTTCAACTCTTAAGAAACTTAGTAAGGATTCAGCTTTTTGCCTAAAAATCTGATTTTTATATCTGCATATGTTTCTGGAATATCTACTGTGTGGGAGGCACTGTAATAAGCCTGTATTTTCTTTTTGTTACTAATAATTAATTTTTCAAGTTGGTGTTTCAGTTGATTTTATAGTATAAACTATATATTTTAGGTTCTAAAAAATTACTTAACTATATAGCTTTTTAATTTACTATATATATTTACAAATGTATCATACCACAACTGGAATTTTTCTGCCGTGACTGCCCTAATTTGGTAGATGTTCTTCAGAAGTGTTATGTGTTGGGAATGTCCAAGAATGTCCACTAGAATTTTATTAGATGAGTGCAATAGAAAAATTTTACAGTGATGAAGAATCATATGTATTTCTCTAGCATGTAAACTTTCTCTAAGTAATTAGCTACTACCAGGAACTTTCCATGTCCTTCTCTCATACTCTAGGTGTAGGAGATTAAGTAAGTTAATTCAGGTAAAACACCTGGTTCAGTGGCTGGCCCCATAGTAGGTATTAATAAATTATAGGTTTAAAAAAATTTATTCCATTGTGAGGAGTGTGACATCAAAATGGGAAAATTTGGTATTTCTTTGTGAATTCAGATGAAAAATACTTCATACATTTGGTTTCTCAAAATACAGTTCTTTGAATGATAAGTAACAAAAGTGTGTGCACATGTGTGTTGTGTACGCTTATGCACGTGCACAGGTGCAGCGCATGCATTGGATGTGAGTGAGGTGTATATATATAAATTGAATTTCTAAAATCTGTATGATGTTTACATTTTATACTTTCAAAGGATATCTTTGCTCTGTGTTCTGTCTCGTTTAGTGCATTTACCTCTGCTTTTTGCCACTGAATTATTAGAGGAGGGAGTAGGATATTTTATTTGGCTGATAGTAATTGTGTTGTTTGCTTTTTTATACTTTAGTATATTACTTAAGTGCTTTTCATTTGGTTTGTTTTTGAGGTTGATATTCAATGCAAAATTTTATTTTTAATTTTTGATTGCTTTATTATTACAGTGTTAGGGTTTTATTCCAGATTGAAAAAAAGATTGCCCTGGATGCCACTTAAAGTAGAATTGTGCTTGGATTACTGGCATTTCCAGTTGTGCTTAGTGCACTGTATAAGACCTAGTTTAGAGCTCGTTGTCATTTAAAAAATCTTAGATGTTTTATTCTGCATCTCTCTTTTCCCAATATATGATGATTCTGAGGTACATGGTAAATCTCTTCAGTGCATAGTAAATTTCTTCTTTTGTTGTGGCCACTAGAATACACTTTTTTTCCTCCCTGATATGCAGAGATACAAGCTTATGACTTAAACAAGTAATATTCTTCCCCCAAAAATGTCTTCAGCATTTTAACTTTTATATATTAACCTTTATTTATTTAAAATTGTTAATAAAAGTGTATCATCCATAATACCCTTTCTAGTAATTTTCTAGATATTTTAGCCTTGCTAGTAATTATTTCTTCATTCTAGACATGTTAATGTATTTTTAATAATAGAGTTCCTATTTTTTTAATCTCAGATTATAGCTGGTTTTGTTTAGGTCTTAATTTTTAAGTACCTATTCATTTGAATATGAATGAGTCTTTAAAAATAGAAATAATTCTTGAGATTCTGTAGACTTTGTGATGTATTTCAGAGAAAATTGTTGCATTTGTTACTTTTGTAAATTTAGACTTAATTTCACAAGACTGCTAGGTTTCCCTTCATCCTTCCTCTCTCACTATGTAGAAGGAAAGAGGTAGGAGAATAAAAAATCTTTATAGTGTTGCTTGTATTACTATAGATTATTTTTGTTGCTTCTATAACTGCATAATCAGGAGTGATAATAAAGTATGTTATTGCTAAAAAGTTTGCGTAGAATATAAAACAAATTCTCAGTGGAGAAAGCTTCTTACGTAAATATTATATTCATCAACTTCTAAAGCATAATTACTTAGCTGTCTTATAGTTGTTTTATGATCTTTGTCAGCTCTTAAGTGATGGTTTCTTTTGGAGAGAAAAATTGTTGTAAAAAGTATAGACAGTTTTTATACTGTATAGCAGCAGATAAAAACTTAAAAGTAAATATAGTCGAATTTCATATTGAAGTTTAAAAAAAAATAAATCTAGTGTTTGGAAAGAGTGATAATTTAAGATTTTCTCCAACTTGTTTAATACAGATTTGTGGCTGAATGCAAATGCTCAGTTTCAAAAAGTGCACGATATTGAGAAGATTGAAATGGTTGCAGTGCTGCTTCTAGAATGATTTTACTTTTAGTTTCGTATTACTTGGAGTTGGCCTCATATACATATTTCATTGGAACTTCAAAGTTGAAAGAATTGGTAGAAGACTTTCAGTAAATATACAGTAAAAGCAGAAATTGTAGCAAAGTTAGAAGACTAGAAAGAAAAAACTTGATGTGATATTGATGTGAAATTAGTCAAATATTCCTGTGAAAGGTAAAATAATTCAGTTAGCATAACTTTTGAAATTTTGGTTGGATCACCTTTTGAACTCAGTAAGACTAGCTGTTGGCTAGTAAAAGTTTTTGTTTTAAACATCCTGAGGCTGGAAATACTTGAATAGGAAATCATTTTTAGTCTGAAAATGGCTACGGGGTATAATGATTTTTGTTTTTGTCAATACTTTTGTATAAAACATTTTAAAAATAAAACATGAAAAAGTTGTTATAGTCGACCTTACTAGTTTCTTATACAACTTCTGTTCTTCTGGCTGTTGGAAATTTTCTTTTAACGCATTTTTCAATCTTCATTTTCTCTACATGTATCCTTCTGTAACCATGGTCATCTTAAACAGTTTTAGTTTTTAACGTTACATTGAAACTCAGAATTTCATGCACATGGAACCTGCTATTCCCGGAGCAGTCACAGCCACGATTTTTATCATTTTATGTGGTTTGGAACTGAAAAGCTTATGAGGTGTCTTTTATTAACTGCAATTTTTTAAACCTTTCAAGAGATGAAACGAATAAAGAGGAAGATGAAGATGATGAAGAAGCAGAAGAGGAGGAGGAGGAGGAGGAAGAGGAGGAAGAGGAGGATGACGACAACGAGGAAGAGGAGTTTGAATGCTATCCGCCAGGCATGAAAGTCCAAGTGCGGTATGGACGAGGGAAAAATCAAAAAATGTATGAAGCTAGTATTAAAGATTCTGATGTCGAAGGTGGAGAGGTCCTTTACTTGGTGCATTACTGCGGATGGAATGTGAGGTAACTTGAGTTTTAGCTAGTGATTACTACCTAAAAACACTTATAAAATAATTTTCTATTTTAAAATTGAATTAACGAATTACAGACTTGTCAGTATTCAAATTGAGGTCATAGTACCATAAAAAAAATGTAGATTTTAGCATGTACGTGCCTCACGTAGTGACTTCCCTACTCACTGTTTTTAATACTTAGACGATATTCTTAGTGTCTAGAAGACCGAAATCTGTACAGTTGATTTTTATGTTATACATGTAGATTAACAGAGGCAACATTGGTGAAATGATAGAAAAATCTTTTTTTTTTTTTAAGTTAAAAGACTTTTGAGCTTCTTGATGTCTGCAAGTTAACTACCAGGCTTCTTGCTCTCTTGCATTTACAACTACATTGCCACAATAACCTCTTCTTTGCAATCTTAAGTCATCACATTTCTTTCCTTCAGTAGGCAGGGATTTTATAAGTTGCAATTTCTTCAGAAGCTGTCGCCATTTTAAGAGGGCCTCTGTTTCCTCGTTAACAGCTCTTGCGTTACAGCCTTCTTCAGAAGCCCCAGAACTCTGTCTGTTTGAGACAATATGGTGGAAGTGTAAGCAAGTCGGCTTGACTAAAATATAGAGTGTGCTTTCTGACTGCTGCTAACCCTAGGGGGAAGAGAGGCAAGACTAAGGTTTGGTTTTAGGTTGTGTTCAATTACTTAAGTTCTTTTCTTACACAAATTTTCTTTGGTTTATCCAGAGAGATTTTGTATTTGAATTTTATCCCAAATTGGCAAGCCCGTTTTAGGATCTGGTCATTTAGGAATCTTTTAAGAAAAATTTAATTCCTTTTGGAATATTTGATATTATGTTTGAAATACATGGTAGGGTCGTTGCCCTTGAACAGTTTATCATAGAAGTTTTAGGTGGTGGTTTGATGGTGTATGTAGTATCTTCAAGGAAGAATATCGTTCCCATGCTTTTTATTTAAATCGTATTCTGTGATTTGGAGAGTAATTAAGAAAACATACTCTCAAATGCTGTTTCCTAAAGAAACAACTGTGCAGTCTCTTTTTCTTCAGAGTCCATTTTGTGCCATCCTATTGTGGCAATAGGAAACTCTAGGAAGCATGGCTAATCTGATTACCTTTCTTATTTAGAGAAAAGTACAGTTCTGATCCATTCTGAAGCTTGGAAGAAAATAACAATTTAAGTCATAAGGAAATGTTCAGAAGTTTTGTTTGGGACCCATTCTTTATTATTTCTGACTAGCAAGATAAAGTTCTAGATTTTAAGAATGCTGCTATCATAATTGTTGTCCTGAAACACAAGCTTTTCCAGGGAATCAGTTTCAACATCATGTATAATTTATCCTTTTCTCTGTTGGCTCTTACGCTACCTCTGTGGTGCATGATTTTCCTCACCTGCAAGGCTGGCTGTTAAATAGATCATGTTCAAAGGAAGATGCTTGAGATCTGATATCGCTGCTATAGGAGTATTTTGCCCAGTCTTTGATATTTAATTGTTTTGATCTTACTAAATGATCTTATTAATATAAATGTAGAGGGAGTTCCATTTATGCCTAGGGTGTAACTGTAAATGTTGACTATGATAGCTTAAAATTAGGAAGGAAAAAATTGAATCAGGAAAAATTAATAATTAGAGTAATGCCCACAGGATAGATAAGAGCCACATCCTCTTTTACCGCTCCTTGAGTTCTTCAGTCCTACTTATTCTGCTGGCTTCTATAATGAGGCAGTTTTTCTAGTCGCCTTTATATTAAATGCTTTAAATTTTGTGGCAGGTAGAATTTAGGTGTTCTCCAACTTGCAGTATTATCAGGGCTTGATTATTTTCTGTTATCTCATTAAATGGAAAGGAGGCTTATAGGTGAAAGAATTAAAACATTCATAAAATTATTCTGCAAAGAAAATCTACAACTTTCTGTTTGTTAAGAAAATACAGACTAAAGGCAAGAGTTATCGTTTCCTAGAACACTTGAATTTTAGAGGGTAGAAAGGGAATGTTGGTATTTTAGCTTTGAAACTGGTTGGGGGTTGGGTAGGGTAAGGGGAGACTGAATTGAGGCCTTCAAGTTTTTAATAACATAGAAAAGAAAATGAGACCTAGTTCAACAAGACAAGCTTATGTTACTGAGAAGGATGCCATCTACTCCTCACACCTCAAGCGTTTGTATGGTCTGAACTTTCAAAAGAAGAAAACTAACCAACTTGATGAAGACCTGTAGAGTGGATCTCTCCACCCTCCTGCATCATAGAGAAAACTGTACTTCTGTATATTAGCAGTTAATTTTCTTTGAGTCAGTAGAACAGTACTCCTGTTTCCCTCTGAAGCTGATCTAATGGGGACTGCAACAAATGCTCACCACTTCTACAACAGTTTCCTATTATTCCGGTGATCTCCAGCTTGATCTTTGAATTTACACTTAAGAGACATGAAATTAGAAATGAAGATTTATGCACGAAAGTTCATGAAAATAGTTTTATCTTCAGTGGCAGTTATTACCATAGCAATTTAGGAAATTTTATATGAAGCTATTTATGTGAGTTTTGTTTGATCTGAAAGGTCACTCTCCAGTGAAGTAATTTTTCTAAAGGAAAATAAAAGTATCTCTCTTAGTTTAAAAAAATACTGTTTTCTGGTAATTTCTACGTTTTTCCTTTTTTCTAAAGTTCTGTGTAAACCTTTATATTGATATTTTTATTTGTACCCCTGTTTCACAATTGAAAATGTTAATTTTTGCTGCACAAAGGATAGTGTTTGAGCCAATTTGTTTTTCACTTCCACAGTGGAAAAAAAAAAAAGACACATTTTTACAGGCTTGCACCCAGTTTTCTGGAAAATAGCCAGAGCTCTGGATCTTAAACTGCATACTGGCTTGTAGATGGTATGATACTGCTACAGAATTTTTCAGATGAGGTGGTCGTGTATCAAACAAGTGTCTGATACAAGTTGATTTGGCTAGGCTGCCACATGCTTGGGGAAAAGTCAGTGCTTTTTTATAAATTGTTTTTAACTCTTCTAAAAGTAGCATTCAATCTAGAATAATGTCAAAGTATATAAAAGTAGAAAGACAACTATTTTAATATTGTAGTAAGTTCTCTTTTAGTCTTAAAAGACAGAGCTCATATGTTTTTAAAAACTATAATCATACTTCAGTAATTTTTAGTAGTAGCCATTCTTGTTTGTTTTCTCTTAGTGATGTTAATATTTTATAGAAGTCTTTAGTACCATTAGCTAATTGATCCCTTTCATTCTCGAGTTTCTAAGTCACGGCATAAACGTGGGAATGATAGTTGAAAATGAAGTTACGCTTTGAAATTCAACTGCTGTAATCTCTGTTGCTCGTGTTGGGTTTATCCTGTTTAGTGATACAGCTAAATGTATTATGGCTATCTAGACTGCTTGGCTTGGGATTTAAAATCTATCAGTGTTCTGTATTGAGGCTGATTTATTTTTCTCCATTTCTAGTTTGGCTTTCCATAATCAAGGGGTTGGGAATTTGATTTGAGATTTTTTAAATACTGAGATTCATCAACTACATTAAAAAGATAGCCCCAACTAAAAGAGAACAGGAAAAACAACACTGAAATTTCAGCTATTGAACTCCTAAGTAACAAGTTAGTTCTACTCCATATTATAAGCTATAGGAAACTGAAGATAAGATACATTATACTTAAATATTACCTGAAATTAAATGTATTTCATTTAAAAAATATCTTACCTCTCTAAGCAAATTGGCTCCTCCTTTGAGGGAATGGGGGTGGGGGGAACTAGTCAAAAGCTTCCATAAATGGGTTCAGACCCACTTTGCGCTAACATTCAGCTGCTCTTTAACAAACATAAGTTTAATGTCATGTGCAAAGTACTATACTTGGACTGAAGATAAAAAAGAAGTGGTCCCTATTAAGAAACTGATTGTCTAGGCAGGGGAATTACCCCATCAGATTGTCTAGGCAGGGGAATTACCCCATCAAGAACACCCTCCTTCTTGATGCCCTCAGTGCTCCTCTTGTGTTGCCTACCTTCAGTCACTCCTTATCATCATTTCTTTTGACCCCCATGCTCTTGTGTTGCTTTGTAGTTCTTCCTGGACTACAGGAAGTAGTTCTGCTTAAATCTCACGCTCTTACTCCTGGCCTGCTTAAATCTCACACTCTTACTCCTGGCCTGCATCTGTGCAGCTGATCCTGTCTGGAGAAAGCAAACAACCACGCTGACTTCTTTTAAATTCATGAGTATGAACTTTGGGTGGCCACGATATGTTTCTTTTCCATTCATTCCTTCCTTTTCTCCGAAGACAGTTTCATACTGTTTCTTATCTCCTCAAATGCCTGGCATCTCTTCCCCACTCTCACTTTCAGTTGGTGACCTTACTTTATAACCTTGTGAAAAACTGAAGTGAGAGGAGAGTTTTGTGAACTTCACATCTGCCTCCTTACCTGCATCTGCTGCTGCATTCTGTCTCTCTCCCTCTTTAGTCATCTGTGAAAACAAGTGTGCTGCTGTGTCAAGCCGTTCTTCTAATTATCTTTCCTGCTTTCCTAAGTCAGAGACATGGGACTAGAAATTCTCCCTTTTTCCTCTCTCTCTTTTGTCAGTTTCTCACTCTGTTTTTAATCATCCACATCTGGACCTGCAGTGGTTTTTCCCATCTCAAAACTCACTTGAGCTTTACCTGCTTTTCTTGCTGTGCCATTTCTTTGCTCATTTCCATCCAGCAAAACTATGAGCTTACATTTATCACCCAGTTTACCTCCTGTTGTTTTGTGTAAAGCCAACTCCACTAAGGCTTTTGCCCCATCACACCTCCCTGTCAGTGACCCCATCTAGCTGAACTCCATCCTTATTTCTTGACCTCTTGTTACTTGCCTTATCAGTGGTATTTGACCCAGCCGATCCTTCCTTCCATGATAATTTTCACTTGTGTTCCAGCTGCAGTAGCACCAACTGTTTTTCTTGTTTATTTTCCTTTTCTGCCGTTCCTCAGTTATCCTCTTTTGTCTCTCTTGTCTTTGTGTGTTTTCTTTTTTTACAGTCATGCTCTTCTTTTATCTTTCTGATATCCATTTTAACTTCTTTTACTTTCCATTCCTATTTTTCTAGCTCTAATTTGAGACACTTTTCGGATACTGAATTTTTCCATATTATTTTTTTGGAGTCAAAGGGATTTGACCTTCTGGAATATAGCTTACACCTGTATACCTTACACCTATGACATGGTAAAAAAAAAATTTTTTTTTTAATTGTTCAAGCTTTCTACATCAGGACAACATTATTTTTCAATACAAAAGTGCATTTAGGGGCACCCGGGTGGCTCAGTTGGTTAAGCGGCTGTCTTCAGCTCAGGTGATCCTGGAGTCCCAGGATCAAGTCCTGCATTGGGCTCCCTACTCTGTGGGGAGTCTGCTTCTCCCTCTAACCTCTCCCCTTTCATTCTCTGTCTCTCAAAATAAATAGATAAAACCTTAAAAAAAAGCAAAAACAAAAGTGCATTTAACTTTAAAACATGAAAAAAAATCCCCATTCCATATTCATTCCATTAATATCCCTTACCACATCTAGAAAAATACGTGTCTGCATTTGGTAAGTAGGAAACAAATACTGAACTAAATTGGACCTCCTGGATATGAAATAGAAGTAGAATAGAAGGTAAAATCTATATAAAAGGGACAAGTCTATAAAAATGGCACCTATAGAATATAGAGACTGATGGGAGATTGGAACAGCTGTAGCCTGGCTCTCCATTGGAGCCTCTTGATGCTTTTATATGTGGTAACTCTTTATTTAACTTTCTGAGGAACTGTCTCAACTATTTTCCGCAAAGGCTACACCATTTTACATTCTTACTAGAATTGTATTGGGGTTCTGGTTTCTCCATGTCCTCACCAACATTTTATTATTTTCTGTTTTTAAAAAAAGGTTTATTATAGCCAACCTAACAGGTATCTCATTTGGTTTTGATTTGTATGTTTATAGTGACTCGTGATGTTGGGCATCTTTTTGTGTCCTTATTGGCAGTTTGTATGTCTTCCTCGGGGAAATGTCTGTTTAAGCTCTTTGTCCATTTTTGAATTGTTTTTGTTGTTGAGTGGTAGGTGTTATTCATGTGTTCTGTATATTAATCTTTCCTCAAATAAATAATTTGCAGATATTTTCTCCCATTCTTTGAACCCGCAGAATTGTCTTTTCACTCTCTTGATAGTGTCTTGATGTACCATAGTTTTAAAATTTGATAAAATCCAAATATATCTATTTTTTCTTTGTTGTCCATGCTTTTGGTGCTGTATCGTAGAAAATATCACCAAATCCAGGGTAGTGAATATTTCCCCATGTTTTCTTTTAAGAATATTCTTGTTTTAGCTCTAATACGAAAGTTTTTTTTTTTTTTTACCAATTTTGAGTTAATTTTTATATGTAAATATGGTAGTTAGTTCTTCTTTGTGATCTTTTTTTGTCATATGAAGAGCCCATCTCCTAATTAGTAGCCAAAATGGGGTTGAGGATGAGAGACTAGAATGAATCTGATTGGAAACACTCCCGCTCTATGACTTTCCTTCTCTGTCTCCTTTTGTCTCTTTAAGAATTTTTATGTCACTTCAGCTTAATTTCTTTATTGCTTCTATCTGCAGAATGTTCTACATCCTTACTTTTTTTTTTCTTTTACTTCTGTGTAATCTGATCCTTGCCTTACTTCCATTGTGTATGCCATTGGACTTAGGAATGTTGACAGAAGAGTACATACAGAGTTCTGTTCCTGTGCTTCAAAATAATTCTTCTGGTAATGATAGAAAGAAAAGCAAAGTACGCTAGGAACTTGTCTGCTTTATTGCTATAGTATGGAAGTTAAAAAACTACAAATGAAGACGATCTGACAGTGGTTTCTAAGTGAGTATCTACAAACTTGTTTTAGAGGATAAAGAGTCTTTTTTTTTTTTTTTTTAAGATTTTATTTATTTATTTGACAGAGAGAACACAAGTAGGCAGAGAGGCAGAGGAGGGGGGAAAGCAGGCTCCCTGCTGAGCAGAGTCTGATGGGGGGCTCAATCCCAGGAACCCTGATCATGACCTGAGCGAAAGGCAGAGGCTTAACCCCCTGAGCCACCCAGGCGCTCCGAGGATAGGGAGTCTTTTTGACCAAGACTTCCAATTCCATTTGCATGTTTTTCCTCCTGTGTCCCGTTCTTTTTTTCTTCATACCTCACTGTCATGTTTGCAAACTCTCAACTTCCTTAACTCTCTCACAGTCTCCCAGCTTACTCACTTTCTAGGATGGAAAACATACTAAATTAAAAAATACTCTGGTAGTCAAAGGACTGTGTTGCCACTCATGTGAAAAATTCTTGTGCAGTATGAAGGCGCTTTGTATCAGATAGTCCTGTCTGTAGAGACATATAGTGAATGAAGTGAACATAGTAATTTGTACTTTAAAAATACGACTTTTGAGTTGACTAGTTTTTCAGTGCAAGTGAATATAAATATTTCCTTCATAAACAAAGATGAGTAACTTGGTTCTTTTTGCACTCAGGTGGGCTTTCTTTCTTTGTATTTATTTAAAAGTGTTTACTGAATTGAACCTGTTCCATTCAGTAGTTTTTGTAGGTTGGCAGGTACATTTAATGTAAAACATAAACATGGACCTGTTCATTTGGTGGTTTTGTAGATAGGTAGGCTCATTGGTATATTTGTCTAACTGTGCATAGATACCAATCCCCTGAACTTATCAAATGTTAATGAAGTAAACTTTTCAGGTACTTTTAAGTCAGTATCTGCGTCACAAAATACAGTGAATGCCTCAGTTGTTAACCATTTGCAGTGATCTCTATAAATGAGCCTGGTACAATGCTTTGTGATGTGTTCTTAACATTACATATTACCTCTGCCTAAAGACCTATACCTTTGTTTCATTTTACAGAGTTAAACTCTTCAGGAAAACCAGTTGATATAATTACAATACCATGTCCAATACACTGCTTGTGTCAAATATTAAATATGTTTATGCTATACTATCCAAATTATTCTCGTTCTGTTATATTCTTTATTATGCTGAGCACCATTCTGTGTCTTTAATGTGGATTTAATATTAAGTGCTATATGAAGTGGAAATATGAAATGTTAATGGCATGCTTAGAATTTTATTTTTCAATAGTATAATGCTTTATTTTTGTTTCATTATATCTTAACATGACAGAAGGCGTTAAATTTATGTTCAGTGGGTCTTTTATAAATTTTGCTTTAGATATTCTCTCATTAAAAATATATGTATAAATTGAGGTTATTACAGAAAATTCATAAAGTAAGCAAATATGGATTAAATGGATTATAAAATTTTAAATTTAATAGCTGTTGCTGTTTTTCATGTGACTTGGTCTTTTTTCCTATTACAGTGTCATACATTTTTTTTCTATATATTTTTTTACTTTAAGAAGGGGGAAAAATTTCTTTCCTTGCTAAGAGAGCCTAAATTTCCACTTTAGATGTGAGGTTTTTAAAATCTTAGTTATATGACATTCATTAACTTTTTATATATAGATAGGTAAGATACAAAGTACGTAATTATTCAGCTGTTACTAAGTGAGTCTGTCTAATCATTACAGAAAATAAAATACAGATGATTTCAGTGTTTTATCTAAATTAATGGCTGGCTTTTAGATTTTTTGTAATTTGTATACATGTTTCAAATAGTGAGCTTTTTAATATGTCAGCTTGGTTTTTTTATGAAATTATTTTAAAAATATTTTTATTCTGCATGTAAATTTTTTTTAATATCTAAGGTTATGTCTTTTGGGGTATGTCTTAATACACGCTGCTAATATTCCTTTGAAAAGTGGTTTGGTTGGGTCATGAAGAACCGAAATCTGAATTGATGTGGGCAACAGAACCATTTTGGTTTCTTACCTGGTTGACTAACATTGTTTTCCGTTTTTATCATTGCCAAGTAATTTCTTAGATGATTTGCCAACACATCCAAACAAAAATCAGAAAGCTGTTTTTCTCTGGTGAGAGCAAGTATGTTATGGTCTCTGAATGGTTCCTTCTAGCTTTGTATGCATATTTTAATTCAACACATTTAAAAAATTCAAATATCTATATGGCTGCTGCTTTCAAGGTTGAGAAGGTTTGTATTGTTACTTCTGTAATTACTGCTTGCTGTTGTCTTCTGTTACATGGTAAGCTCCTTGTGGAAAGGAGCAGTGCTGCTTTCGTTCCTGAATACCCAGTGCCTAGGGCAGAATCCATCACATAAATAGTACCTAAGAAGCATTTATCAAATGAATAAGCCCTCATGCATACTTTTATATATGTATATATATATATAGTTTCATATAATTTTTTACTTTAGGGATCATCTGGTCCAGCTTCTTCATTCTATATAGGACAGGGAGCAGACGTTTTTAAGTTAAATGACTTGCTCATGTGTCTTTTCTTTCATGTTCCATTAGTTGAATGTTAGTAGAGATATTCTCAGGTATACCATATACATTCTTTGAAAATATCTTCCTTAATATTTTAAATATCTGATGAGATACTTATCTAGATTTCATCCTTTAATTACAGTAGATTTATTAATCATTGAAAAAGTATGGTCTAATTAGTAACAGACTTAATTTTCTGTTCAGTATTTTTTTTTAATTCACTGTTTGCTTTAATATTTGTTTTTCAATATTTGTTTTTATTTATTTTTAAAGTTTTTATTTATTTGAGAGCAAGAGCGAGTGAGAGAGTTCACATGCACACACAAGCAGGGGAAGTAGTGGGAGAGGGAGAAATAGGCTCCCTGCTGAGTACGGAGGCCAATGAGGGGCTCTGTCCCAGGACCCCAGGACCACAACCTGAGCCAAAGGCAGATGCTCAGCCACCCCGGTGTGCCTCAATATTTGTTTTTAAATGGAAGAATTTAGTAATCTTTTCATTGTGCCCTGGCAAACTATATTTCCTTTTCTCACAAAGGGGCCAGTTACTGGCTTGTGATCATAATTTATAAAGGTAATGTCTAATTTAAGGCAGGACAGTTTTTACAATAATCCAAACTGCCTGGCTTGCTTCAGACATCCTCACAGCATTCTCTTATTGCTTGGATCTAAAGCTGCAAGTCATTTTGTTTGTAAGCCCACTGCTTAGCTTGCATTGTCTCCTGGTTCTCAGACTACATGACCACTAAACATGACAACTGACAGCAACAGGCCCACTAACCTTGAAGAGTGATCTAGGTATTTAATGAGAAAAAGTGGTTTCCCTGAAGTCTGAAGGCATGTTCCCCTAAGTAACTGTTAAGGAGTGCTCTTCCTATGCAGTGGAGAGACCCCATCAAAATATGCCCTTGATTCCCTCTGTGGTACTTAGAGCAGAATTGAGAACATTGGAGAGTCCCTGACTGTCACAGCCAAGCAAAGGATGGCATGCCTGCGTATTTGAGGATATGTGAGAAAAGGACTAGAAACGTTTTCAAATTAAAAACAAAAAACAAAAAACTGTATTGCATTGAGTTATTAAGATTCTTAATGTTCTTTAAGAATGTATTTTGAAGCATGAATGGATATCTTTCTTAATATGTTACTCTAAGGAGAAATTGAGAAACTAGTTTATGGTATTCTTTTTCTTAGCTGCAATTTTCTGCTCTTTGCCACTTCCAATAATTTCGGTTTTTATGGTATTCAAGATAGTTGGATTTGAGCTGAATTTTCTCATTTTCTGTCTTCATTGATTACTTTCTTACTCTGCCCACAGTAATTGTATGGTCTCTTTAATATAAAATACACTGTATTAAAAGTCAATGTTTATATAGAATGAACATCATCAACTTCTTGTAGTTCTGAACTAGATTCCTTTCATTCAAGTGTTTATTCTTGGTATTTGATAGGGAGTCAGAGATCTTGACCCATTAATATTGCCTCCTTTATTTAAATTACCTGGCACTAGGAAAGTCAAAATTAAATTGGCCTACCTCTTTCTTTTATATGAGTTAGTGTCGGAAAAGTTTTGGTATTGTTTTGTTTTGAGCACCGGTTTTTGTTTTTCTCCCACGTGAACTTTCGTGTCTCTCCTTTCTGTTCTTTGAAAGTACTCTGTAGGGGCGCCTGGGTGGCTCAGTGGGTTAAGCTGCTGCCTTCGGCTCGGGTCATGATCTCAGGGTCCTGGGATCAAGTCCCGCATCGGGCTCTCTGCTCAGCAGGGAGCCTGCTTCCTCCTCTCTCTCTGCCTGCCTCTCTGCCTACTTGTGATTTCTCTCTGTCAAATAAATAAATAAAATCTTTAAAAAAAAAAAAAAGAAAGAAAGTACTCTGTAAAGAAAATGGAACACTTGCATGATACTCTGAGTAATTGCATAAAGGGAAGGAACATTAATTATTTTTAAAATACAGTGATCAGTTAACAGCTCTCAGTTTATTCTCTAATCTTTGTTCCTTGTAAGAGTAATCAAAAACTAAAATGCTATTTAAAACCTCATTAAGTTTTGAAATATTTGTCTGGGTTAATGTTTGTGTCAATGATCTCAACTTTATTTGGTAAGGGCATTTATAATATGAAAGCTCTCCCTTAATCAAAATTCTCACGTTGTTTTCAGTTCTCCCTCATCACAGGTTGTGCATTCTTAATGTGGCTTTTCTATCTGCTGATCTACTTACTATTCTTTTCTCTGTTCTTACTCTGGATAGGACCTGCCATCTGTGCCCTCTACCATTATTCTGGTATTGACCAGAATGTCTTAAGAGGCAGTCCCTTAACCCATTTTTCTCTAACTCCCGACCTCATGCTTTTTTGGCAAACCTATTGCTTGCAGAGTCAGTTTACTTCCATGGTTTGAGTTTTCTTAATCTGTGAAGTAAATTCATTGATAGATTTTTAAGGCATGTTCTAGTTCTAAAGGTTATTAATTATAATAACAATAAAAATATTGTGTTACTACATTTTATTAAAAATAGAGAATAAGTCTGGCCGAGAAAAGAACAAATCTAAAAGAATAGTGTCAGAACAGGGGAATACCTAAACAAGCAAAAAACACTGAGAAATTAGAACAGAAAGAGGCAAATAATACAGGAGTAATAATATTAACTAATATTTATAGGACTGTAAGTTACCATGTATGAAGTACCTATTATTTCAATAGGAAACATATTTAAAGAATTTTCCAAGGCATCTCTTAAAACCATACAGAATACTCATTATTTTAAAACAAAACTGTCATCCAAGATAGTAAGACCATAGTATTTAAATACTGTTATTCCAGTATTTTATAAGTGTGTATAGTTCCTTTCATCTAATTCCAAAATTTGTCTTTTTTCTTTTCTGCTTGGTCCAATGCTCTTTACACATTCCACAGTCTCTACTTTAAGTTCTTCTGATAGCCAGTCTTCTTATAGGACTCTTCAGAAAATGGTGACCAGTTAGCGTATGTACACTGGTGGAGCTTAGGTGGTGGGCATCATCCTGTACCAAGGCAGCAGCTGTTACTTTAATGATGTGCATGTTTCTTTTACCTTGTTCCTAAGAGAATATCCATTCTCTGTGACTCATAAATCTTTCTCCCTCATGATGAACATTTCAGCTATTGAGGCAATAACTGTTTTTGTTTTTGTTTTTTGCTTTTTTTCTTTCTTTTTTTTTTTTTTTTGCTTATTTGATGTATTTGACAAGTCTAGAATATCATGGTGATGATCTTAAGTTGCAACTACTGTTTTGTCCTAATTTGAAATATAATTCATGCCAAAAACCCAAATTGAATAGTAAAAATGTCTCATATTACAAACTAACTACGTAACAGATAGTTTTGAGTAAAGAAAGGTAAAAAATAATATATCCTTGTTTAGTTTACGTTGATGTTAGGTATAAGTAACCATCATGAACTGTCTTCAGTTATCTCATAAGAAGATAGCTTGTTTTGTTTTCTTTTAAACAAAGTACGCAGCATTAACTTCCATAACTATATCCAAGTAAGACCCACTTCTAGACATTTACATTCAGCTTTGCGAAGGGCAGAGATACTATATTTTCTCTTCATTTTCCACCTTCATTCCAGTTTTGGAAGGAACTAAATAGCTTTCATCTCAAGCATAAGGCAATTTTCAGTATTCATGGGAAAGTTAAAAGTACTGTAAATATTTAGGAAGGTGATACCATGCCAGTATAAATACCAAAAGGGATGTGTTGAGTAGAATAATATTTGTTTTAAAACTTTTTGAAGTTCTTACTATGTTTGATTATTAAAAACTAGATGTGCTGTGCAGTCTTATTTTTTTCTTTTTTAAACACAGTCTTATTTGATACAGAATACACTGAGTCTGATGTAGAGAATGGCTTGATAAGGGCCACATAACCAGCCCCCGGGAAGTTCTAGGAAGACTTTCCTAGAGCGCATTCCATTCTTCCTTATTATCTCTAATTATCGCTGTGGCCCTCAGCAGCTTCCAGCAGATACAGACCTAATCCCTTGCCTGGGGGGTGTGCCCTAGGCCCTAGGAAAGCCAGTGTTTGCACCAGCAGTAGCACTTTGCGTGGGAGTTGTTACAGGCATACATTTCAGGCCCACTCCGGAGCAAGAATATACTTTCGCAGTTAGGTGATGACCCAGATCATTTAATGCCTGGTTTGGGGCCTCTGTTACATCATTTAGTACTTCTACTAATGAGGACATTTTCATTTAAAAGCTTATTTTTAGTTCTTCATGTTCTGGAGTTAAAAACGCTAGTGAGTTTTCCATTTTCCACAATAAATATATATAACTTTTGAACATAAAAAGATGTTAACTCATTTTTAATGTTTCTTCCTTTCATTTGAGTTTTTACAAAAATAAACTGCCATTCCTTTTTGCTTTAAACAAATAGATTCATTGCAGTGGGGAGTAAGTTGCACCCTGTGAAACTCAGAGAGATTGTCGGCGTTGAGTGGGAAGGCCATCAGAGCCGTTGACTCTTAGCTGGGTGTATATGTAGGAAGCATCTCAGAATATTGAAAAACTTAGCGGAGTAAAGATTTCCTACTATTTTATGAGAAGGTTTTTTTTTTTTTTTTCTGTTGATTTTGCATTGTCTGTAAGTTACAATATTACGCTCTTTTATAACACAATGTCATTTAAAACTAGAGCATATTACCTTAGCTTCCTGATGTGTCTAGGAGGGAAAAATGGTCTACTTGCTGCTTAAAAGCAAAACAGAGTAAGAAAAAAAAATGTAGAAAAAATTGTGGTTTCTTTACGATACAAATTTGGTTTCTTTTAGTTATGGTAACAGGGTAAGGGGTGCTAGTTTAGATGTCAAGAGATCTTTCTGGTCTTGGTTCAGCCAGTAGCTGACATTATGTCCTTGGGCAGATCACTTCATCTCTCTTTTTGGACCTTGGTAGCTTTATTCGTTGAACCAGGAAGTTGACGTTTCCTGTTCTAAAATGTTACGATTCTATTTATGAGTTTCTCTTTAATATGGCATAGTTACTTAAGTGAGGTTTTGTGTACTTATATGAATCTCTTTTAATTTTAGATATGATGAATGGATTAAAGCAGATAAAATAGTAAGACCTGCTGATAAAAACGTGCCAAAGATAAAACATCGGAAGAAAATAAAGGTAAGTGGTTATTTTGCTAAAAGTGCTTTTTTTGCTACATCATAGCTGTTAATTAAAGAACTTTTCCTCTAAAATATGCATTAAGTGTGTGTGTGTGTGTTAGTGTTGGTAGAGATAGCAATACTCAAGAGCAGTGAATTTACCAAATGCTAGATCTGGGTATAGTTAGTATTGTCAGCTTATGGAAAGGTCTTTTGGAAACAGTACTGTACTAAGTGATCTTTGAGGCTTGTTTTAATCCCAGCATTGTGTAAGGCCACCCAGCCAGGTTTCGCTTACTTATTTCCGTCCTTTTTGCCCCTCTCATTTCTAGCTAGGAGCCATAAAATAGTATGACCGGGAGCCTGGCTTTTAGTCTAATGCCTGTAAACTATTCAGGGGAAGAAAAGGAGAGGGTATCTGAAAGCAGAGAAGAGCTGGTGGCCCCAGATCATGCAAGCTTTCCCCAGAGTGATTGTTCTTTTCTCACTGTAAAATTGGATCTGTTCTTCAAGTTTTGGTGTAGCAACCCAGGCGCTACAACTAGGGTTTCTCAAACCCCTTTCATCTCCACTTTTGGTCTTTACTGGGAAGTATGGAAATCAGAATATGTAGTATTATCTTTAGCTACTGGAAGGGTTGTGTGCGAGTGGTGTTAAAAAAGCCCATTTCCACAGACAAAGCAAGTTTTAGAAGGGAGTATTTCTCAGATAGAGGAGGAGGTAGGGATGGGAATATTCATTCTGGGGGCGCCTGGGTAGCTCAGTGGGTTAGGCCTCTGCCTTTCGCCTAGGTCATGATCTCAGGGTCCTGGGATTGAGCCCTGCATCGGGTTCTCTGCTCAGCAGGGAGCCTGCTTCCCCCCTCTCTCTGCCTGCTTCTCTGCCTACTTGTGATCTCTGTCAAATAAATAAATAAAATCTTTGAAAAAAAAAATCATTCCCTAGGGAGTTTTTCCCTAAATATTTATTCTCAGTTCAGTTCTTGCCCCCTCCCAGGGCATATATTACAATTCCTGGTCATTAGGGAAGAATCATGTGAATTTTGGAAAAGCTTTCTAGATAATACTCTTTGATATTACACACTCCTCCCTCACTCTGTCTCATCTGTCTTCTGATAGCCATTAAAAGCCATATTTGAATTCTGAATGGGGTGGACTTTTTCTGCCCTAAGAATACAGGATACATTATGGTCTCTGGAATAAAATAATGAAGTAGTGAAAAGGCTAGCAACAGGAGAAAAAATGGAGCAGCACTAATTACTGATAGGTTGTGGTCATCTACCTGCACATCAGGCTTTTCATTGCATTCTGAGAATTAAGTCTAGATATCTTAAGTGAGTGGCTCTCACACTTGAGCATCTATCACAGTCACCTGGAGGACTTGTTGGAACTCCGATGGCTTGGCTCCATCTCCAGCATTTTATTTTTAAAGATTTTATTTATTTACTTGAAGAGATCACAAGTAGGCAGAGAGGCAGGCAGAGAGGGAGGAGGAAGCAGGCTGAGCAAAGAGCCCGATGCGGGCCTCGATCCCGGGACCCTGAGGTCATGACCTGAGCCAAAGGCAGAGGCTTTAACCCACTGAGTCACCCAGGTGCCCCCATCCCCAGCATTTGTGATTCACTAGATCTGAGGTTGGTTCCGGGAATTTGCATTTCTAACACATTCCAGTAAAATGCTCTTGGTGTCAGTCCAGGAACCACACTTGGAGAACTATTACCCTGAAACATCTGTAATATGTCATGAATTATCTTCTCTGCATCCGGAATGATGATAGTGATGTGCCGCTTTTGAGAGAAGTGTGAAAGTAGTCCCTGAGATTCCGTAGTCTGTCTCTGTGGTGGGACGGCAGAGTTGTCTACTGCTCCGTCATGCTCTGCAGCATCATTTAGGAGGCTCGTCTCAGTGATTTTTCCTATACATTATTTTCAAAACAAATTTAAAAAGTAGTTTCCAGGAAGTATTTTAGTTTGCCTCTCCTCATTTTAGTTGTAAACGGACAGTTTTTTTCGACATGAGGGAGGGAGGTTGCCTTGTGACTTCACTTTTTAAGAGATCATTTGTTTAGAGTTATACCCAGTGTCAGCTAACTGAAGATGTTTGGAATTTTGTCATTCCCAACCAACATTTTATATTGAAAATGTTGGGGCGCCTGGGTGGCTCAGTGGGTTAAGCCGCTGCCTTCGGCTCAGGTCATGATCCCAGGGTCCTGGGATCGAGTCCCGCATCGGGCTCTCTGCTCAGCGGGGAGCCTGCTTCCCTCTCTCTCTCTGCCTGCCTCTCTGTCTACTTGTGAGCTCTCTCTGTCAAATAAATAAATAAAATCTTTAAAAAAAAATTTGTATTGAAAATGTTACACGTTTTGAAACTACCAGGTTGAAATTTTTTTTAGTAAATATTTAAGCCTTTTGGGTTTTAATTTTGAAGAATTTAAGATGTCAGTTATTACCAGTATGTGGTTTGTTAGTCTGAATTGCTTATGGGATCACTTATTTATCTCCACTATTAAAATTTAAATATTAGACAAAAAAGTTTTATTTATCCTACAGTATTTGTTTAAAACTTTGGAAAAACATTTTTGGCTGTTTGTGAGGAGCTTCTTATGTTCTTTATTCTCGTATTATTTAATGATATGTAATAACAACTTTGAATTTAAAATGAGTGTTAACATTGCTACTAATAAATGCTTCATGATAAATTATGGCTAACATGAGATACTTTTTTTTCTTAACCTAGAATAAATTAGATAAAGAAAAAGACAAAGATGAAAAATACTCTCCTAAGAGCTGTAAACTTCGGCGCTTGTCAAAACCGCCTTTCCAGACAAATCCGTCTCCAGAAATGGTATCCAAACTGGATCTTACTGATGCCAAAAACTCTGATACAGCTCATATTAAATCCATAGAAATTACTTCTATCCTTAATGGACTTCAAGGTAAACATAACAAATGTCCTGTTGCATGCAACTCTGTTTTTAGTTGTTACAAGTCAAATTCTATAAAGCCAATTCACTGTTTTTTAATTGGACCATAATTTTGTTTTCTGTTGTTACTTGAAATAAAATCAGCTATTGATTGATTGGAAATATTTCTATCAGTAGTAGACCTAAAGGTGTCATTAAATTTTAGTTACGATTTATTATTCACCCTACCGTACTGTACTGTGGGTTTTTCAGGTACTGTCCTTCTTTGTTGCCAGGTAAAAGCATGGTTTGTCTTATGAAATATTAGACTATATTGTTATACTGAATTTTTTATAAAGAATACCAAACTTTGCTTATCTTGATTACATCTATTCTGATCTTTTTTATGATGGCATTATTGCTTAATACTTAAGGCAGAATGAAGCAGAACTATCAAATAATAAAAATGAGGAAGACTGGAGAGGGGATTTAATCAATTTGACTGTCAGGGAAAGGGGGAAATATGACCTGTTAAATGAAGTATGTTTCTTCATAAAAATATTTGACATTTCTCATGACTTAAGAGTTTGGATTTTTACTCATTTGGAGTAAGACAGATTGTTTTATGTCTCTTAGTTTAGATGGTTATTTACATGAACCAGTTTTATAATGCTATAAATATTCTTAAGTTCAGCCTGTAATTTTCTGATGTATCAGATACATAGATAGTATATCAAAATGTTTACATATATATGTAATTTAAAGAATAATATAAATATGATCATTGGTATGTCTACCATAGTGATGAACAAACAGTATTTATTTAAAAGAATTTTGCATTTCTACCCCAGAATAATTAATATCCTGACTTTTAAAAATTTTTTTTAAAGATTTTATTTATCTGAGCGAGTGGGTGAGAGAGAGCGAGAAGAGAGAGTGAGTGCAAGCAAGGGGAGAGGCAAAGGGAGAAGGAGGAGCAGACTCTTCGCTGAGCAGGGAGCCTGATGCGGGCCTCGATCCCAGGAGCCCAGGATCATGACCCAAGTTGAAGGTGGATGCTTACCCAGCTGAGCCACCCAGGCACCCCTAATATCCTGATTTTAGTGTTATTGTTCCTTTATTTTTCTATAGAACTAAACATATATGTGTGTGTATAAAACATACATTTCTGAAGAGCATATTGTTGAGTTTTTTTTTAATTGAGTAGCAAGCATAAGCCTTGCTGTGTGAGAAAAGGTGCTGTTGCACTCAGATGAAAGCTGCCTGAGAATGTTACCTGAATAGAGTCTGTAGGCCGTATTCTTACTTCATGTTCAGCTTCTCTGAGAGTTTGCAAAATCATCTCTAAGGAAATTCAGTGTGGCAAGGTCATAGAGGCGTTCTGGGATACATTGAGGCCCTCCATGATCCGTACATTTGATGTAATTGTAGTGGATGATGAACAGGTATATGGGAGTAGGAAGCTGCTCTGTATTTTGTGATTTTAGGCCTACCAAAGCCTCTTACACCTTACCTTACACATCTAGCTTTCAGGTGCAGGTCAGAGCAAAATGTTTCTGCTGGGTAGTCAGCTTTCGACATTCCTTTTGACTGTGTGGGGGCAAGCTAAACCTCTTTAAACTCCTTTCGACCATGTGGGGCTTGATCCCGTGTTAGTGATAGTAGTCCTTCACACTACACTGCTAGAATGGACTGGTTTCCTCCTTCATCTGGTATACGGATATCTTCCCGGGGAGATCCCATTCTACAGTCACTCACTCTTCAGAGTACTCCTTGGGATAGCTTTGTTTTGGCATCTCATGTTTTTTAACCCTCCTTGAGCATACAGAACATACTCTCTAGTAACTTTTCAAGAACAAGTGGGTGAGAAGGAGGTAAATTTTGAGAGACTGTGTAAGTCTAAGAAAATCTGTTCTGTGCATGGTTTAGTTGGGTTGAATATTTTTCCTTCAGTATTTTATTGGTATTGTCTTCTTTTCTTCTAATGTTGTTTCTGTGAAGTCCAGAACTCTTCCAATTACTCATTCTTTCTGTGTGACTTGTTTTATTTGTTTTGTTTTGTTTTTCACTTTTTGCTTTTTCCTATCTTTGGAATCTTGAATCTTTGTTTCTAATGTCCTAGAATTTCACAGTGATTATGGCTTATATGGATGTATTTTTATCTACTGTCTTGTGTTCTTGCTAGGCTCTTTTCATTCTAGAGACTTGTGCCTTTCTGTTCCACGTTCTTTTTTTGAATTATTTTGTTGATTATTTCGTCGTCTGCATTTACTGGTTGTGAGAGCATGTGTGTGTGGTTTTTTTCTTGGCTAGTCATTATATCAATATTGTACTTTCTGTAGTATATTCTATTATGTTTCTCTTTCTGGGGTTGGGCTGTTATTAATTATTTCATATTTTTCTTTGATTCCTTTTTTTTTTTTTTTTAAAGATGTATTTATTTGAGAGAAGAGTGTGTGTGCAAGTACACGATCAGGGGAGGGGCAGTGCGAGAGGGAGATGGGAAGACTCCCTGTTGAGTTGGGAGTCTGATGCAGGGCTTGATCCCAGGACCCTGAGATCTATACCTCAGCTGAAATCAAGAGTTGGACGCTTAACTGACTGAGCCAACCAGGTGCCTGTTTTCTCTGACTTGGAAATTTTCTCAACTTCAACTTATGATCCTTTTTTTTTTTTTTTAAAGATTTTATTTATTTGTCAGAGAGAGAGAGGGAGAGAGAGCAAGCACAGGCAGACAGAATGGCAGGCAGAGGCAGAGGGAGAAGCAGGCTCCCTGCCGAGCAGGGCGCCCGATGCGGAGCTCGATCCCAGGACGCTGGGATCATGACCTCAGCCGAAGGCAGCTGCTTAACCAACTGAGCCACCCAGGCGTCCCTACTTCATCTTATGATCCTTTTATTGACTATTAATTTACTGCTCTAATGCTTAGTGACAGCTGTAGTGCTTTTAATTTTCAAGAGCTCTATTTTCTATATGGTCTTGTACCATTTCTGTTCTTTTAAGATGGGTACAACATCTTATCTTTCTGTCTTTGCCCTTTCCAAAGAATGTTATTTGTGTTTGTTCTTCTTTTGCATGGGTTCTTACTTCCAATTTGTTTTTTCCTGCTTTATTGTTTTGATCTCTTCCTTATGAAGGACTTTTTCCTTGGCTGTCTTCTCCCGATTAGGAATCTTGAGCACATGATTGGGACAGATCAACTTTGAGTTTCACTGTAGGGTGTTCTGGGTGGGTCAGTTTTTGGAGAGGACTACTGTCAGATCTTTAGGTCTTTTTCTTAGACTAGTTGCATTCTAAAGAGAGGAGTCTTCTAGTCTTGACTGGAGGGTAAAAGAATGGCTATCCAGTTGAGGAATAAGAAAGGGAAGAGGGGAAGTTCTTAGCTTTTTTTTTTTTTTTTTTTTTTTTTTAAGTAGACTCCACACCTAGCATGGAGCCCAACACCAGGCATCAACTTACGAGCCTGAGGTCAAGACCTGAGCTAAGATCAAGAGTTGGACACTTAACCAACTGGGCTACCCAGGGGCGCCTTAGCATTTTTAGCTCCCTGACTTCACTGACTTCAGCATCACACCTATATCTATGCCTTCAATAGTTCTTAGCATTGCCTAGGCCAGGAACTCTGTCTTACCATCTTCAGAGAATAAACTTCCAGAAGAGAAGTCACCTAGCAAGTGGCAGTGGGAGTGAGGATCTAGGAATGTAAATACTTTTTCTTTCAAAAATTTTATTTATTTATTTGAGAGGGAGAGAGAGAGTGAGCCAGAGAGAGAGAGAGCACACAAGCCAGGGGGAGGGCAGAGGCAGACAGAGAAGCAGACTCCTGCTGAGCAGGGAGCTTGACCATGTGGGGCGTGATCCCAGGATCCCAGGATCATAACCTGAGCCTAAGGTAGAGACTTAACTGACTGAGCCACCCAGGCGCCCTAAATGCTTTTCAGATAATGTTCACCTAATGCTTCTTATTTTGGGCTTATTTTCATAGGTACATGGTATAGCTAGTTATCCCTGAGTCTCTGGCAGACTGGTTTTATTCTCAGCCCCATTCACTGCTGACTTGAGAAAAAGGTTGTCTTTCTTGGGTCTGTTTACTCTCATTCATCTGCTTTTTGGCTTGCACATTCTGTTGCTATTGTCATTGTCCCCATTTTTGTTGCTATATTATTTCAGAAATAGTGTTAACATACCATATATATGATAGATATGTGTAATGTATAATTGTTCATATATTGATATGTTATTATATATTATAATAAATATATATCCCCAAATAACACATATATACGATTATGATATTTTATCATTGACACTACAAACCCCATCTTTTGGGGCAGGGCTCTGTATAGTATAATTGATAAATCTTTCTGTATCAGCATATTCATACTGTGGAATAGCTGCATCATAATTTGTTTAATTAGCTCTTGATAGGGCACCTGGGTGGCCCAGTAGGGTAAGCATCTGCCTTCAGCCCAGGTCATATTCCTGGGGTCCTGGGCTCAAGTCCCACATCCATCTCCTTGCTCAGCGGCGAGTCTCCTTCTCCCTCTTCCTCTGCTCCTCCTCACTGCTCATGCTCTCTCTCAAAATATTTTTAAAAAGTTTTTGATAAAGATATTTAGGTTATTTCGATTATTTTTCCTATTATGCATAATTCAACAGTGAGCATCACATTGGCATATTTATAGCATTTCAGATACTCTTCATATTTTCCCTTTTCTGTGGTAAATTCTAGTTTATTTTAGATTTGGCTATGGCTCAAGGTCAAGACATTTCAGATTCTTTCCAATTAAAAAATGATTGTTGCTATGAATGCATGTGTATATGTAGATGTAGATGTATATTTATTTTTTATTTTTTTTAAGATTTTATTTATTTATTTGACAGAGATCACAAGTAGGCAAAGAAGCAGGCAGAGAGAGAGAGAGAGAGGAGGAAGCAGGCTCCCTGCTGAGCAGAGAGCCCGATGTGGGGCTTGATCCCAGGACCCTGGGATCATGACCTGAGCCGAAGGCAGAGGCTTTAACCCACTGAGCCACCCAGGCACCCCTAGATGTATATTTAAGGAAAATAATGTGAGGGGCACCTGGGTGCCTTTGTCATTTAAGCATTCTGCCTTCAGCTCAGGTCATGATCCCAAGGTCCTGGGATCGAACCCTCCGTCAGACTCACTTCTTGGACTGGAGTCTGCTTTTCCCTCTGCCCCTTACCCTGTGCTCTCCCTCTCTCCCTCTCTCAAATAAATGAATAAAATTTTTTAAAAAATGGGACACCACCCAAAAGTGTAGAACACAGACAGCTAGGAGTGTTTCCCCTTGGTGTGAAATGGGCTGGGAACAGAACAAGAGAGTGGGTGATGGTCGAAATTCTGTGGAGAAATTGAATGTCTCTAGAGAGTACTCTTTTTTTTTTTTTTTAAGTTTTATTTATTTGACAGAAATGACAAGTAGGCAGAGAGGCAGGCAGAGAGAGAGGGGAAAGCTCTGCTGAGCAGAGCTCGACATGGGGCTCTATCCCAGGATCCTGAGAACGTGACCTGAGCTGAAGGCAGAGGCTTAACCCACTGAGAGACAACCAGGTGCCCATCTAGAGAGAGTACTTTTCCACATTTTAGTACCAGAGATCCCCTAAGTAAACTAGATTCCTGATTAATCACCAAATGGACAGTTTTTCCGTTAATAAACTCTACCAACACAGTCGAGTTTTAGTAGGTCATCCTTCAGTGTGAGTAATCAAGGAAAGCTCCAGCATAAAAGATTGAAACTAAAACAGAAGAAATGACCCTTGAGGAGAGAGGTAATGAAGGTAACAAACATAAACTATTAAATTATCTCTGGTTATTATTAATCTCAGAGAACCCATAAGCATCTATAAAACAAGAACAGTATAATGTGAAAAGGGAACAAAGAAGAAGAAAAACTTGGAAATAAAAATTGAAACTATACTTCAATAAAGCATAGTTTAAATTTGAGGAAAACTTCCAGAAAGTATAAGGAAGCAGTGATGGAAATGTTAGGAGATGAGTGATATCGAGTATTATTCTAGGAATAGTGAAATTAGAGGGGAAGAAATTAACAACCACACACACCACTGTTGTTAGAGTATACTTACATGTTTATATCTTTGTTTTTTTATAATGGGGAGAGAGACACTAGCATTACTGTTAGAATCGGTCAGCCTGAGGGAATCAAGAAGCCACGGAAACAGCATTTCTGGTTACGTGTAACTATAAAAAGCAATTGGTTTTAGGAAAACTGAACAAGAAAAAAACTCAGGGTTTTCTTATGAACTGTCTCACAACTATATTATTGATTTGTTGCTTTATACCTCATATCTTAGTGAATATTATTTATTATTACACATATTATATATTATATATCATGCTTATTCTTATGTTCGCTCTCTCCTTAGTGAGTGCTGTATATATGCAGTGGTGTAGTCTCCCCACCCCCCGTATACGTATTAATCACTAGGGTCGTTCTGGAATAATCCTTAGGTGGATGTAGAAATTACCGAGTAACTAAAAGAAGAAAAATCTGGAGAACTGACTGGAATATTTATTTTTATTTTTTGACGATTTTATTAATTTATTTGAGAAAATGTGTGTGTGTGAGAGAGAGCACCAGCTGTCAGGGTGGAGGTGACACAAGGGAGAGGGAGAAAGGGAAAAGCAGACTCCCCGATAAGCAGTGAGCCAAATGTGGGGCTCAATTCCCAGGATGATGACCCGAGCCTGAACTGAAGACAGATGCTTAACCAACTGTACCACCCAGGCGCCCCAGGACATTGAATCTTTATATTGAAAGAGCCCATCAGACACCTGAAAAACCAGTGAAGAAGGAGCCATGCCCCAGTGCATTATTATGAAATTTTAAAACACCAGGAATAAAAACCACCACTTAAGATGAAAAGACAAATGACAGTAGAGTTTTTAACACTTACAAGCAAAGTACTTTCAAAATTTTGAAGGGAAATAATTTTCAACTTGGAATTCCATACCTGGTTAAACTATCCATAAAACAATGAAGTTTGAAGGTTAGGATGTATTTAGACATGTAGACAAAGAATATCTCCTCTGTGCCTTTTTCAGATGATGTGCTCCAACATATATGGGAAGAAACCAAGAAGGGGGAAGATGGGCATTTCACTTAACAGTGGGTCTCTGTCAAGAGAAAGCAGTGAAGGGAATTCCTAGGACGATGGCTGTTAGAGCAGACCCAGAGAGCAGCTAGCTAGATGGAGTAGAAAGTCGGCCTTTAGGACAGAGAGATTTGCTGAATAAGGGAACTGGATGGAGTGCTTGACTTTACGGAGCAGTTGAAATAAATGTGAAAAGGTGCACCTGGGTAGCTTAGTTAGTTGAGCGGCTGCCTTTGGCTCGGTTCATGAACTCAGGGTCTTGGAATCGAGCCCTCTGTCAGGCTCCCTGCCCAGTGGGGAGTCTGCTTCTCCCTCTCCCTCTCCTTTTCTCATGCTGTCTCACTGCTTAGTAAATCTTTAGAAAAAGAGAAATAAATGTGAAAGGCCTACAAAAGGAAGACAGAACGTAGAAAAAAGGACTTTTGGAAACTTGGAAAAATAAATGGCTCTATGAGAAAGGAAGTTTATTAAGTGTGCTACTTCTGCAGTGAACCACATTTATATACATTACAAATAGCATATTTAATTAACTAAAGATAACTATATATAGAAAGTATGGTGGGAAATAGGAGTAAGTTTCTTAAAGAATTTAATTATTTGACAGAGAGATCACAAGTAGGCAGAGAGGCAGGCAGAGAGAGAGGGGGGAAACAGGCTCCCTACTGAGCAGAGCCCAGATGTGGGGCTCAATCCCTGAGATCATGACCTGAGCTGACGACAGAGGCTTAACCCACTGAGCCACCCAGACGCCCTGGAAGTGGGAGTATTAATAAGAAAACATCCTCACTGTTCAGTGCAGGCTGAACTTCTAATTAAACAAATAGTTACTATTAACATCTTTTAATAATATACTAACTGAAAAAATAGAATTGAGACTTTGTAGGCTGAGAGAGAAAGAAAAAGAGCTGTTGGTTCTCTAGTGTGAGTGTACATTTGTTTGTAGTCATAGACACGCTGCTTTGTTATCAGTTTAAAAAAATTCAGTTATACAGAAAAGTTTAAATGTTTTTAATTGTTATTATTGTGTCAGTTATTCTTTACTTTTAGGAAACTTAGCTAAAGAACATGTATAGTTTTGTAATTACAGTTCTAAATTCTGGAGTCAAATGACTTCAGTTTGGATTTCATCTCGACTTTCACTAGCTCTTTGGCTTGGCTTACCTCTCTAAATCCCAGTCTCATAAACTATAAAATGGGATTATAATAACATGCCCCTCATAGGATTGTTGTGAAGAATCAGACAATCTATACAAAGCATATCAAAGCATCTGGCATGTAGCATTTTCTCAGTAAATGTTATATTAAAGTCATAGCAAAGGCAATTATTATTTTTAAAGATTTATTTATTTATTTTGAGACAGTGCATGCAAGTGGTGGGGAGGGGCAGAGGGAGAGAGAAAGTCCAGCTGACTCCCTGCTGAGTGTGGAGCCCGAGATACAGGGCTTCAGCCCAGGGCCTGTGACATCATGACCTGAATCGAAACCATGGGTCGGACACTCAACTAACTGAGCCACCCAAGCCCCCTGGCAATTATTTTTTATACTTAATTGAATTCATTTACTAAAATCAATTTTTAAGAAATAAATTTAGGGGCACCTGGGTGACTCAGTTGGGTTAAGTTTCTGCTTACAGCTCAGGTCATGAACCCAGGGTTCTGGGATCAAGTCCCCCATCGGACACTCTGTTCTGCTCAGCAGGGTTCCTGCTTCTCCTCCTCCTGCCTGCTCATGCTCCCTCTATCTCTCTCACTATCTTGTCTTGCTCTCAAATAAATAAAAATAAAATCTTAAAAAAGAAGATAAAAATTTTTTTTAAATGTCACTTTTGGGTACCTGGGTGGCTCAGTTAGTTAAGTGTCTGCCTTTGGCTCAGGTCATGATCCCAGGAATCCTTCTCTTCTCCCTCTCCTCCCTCTCATACTCTCTTGTTGTTTCTTTCTCTCTCTCTCATTATTTATATATATGATATATAAATTATTTATATATTATTTATTTTTATTTATTTTTTATATATATTAATATTTATTTATTATTTATATATTATTTATTTATATATGATATAAAAATTATTTATATATCATATATATAAATAAAATCTTTAAAATTATGTAATTATTTTTACATAAGGTATCAGTTACTTAGGCTACTTGTGTCGTTCTTTAAAACTTTGTGGAAATGCATTGTTCACAAATCTTTGAATAATCATTGCTACACTGAAAGTGAAGCCTACAATTTCATAAGAATACGGACTTGAAGTTAGAATTACCTGGATCTGGGACTGCGTTCTGACTGCGTTATTATGTGCTACTCAGAAAATTGAGAAGTTTCTTTTTTATGATCAGGTTTATTGAGGTATAACTTAGAAACAATAAAATTCACAACTTTTATGTTTATAATTTGATGTGTTTTGGCAAAAGTATATAGTAGTGTTTCTACTGTCACTGTGGACAGTGACTACTGTTTCTACTGTCACTGGGACAGTGACTGCCACTGTCCCAGTATAAAACATTACCGTCTTCGTGTGAGTATCTTCCCTCTCCCAAACTCCCATTTTCTCACCTGCAAAATGGAGATAAAACCTAGCAACCTAAGATGGCTATAACCACAGGGGCTAATGTATAATTTGCACAGAGAAGACATTGCTAGAAAAACTCATTAGTCTTTCTTCTTATTTTCTAGCTTCTGAAAGTTCTGCTGAAGACAGTGAGCAGGAGGGTGAGACAGGTGCTCAAGACCCGGATAACCGTGGCAGAGAAGACTCGAAGATTGATCATTTGACCCACACCAGAAATGATCTTCTTGCAAAAGAGGAACAGAACAGTTCATCTTTGCTAGAAGAAAACAAAAGCCATGCAGATTTGGTAATATCCAAACCAGTGTCAAAATCTCCAGAAAGATTAAGAAAAGATATGGAAGGATTATCTGAAGATACTGATTATGAAGAAGAAGATGAAATCACAAAAAAGAGAAAGGATATTAAGAAGGACACCACAGAGAAATCTTCAAAGCCACAAGTCAAACGTGGTAAGAGAAGGTATTGCAACACAGAGGAGTGTTTAAAAAGTGGATCACCTGGCAAGAAGGAAGATAAGGCCAAGAACAAAGAATCGCTTTGCCTAGAAAACAGTAGTAACAGCTCTTCAGATGAAGAGGAAGAAGAAAAATCAAAAACGAAGTTGACGCCAACTAAGAAATATAACGGTTTGGAGGAAAAGAGAAAATCTCTACGGACAACTGGTTTCTATTCCGGATTTTCAGAGGTGGCAGAAAAAAGGATAAAACTTTTGAATAACTCTGACGAAAGGCTTCAGAACAGCAGAGCTAAAGATCGCAAAGACGTCTGGTCAAGCATTCAGGGACAGTGGCCTAAAAAAACACTGAAGGAGCTGTTTTCAGACTCGGACACGGAGGCGGCAGCCTCCCCGCCCCATCCTGCCCCTGAAGAGGGTCCTGCGGAGGGGTCCCTGCAGCCTGTGGCGGAGGAGGAAAGTGGCTCACCCGGTGCCGAGCTCGAAACCCCGCCTCCAGCGGGCGCTGACAGTAAACCTGCCGAGGAAAAGCCAGTGGAGATCAGTGACAAAAAAGCAGAATTTCCTAGTAGTGGCAGCAATTCAGTGCTGAACACCCCTCCTACCACCCCTGAATCGCCTTCCTCGGTCACTGTGACAGAAGCTGGTCGGCAGCCGTCTTCTGTGACGGTCGCGGAACCGCTGGCTCCAAACCAGGAGGAGGTTCGAAGCATCAAGAGTGAAACGGACAGCACAGTCGAGGTGGAGAGCGTGGCGGGGGAGCTCCAGGACCTCCAGTCAGAAGGGAACAGCTCCCCGGCGGGCTGCGACGCGAGCGTGAGCTCCAGCAGTAGTAATCAGCCGGAGCCGGAACATCCCGACAAAGGTGAGGCGCGGCAGATGCACACCGCCTGCTTCGGAGGTTTCCCTCCTTGCATTTTCACCGGCTTCATGGTATCTCTCGTTAGAACGTGAGGTGTTGAAGTGAGGTCCTTGTGTGAACATGATGAACATGAAAATTTGGAGGGTAATTTGAGTCAGTGAATAGTGAATGAGTTTAAAAGCTTGAGGATTTAATGTCCTTTGCTTGAGCTGTTACATTCCATAGTGGACCAGGACACGTGCTGGAAGTGCCCCCGGCCCAAATCCAGACCTTTCTGAAGACTCATTATACACTGGTTGACTGTACGGCATGAGCAGCTTAAATATATTTCTGTAACGTTGTTTTGCAATTGTAATGTGCAGTTTCTCACAAACATTTTGATTTATTGACAGACCCCTCCACCCTTAACCAAATACTGTATGTAGGGGTTTGGAGCAACCAACTGTCCAGGCACTGCTTTCCTCAGACAACCGTGTCAAACTGATTTTCAAGCCTGACTAACTTGTGTGAGTTTGTAAAGGAATTTGATGCTTTCTTAGATGCATAGCTTCCAGATTGAAGGACCAATGTGTATGTTAATAACCTACAGTAATACTTCTTTGATTTTCCATGCAATTGTTAAAGGTGGAAATTCAAATTAGTACTTCCCAAAAGTGTTAGTGCCTTTTGATTTTGCCATGGCTATTCTTCTGTCATCATTTTTCTTATAAACCACTTCTGTGGTGTCCTCAAATGAATATAACATACGCTGACACTTGGCTTTGAAACATAGTTTTCTGTTGTAAAGATAGGATATGTATTTTCTATAACATACAGTTGTTATTGTGCTAGACTTATGTTTTTAGCTGAGCTTAAGGAGATGTGATAGAGATCAAATGAATTAATTCCAGGTTTTCTCACACAAATATTTTTTTCCTTTTTCTCTTTCTTCAGCTTTACTGAGATATAATTGGTATAACATTGTCACACAAATCTTGACTTAATACATTCTTTTTAAAAACTAAATATTAAGTAAAAAATATAGTTGCAGTTCAGTTGGGATCTTCATTGTGTTTTCACATTCATATAGCTACATACAGTATGTGTGCCATGAAGAAGAGATACAAGAGCTTATCTTCTGATAGACTAAGTTAGCACTGCCCTTTAGAATCTTAATCTTGACTAGGTTAAAAAACATTCAGCTTGAAGAATACTCCCAGATTTAGGGTAATAGAGACCATCTGCTCTATCAGATCAAAACATATAATATTTTTAGAATTGATCTCTCTTTATTTATTTATTTATTTATTTTTAAAGATTTTATTTATTTACTTGACAGACAGAGATCACAAGTAGGCAGAGAGGCAGGCAGAGAGAGAGGAGGAAGCAGGTTCCCTGCTGAGCAGAGAGCCCGATGTGGGGCTCGATCCCAGGACCCTGGGATCATGACCTGAGCCGAAAGCAGAGGCTTTAACCCACTGAGCCACCCAGGCGCCCCTTGATCTCTCTTTAGAAATAAATTCTCTCTCTCTCTCTTTTAAAAGGTTTTATTTGTTTATTTAACTAACAGAGATCACAAGTAGGCAGAGAGGCAGGCAGAGAGAGAAGGGGAAGCAGGCTCCCTGCCGAGCAGAGAGCCGGAGAGAGGGCTTGATCCCAGGACCCTGAGATAATGACCTGACCAAAGGCAGAGGCTTAACCCTCTGAGCCACCCAGGTGCCCCTAGAAATAAATTCTTAAGCATTTATTTCGTATGGCCTCATTTTAAGAAATTTGTCTACTAATACCGGAGAATTCACATATATCAAAAGTAAAAAATGTAATTTTTACAATTTAGATTTAGGATTCCCTCCAGTTAGCTTACATTAAGCTTTCTATTTCTTGCAGCTAAAAGCTTCAGAATTAATACTCTTTCAGGGAGAATTCTGGCAACTATTTTTAAGACTCTCTGCTTCAATATAGTCATCATCCTCATCACCTTCTTTATGTTTCATTTAAATTGTGATTTTAAAATAGCATTAGGAAGAGTTATCAGTAAGGTGTAATTAAAAAACTGTCTAGGGGCGCCTGGGTGGCTCAGTGGGTTGGGCTGCTGCCTTCGGCTCAGGTCATGATCTCAGGGTCCTGGGATCGAGCCCCGCATCGGGCTCTCTGCTCAGCAGGGAGCCTGCTTCCTCCTCTCTCTGCCTGCCTCTCTGCCTACTTGTGATCTCTCTCTGTCAAATAAATAAATAAAATCTTAAAAAAAAAAAAACTGTCTAGGAAGTTGCAAACAAAATAGTCAATAACCTGTTCCATTTTTGACCAAGGAAGCCATGTCTTCTTGTATGCTCAAGACTGATTTTATCATTGGTAGCAGGACTAAGAAATATTTCTTGTAGCAAACATGACATAATTTTTGAATCATACTTATATCATGTCATTACAGTATCCGACATTGTATTGAGTAGAGATGGGACTTTCCTAATCTCTGAAGAAGTCTGATAGACGACACATGTAATTAGAAATACACAGAAACATAGCAGATGTTGAGGACCAAGTTAATAGTATAGAAAAATGAACTGAAACTACCATTGGGAGTAGTGGTTAAGCCATGAAAGCCTGGCCATCAAGAAAGGTCTTAGTGAAGATGTAGGATGTGGGCTAGTCTTTGAAGAAAAGAGAGACATTTATGATAGTTTCCTAAGAAGAAGATGAAACGTTTCTTAGAATTACTATGCTGGATTTGTAAATGGTATATGCGTTAACCAGTGCTCTGGCAGTGAAGTTATTGTTGGAATAAATAAATTGGTAAAATAACTAAGTGTGAATTACTGCTAAAATTTATCCCATTAATATGGTATCATTTTAAAATTATATTAATATCATTATAAGGTATATCAATATTTTTACCTTTAATTAAATCTTAATATTTATTTTGGTTTTATTGAATTTTAACAAATTTCAGTTTTTATTTTCAGCATTTACCTATTTTTGAATTACTAAACTCATAAGCTCCCGTACTAAATTGAGAACTATTTTTGGTTTACACCTCATTTTTCTAACAAGGATGTGCATACTTTATTTGCTTTTTTAAAACTCCTTTATTGTGTGCAGTAATTCAGTTCATTAATGATAATTTATTCTAAAATTACAGTAATTTGTGTGAGAATTTATAAATCTCATAAAGAACATGCATAGTTTCAGAATTGTTCTATGCTTCTAAAATGTGGAATTTATACCTTTAAAAGCTTGATTTTATTTTGTGTTACTTAATAATTTCTTTCCCATTGTAGCCTGTACAGGTCAGAAAAGAGGGAAAGAATCTCAGGGAGGAGGAAGTTCATCAAAAAAGCAGAAACGAAGCCATAAAGCAACAGTGGTAAACAACAAAAAAAAGGGAAAAGGCAGTAAGTGTGAAACCTCTCATTATTTAAATATAAAAATAATGGCGGATATGTTTTTCCCCCCCATAAAGGAAAGGGTATTCAGGATATGGGATAGTTAAATATTTTGATTTTGTCTCTGCCTTCAAAAAAGTCACACAGAAGTCTTCTGATCCTAGGTAAATTCTAGGATTAAGCAGTTTGGTGTTGATATTCAGCAGTGGTATTGATTGCTGATGAATGATCAGGTAATTCTTTTTAAAATAATAGCCAATATAATATAAGCTCAACATCTTTATTAGTTTTATGTCCCACAGTTCTTTCCACTTGCCATTATATGTGCTATATATAATTGAAAGTGTTTCAATTATATATTATTTTTATTACAGTGAAATTGATTGCTTTGTAACTCTTCAAGGCAAAATGAGACTGGAAGAGAATAATCAAGATAGCTTTAGAGCTGTAATTCCAACAACTCTAGTCTATTACTTTTATCTTTGGTACTCCAAACTGTGTGTCCCAAGAGCAGCTATATACGGTACTAAAGACTTAACTTTAGTAATGGCTCTGTTTGTTGACCAACAGGAATTTATATACTGTATTTCTCCTGAGAGCTGCACATTTTATCTCTCTTTTGTAGACAAAGTGAGAAGCAGAAAATATGTAAAGAATTTTTTTTCAGGTGCCCCACACTGACCTCCTGCTGCTCTTCCAGGAGACTCCTGCCACCTCCACTGCCTGACCTTTGCTATCGGCCGGCTTGGCTGCACTTCAGTGCAGAAAAGGGTTATGCGGCCAGCTCCCCGAGCTTCTGCTGAGCCCATATGACTTCCAGGCGGTGAATATGGCGTCCCTCGGGGCCCCGGGCGGCTGTGCTCAGCAAGGCCATGAAAGCCAGGCTGAGGCAGACCACTGCATCAGAGTGGGGCCAAGCCTTGGGTGGCTTAGCTAGGAGTTGCCAGGGGTTCCAGAGCAGCAGTGGTGGGATTGGGAGGGGTTCACTTAAGGTATGTGTAAAGGAGTGGTGGAGTTGCTTCATTCTCCAAGTGCCACAGTGGGAGGAGTTGCTGTGTACCTTTTCTATCTAAATGCTTTTCAGGCTTTGAGAGCCTGACTGTGCTTTTTTGGGGGGTAGCTGTTAAAGAATAAATAGTGCCACATTGATCATCAGTTACTTGGAGTAACCGACAGGATACTGAAAGTGATACTTTTGTCTTCAAGACTTTACCATTTAAATGACATTTCCTAAGAGGGCTCATCTTCAATAAGTCAGTTAATGTATTCCTATAATTTTGAGGTACAACAGTTACATTTGATTGTATTCTGTGACTATTCTGTAGCAGTTATAGTTAATTGTATTTTTCCATTTTCATCATTGGGCTTGGTAAATCAGAATAAGGAAACCATTTTCTGAGAATAATTTAGTAAAGTGGAACCAACTCATGGAATCAAAGATAATACTTTGTATCCAGAAAGCGGTAATTCATGGAACTATCAATCCCATCACCTGTTCACATGGTAAACTGGCAAGGTTAACCCTTTCTGTTGGAGGACTGAGGCTTTACTCAGCAGAGGCAGATGTAACGTTTTTACATAGATTTGTGAAATCTTCATACCAAATATATTTAGCAGCGTTGAACTGATGGCTTATTTTAGTTAAAAGCTATGATGTAGGAGTAACTTGAGGAAAAAAATCATTGTACACATCAAAGTTTAGAGTTTGGAAACGCAAAGAATTTTTTATTGAATTTCATGATTTTCCATCATTGTGTCCTTATGGCCAGAGGAGTAGAAAAAGTGTTATGTGAACATGATCTGTATACAACCTAAAATGCTAAATTTAAATTCCTATAATGGGTCATTTTAAAAAATGCTATATAAATAGTAACATGATAGACTAAAAAGCCATTCCAGTACATAATTATGATACATTTGACAGTCTACCAGGTATAATGGAAGAATAGTTTGAATTTTTTTTTTTTTAAAGATTATTGGCAATTCAGGTAAGAAGAATTTTTCGGTTCTGGTTTTGTTTTTCTTAACTGAGATGCTGCTATATTTGTATATGATGACTTTCCAGGATCTAGGCAGGGTCTATAAAGCAAGTTATTTACTTTAGTAATAAATTCATATGGTTAATTTTATATTGTTTACTAAAATCAGTGAAAATTTTTTGTTACTTTTCTGTTTACTCATGCTTTTCTTTTAATTTTTCTTTCAGCAAACAGTAGTGATAGTGAAGAACTTTCTGCTGGGGAAAGTGTAACTAAGACTCAATCAGTCAAATCAGTTTCCACCGGAATGAAGTCTCACAGTACCAAATCTCCTGCAAGGACACAGTCCCCAGGAAAATGTGGAAAGAATGGAGATAAGGATCCTGATCTCAAGGAACCCAGTAATCGATTACCCAAAGTTTACAAATGGAGTTTTCAGATGTGTAAGTGACATTTAGTAAACTGACAGTTAAGAGGAAGAATCTGCAGCCTGGTAATTCCTGAGGCTAAATTACCCTAAAAAAGAGGTTGTAACCAAACTTGACACATCATAACCAATTGCAGTAGTAGAGAGCTTACTTGGATCTTGATTGGAATGAACAAGTTCCTAAAAGAAAAATTTCAAGGCAATTCAGGCAAATACCAACATTAACTAGATACTTATGACAGGATGTTAGAAATTTGCTTTAAAATAATCTCTCTTGGGGGTGGGAGTCGATGAGGTGTAAATGAGACAAGATTTGCCATGAATTGCTAGTCACTGAAGCCAGATAATGGTATGTGGGACTGCATTATTATTCTGCATACTTTTGTTTATAGGAAAGATCTCCATAATTAAAAACTTTTTGAAAAGGATTACCCCAGAGTTTCTCACATACAGAGATATTCTTAGGAATTTGAAAACTGCTTTTTAGGGCTTTTAAAAATTTTCCTACAATTTAAAAGTTAAACATTAAAAAAAGTTATACATACTCATAAAAATCTAAAAAGCGGACAAAAGGGGGCCAGAAGAGAAAAATTTACCTGCAGACCTGACATTCAGAACTTTATTATGATTTCAACATTTTGTTGTCTTTCTAGTTTTATTTCTAAGTATGATTTTTAGTGATCTATTGTGGTAATACTGTATATGAATATGGAACTTTTAGCATACTTGTTTAGGTCCTGAGGTTTACAATTCTACACACTCATTCATTCAACAGGTAAACCATGCATGTATTATGTACCAGGCATATATAGACATGGATTTTCCTTTCCTTTCTTTTCTTTTCTTTGTTTTTAAGATTTTTAAAAAAAGATTATTTATTTGAGAGAGAGTGAGAAGAGAGCATGAGAGGGGAGAAGGTCAGAGGGACAAGCAGACTCCCTGTGGAGCTGGGAGCCCAATATAGGACTCTATCCCGGGACTCCAGGATCACGACCTGAGCTGAAGGCAGTGGCTTAACCAACTGAGTCATCCAGGCGCTCCCCCCCTGCCTTTTTAAAAGATTTTTAAGTAATGTCTACACCCATCGTGGGGCTTGAAACCCACTACCCGAGATCAAGAATCACTTGCTCAACTGGCCGAGCCAGCCAGGCGTCCTTATATAGGCATGGGTTTTTATGTTGTTTTACGCTAGGAAGAAAAAAAATCTCAGAAAACAAATACGCACAAGCCTTATTTTTTAGTTTATTTGACATTTTTCTACAACCATACTATATGTTTTCTATGATTTTTTCTATGATTTTGTTCAAAAATGCATAATGATGAAAGTTTTAAATTCACAGCGGACCTGGAAAATATGACAAGTGCTGAACGTATCACAATTCTTCAAGAAAAACTTCAGGAAATCAGAAAACATTATCTGTCATTAAAATCTGAAGTAGCTTCCATTGATCGGAGGAGAAAGCGTTTAAAGAAGAAAGAGAGAGAAAGTAAGTGTTGGTCTTACTTAAACAAGCAGTTTCTGACTGCAGTTAGACTTATGTGTGTGTATTTCTGTGTATCTTTGGGCAGGTTCTTTAATTGCTCTGCATTATTTTCCTCATCTATAAAATGGAAAAAGTTATTTAAAGAGAAAAAATTATCTTAAATCACAGTGTTCACTTTCGTGGAGTTTATAATCTGCCTTAAAACAAAACAAAACAATAAAAAACCCAAATGAGATTTCAGATCATGAACAGCACTGGGGAGATATTAATGTTAAGGCAGGGATTGGGTGGGTTGTGTTAGATTACCAATGGTCAAGACCTTTTTATTGAGACCTTAATGACCAGAGAAAGTGAGAGAAGTTAAATCTGAGGGTAAAGAGGTTCTCTTGGTCTACCAGGACTGCCATTACAAAGTACCACAGACTGGGGTCTTAAACAAAGGAAATGTATTGCTATCTCCAAATACTGTCACACTGGAAGTTAGGGCTTCAACATAGAAATTTGGAGAGACACAATTCATTCTGTGAAAGAATCCTATATTCCCTAAGATACAGCAGATTATTTCCTAAGGTAGAGATTCTTAAATTTGGAACTGTTGACATTTTGGGCCAGATAATTCTTTGCTGTGGGGGCTGTTTCGTGCACTTTGGGATGGGTTTAGCAGCATCCCTGGCCTCCACCTACTGGACGCCAGTAGTCCCCCACAGTCATGACAGCCAATGTCTCTAGACGTTTTTCAGATATCCTCTAGAGGGCAAAATCACTCCAGATAGAGAAGAGCTGTTCTAAGGTGGGAACACACTTGGTGCTTTTCAGGAGCAGAAAGAAAACCACTGCGGTGAAAGTGGTAGAGACACAAGTTAGGTAGGCAGAAGCCAAATCATGTGGGGCCTGGAAGGCAAGGATGAAGGGTTTCAATTTTATTCTAAGTGAGATGGACAGCTATTTGAAAGTTTGTTGTTTTTTTTAAAAAATATTTTATTTATTTGACAGAGAGAGATCACAAGTAGGCAGAGAGGCAGGCGGGGCTGGGGGGGAGCAGTCTTCCCGCCGAGCAGAGAGCCCAACTCAGGGCTTGATCCCAGGACCCCCAGACCACAACCTGAGCTGAAGGCAGAGGCTTAACCTACTGAGCCACCCAGGTGCCCCATATTTGAAAGTTTTAAACAGGGAAACAACATGCTCTGTAGTTTTTGAAAGCAGACTCGAAAGGGGCAGTGGTGGGGGTGCCTGGGTGGCTCAGTGGGTTAAAGCCTCTGCCTTTGGCTTAGGTCATGATCTCAGTGTCCTGGGATCGAGCCCTGCATTTGGTTCTCTGCTCAGCGGGGAGCCTGCTTCCCTCCCCTCTCTCTGCCTGCATCTCTGCCTAGTTGTGATCTCTGTCTGTCAAATAAATAAATAAAATCTTAAAAAAAAAACAATAAAGGGGCAGCGGTAGAGGCAAGCTGTATTGGTTAGGGATCCCACTGCAGTGGCTTCAGGGGGCAAGTGACAGTACCCTGGACTGGGTGCTTGCAGGAGAGATGGAGAGTGGTCAGTGCTGGGTTGACAGTGCTTGCTGATGGATTCGGTGCAGGTGGAGGAGAAAGGAAGTGAGATGACTTGTAGGTTTTTTCAGCTGGAACACAAGGCTTACTTGCTGCTGACATTGGAAATGAGGAAGACCTAGAAAAGATGTGGGTTCCCCAGTGTGGGTTGGGGAACACAGAAAGGATCAGACATTTCGTTTTCGCCATGTTGCCTTATTATTATTTTTTTTAGATTTTTTTTATTTGAGAGTGAGAGAGAGTATGAGTAGGGCGAATGGCAGAGGGAGAGGGACAAGCAGATTCCCTGCTGAGTGCAGTGCTCAACAAAGGGCTCAGATCCCAGGACCCTGAGATCATAGTCTAAGCTGAAGTCAGGCTTAACTGATTGAGCCACCTAGGCGCCCCTTTGCCATGTCCCTTTTTTTTTTTTTTTAAAGATTTTACTTATTTATTTGACATTCAGATCACAAGCAGGCAGAGAGAGAGGAAGGGAAGCAAGCTCCCCGCTGAGCAGAGAGCCCGATGCATGGCTCTATCCTAGGATCCTGAGATCATGATCTGAGCCGAAGGTGGAGGTTTAACCCACTGAGCCACCCAGGTGCTCCTCCCATGTCACTTTTTGAAATGCCCTTAAGGCATCCAAGTGGAGATGTCAGGTAGATGGTGGCATGTGTAAGTGTGTAGCTGAGGGGAGAACACAGGACTAGAGAGATAATTTTTTTTTTTTAAAGATTTTATTTATTTATTTGACAGAGAGAAATCACAAGTAGATGGAGAGGCAGGCAGAGAGAGAGAGAGGGAAGCAGGCTCCCTGCTGAGCAGAGAGCCCGATGCGGTCCTCGGTCCCAGGACCCTGAGATCATGACCTGAGCCGAAGGCAGCGGCTTAACCCACTGAGCCACCCAGGCGCCCTAGAGAGATAATTTTTAAGTCATAAGCATAGCTACAGCACAGTAGTTACTGCAGATGGTTTATTAACTCCCAGTACTTGAGGCCATCACCTAGTAAAGAAATGAGGGTACAAACGAAGGAAAGCAGAGGCAAGCCCACTTTTAGTAGTAGGGCTGAGAGGGAGAAGAGCAAACTAGTAAGACTTGAGGAGCAGCCTTGAATGAAGAAAACCAGGAGGAGCTGGCCAGGAGTTGAGGAAGTGAAGAGTTGTCATCTTGTCTGAAAGGCCAGTGAAGTGACCAGTGACTGGTCAATGTTGGAATCACCAGTGACCTTTTCAAGAGCATTTACTGTGGGCTTTGGAGATGGAAAATCTGGATTAAAGCTGATTTAGCAGAAGATGGAGTAGGGAGGTGAGGAGGTAGAGATGGTGACCCTAGGAGAAAGGGAACCCTAGGAAAATGTCACATTTTGTAGTTTTGTAGCAAATTCAAAAAGGGGACATTAAAAGTGGGGGGATGGGACAAGCTTACGATTTTCTTCCCTAACTCTCCTCTTTTTCCACTGTTCCCATTCTCTGAAGCACTTTGATTTTCATTTTCCTTTTCTTTAGATGAATATTCTTCCTTTTCTCCTTTGCTGTTGCGATAAGTCCTGTAACTCTCTCCATCTTTTGTCTAGGCGCTTTTTTTTTTTAAAGATTTTTTATTTATTTATTTGACTGAGAGAGATGACAAGCAGGCAGAGAGGCAGGCAGAGAGAGAGGAGGAAGCAGGCTCCCTGCTGAGCAGAGAGCCCGATGCGGGGCTGGATCCCAGGACCCTGGGATCATGACCTGAGCTGAAGGCAACGGCCCAACCCACTGAGCCACCCAGGCGCCCCTAGGCTTTTTAATTTGTGTGCTGGCTGAAAGTCTGGGTTATGGAGCAATTTGAAAAGAAATTAAATGTTAATATATAGGAAGTATTTACAGAAACATTGTCAAAGGAAGGGGATCAGGGTTCTCTGTGATCTATAACTGTCTAAAAATAATAAAAATCAATTATAAGAAACATACTATTCAAAGGCTTATGCTAGAGCTCCTTCCCCTTAAGTCGTCTAATCCTTTTTAGAATTTTTATTTATTTATTTATTTATTTAAGATTTTATTTATTTATTTGACAGGCAGAGATCACAAGTACACAGAGAGGCAGGCAGAGAGAGGGGGAAGCAGGCTCCCCGCTGAGCAGAGAGCCCGATGTGGGGCTTGATCCCAGGACCCTGGGATCATGACCCGAGCCAAAGGCAGAGGCTTTAACCCACTAAGCCATCCAGGTGCCCCTAGAATGTTTTTTATGTAGTAAGATTTCTATTCAGAAACTGCTCCTCTAACATATGTGGTCACCGTAGATTCTCTATAACAAGTGGTTCTGATAAATGAATCCTTTCTCTGGGGAGTTAGCTCTAAAAGTCAATTCCTAATACTATTAACATATCAGTAGGAAGGGGCCGCTGGATGGTTCAGTTGGTTAAACATGTGGCTTCAGCTCAGGTTATGACCCCAGGGTCCTAGGATCATACCTCCACCTTGGGGATGGGATAATGGGATCTAACTGAGGCTCTCTGCTCAGTGTAGAGCCTGCTTCTGCCTCTCCCTGTGACCCTCTCACCCCACCCCATGCTCATGCTTTCTCTCTCATGCTCTTTCTGAAATAAATAAAATACTAGTAGGAAAATGACTATCCTAGTTATCAAAGAAAAGCAAGCCAAATATGATACTATTCCTAGCCAAAAAAAAGAAAAAAAGTATAACTGGAACCATTGGTAGGAAAATATACTGAAATTCATACACATTGCTGTAGGCATTGGCACAATTATTTTGGAAAACAATTTGACTCTATATTTGGAGAACTAGCTAAATCCAGTTCTGAGAATAGGTCTGAAGGAAAAATAGTAACCATAAAGAAGTTTGTGGTTATATTTATAATAACAGATAGAAATTATTTAAATTGGGATACATTACATTGAAGAAAAAGTAGACATTTAAATTTTTATTTAAAATGCCCAAAATTGGGGTGCCTGGATGGCTGTCAGTTAAGCATCTTCCTTTGGCTCAGGTCCTGATCTCTGGGTCCTGGGATCCAATCTGGCATCTGGATTTCTGCCTAGCAGGGAGTTGCTTCTCTCTCTCTCTCTTTCTCTCTCTCCCTCTGCCCCTCTGCATTGATTGTTCTGTCTCAAATAAATAAATAAAATCTTCTAAAAAAAAAGAAAAAGAAAAAGAGAAAGAGGTAGATTTGTGTATGTTCAAGTATGGAACAATCTCCTAAGATAAAGTGTTCAAAAAAAAATCAAGAGTCAAACACTGTACTATGATGCTTCCACTTGTTTTTTTAAAGTAGGATTGTAGCTACACATGCTTAATTTACATATCATATCTCTAGCTTCTGGAGATAACATTCTTCCAGAACAGGGCTAGGAAACATTTTCTGTAGAGGCAGATGATAAATATTTTGGGCTTTGTTGGCCAAGTGGTCTCTTCAGAACAACTTGACCCTGTCATTGTAGGTGGAAAATCTACCATAGGCAAGATGTAAATACATGGGCATGACTGTGTTCCAATAAATTTTTCTTAACAAAAGCAGGTGGGCTGGATTTGTCCTGGGGGCAGTAATTTGCCAGCCACTGTTCTAGAGTTTTTTAAAGACTATGAAGCAACTGATAACAATGGGGAAGGGGAATTTGGAGGGTTTAGGAGGGTTTTTGATGAGAAGGTTTGCTTTTCCACCTTATATTCCTGTACTGAAGGATTTCTTTTACCTTGTGCTTGTATTCCTTAAAAACATGTTTTTGTTTTTGTTTTTTAAAATACTGATTGATAACAAAGAGAATTTCCCTGAGGAAAATAACAAATGTGTTATTTGCTTTGTAAATGAAGTTAAGGAAAATGCAGAATCAATTAGCCTCCCTTTCTCATCACCATGTAAATTCCTAAGAAACTCCCAACACTGGAAGGTGCAGGAATTAGGAGGAAGGAAGCGATTTTTGGGTGGGTTACAGATTTTTCCTACTGGATTCAGAGTTCTTTTTGACATTTGTTTCTGTTGTTACAGAAAGTCGATTCTTAGTTTTATTTCCATGTCTTAGTAGACTGGGCCCATGATTTTTTTCTAATTGATCCCTCATCTGCCCTTTTTCATTAACTGTAGTTGGCATGGTCTAGCTACTTCAGATACACTAATTTTTCCTTTCTTTACATATGGTATTGTGACATTTACACTGCTCCTGTTGTCAGCTAAATGGTTTTAGAGAGTACACAGAATTTTAGTTGAGAGGACTGTTTTCCATTTCCTTCCTTTCTGTTGTTGTGTATACATTTATTAAGCCTTTGGTTTGGTCTTCCCTTTCTTCAGGTGCTGCTACATCCTCATCCTCTTCTTCCCCTTCATCCAGTTCCATAACAGCTGCTGTTATGTTAACTTTAGCTGAACCGTCAATGTCCAGCGCATCACAAAATGGAATGTCAGTTGAGTGCAGGTGACAGCAGGACTTGCTAAAGCACTTTGCACTTAATGGCTGTTGAGGGCCACGTCTTTTTTTTATACTGCACAGTGGCACAAAAAAAAAAATCAGACAAGCACTATTTTATATTTAAAAATTGTTTCTTGACAAGCTGACTTGGCACTTAAGTGCACTTTTTTTATGAAGAAAAAGTACAATGAACTGCTTTTCCTCAAGCAATAATTGTTTCCAACTTGTCTGGGAATTGTGTGTCTGGTAACTTGAAGGCCTTCCACTGTGGCAAATGGAGGCTTTTCACTGCCTGTAGAGACAATACAGTAAGCATAGTTCTTCGGTGGGCCAGAACAGGTTAAGATAACTTACTGTATATGTATTCCCTTGTATTTTGTTAAAGCTGGAACATTTGATATTTTTCCATTTATTTATGAAAAAATATGAACCTATTTTCATTTGTACGAGCTAATTGTTTTTTAAAGCAAGTCACCTTAGGGTGGCTTTAATTGTATAAGTCAAGCACATGTAATAAATTCAAAACCTGCAGTTAACAGGATATTAGACATCAATCCTGGTAACCAAATATTAAAGATTCTCTTTAAAAAAGACTGAACATGTTTACAGGTTTGAATTAGGCTAAAAGGTCTTGCAGTGGCTTTTCACGCCCCTTCAAATTGGAATGGAACTACTGTACTTTGCCATTTTTCTATAAATCAGTATTTTTTTTTAATTTTGATATAATACATTGTGTGAAAAAAGAAAATGGCTAATAAACTGTATTAAATCTTAAACAATGTATAAAGATTGTACTTAGCCAGTTCAAAGTGTATATTTATTCATAATGAATTATAACAGTTATATTTTTGTGTTTTCTTGTAAATGTTTCTTTTTCCTTAAATACAGATAATTCATTTGTATTGCTTATTTTATTATGAGCTACAACAAGAGGACTTCAGGAACAAGTAAACTGTATTAGTATGGTTCAAGGTTGTTGATATGAACTGTCTCAAAAGGATGGTTGTTATTTTAAGTATAAATAGCTAATCGGGGTGGTAGGCCTATAAAGTTAAATGCCTTGTATAAAATCCAAAATGAGCGCAAAATTGTTTTCACTTGTATTGACTTTATGTTGTATGATTCCAATCTCTGTTCTGTTTGGCACTTGTATTTAATTCTACACCTTTGTAAGACATTTGTATATTGCGGATGTGTTCATTCAAGCTATTTAATACCTGGCACTGTTAATACACAGTACTTTACTGTACAGACTGTTTTACCGTTTTAATTGTAGTTCTGTGTACTTTTTTTGGATGGAGCTGGCATGTTTTATTTGTTTTCTGGCAATACGACATGTGAGAATTTCGAAGCGTTTTGTTGTAGATGCTAACGTGTCAGAATCCTTTACATTCAACTTTTCTAAGAAAAGCATTTTCAGTCTTGTAGTGTGTGCTTCAAGTAACTAATTTTGTTGAAAATGGTTTCAAGTTACTCAAATTTGTACAGGACTGTAAAGATTTGTTGACAGCAAAACGTTGAAGAAAAAGCTTATAGAATAAAAGCTATAAAGTATATATTAGGATCTGCAAACAATGAAGAATTATGTAATATATTGTACAAATGTAAGCAAAGGCTCTGAAATAAAATGCCATAGTTTGTGAATCCTTGATTTTGTTTCTAAAAGATTAAGTAATTTTAGTTCATTTCTATATATGATCACTGACTGGAATATACATTTCCAGCCTGTATTAGCAGAAGGGGTTCACTGGCATACCAAAAAAGAGGAAGTACTTACTATACCTATAAAAATTAAAAGTTCATTAACCAGACACAGGATTTATTAGGCAATTTTTATCATTGTATATACACTCTATAGACTGTTTTGCTTGATTCTGAACATGAATATTTATGACTTGGAGATTTGTCTAAAGACGAAAAAAAATTATTTTCTTTAACATGTGGAACCGTCACCAGCAGATTTTTTCCCTTTTTTCTGTCTTGTCATTTCTTTGGACTTTGACTTTTAGCGTACTCTGCTGCACTGCACATTGGAATTATCTGGGCATTGTTAAAACAATAGTCAGCACTCTGTACTGTGCCCAGGGTGGTGGTGGTAGTGGTGGGGCAGCTGTTGCCCCAAAGGAGTTGTACTGAATTGGTCTAGGAGGAGACATGTATTAAAGGTCTCCAGTGACTTTAATATGCATCTGAGTTGAGAACCACTGCTTTTCTCCCCATTTAAAAAAAATTGGTAATTAGGTTTTTTGCCCCATTTAATGAACTTTCCACCAAGAGACAGTCCTTTCTTAAAACAGTTTTTAAGGCCTAAAAAGCTCAAATGTATTGCTTTTTTTTTTTTTTTTTTAAAGATTTTATTTATTTATTTGACAGAGAGAGATCACAAGTAGGCAGAGAGGCAGGCAGAGGGAGAGAGAGGAGGAAGCAGGCTCCCTGCTGAGCAGAGAGCCTGATGCGGGACTCGATCCCAGGACCCTGAGATCATGACCTGAGCTGAAGGCAGCGGCTTAACCCACTGAGCCACCCAGGCGCCCTCAAATGTATCGTTTTAAGTTACCTTTGGGATGACCCTTTTTTTATGTTTACAGAAATTTAACTTCTTAGGGATGAGTTTTAAAATCTGGAACAGTGCTCCCAAAATGAAGTCCTAGAATACTGGTTCCTGGAAATGCTTTGGGAGTTGTCAAGTATCTATGCCACATATAGCACTTTTTCCCCACAGAGATTCATTGTTAGCATATTAAAAACTGAGGTGGCCTGTGAAGAAACACCTGGCTAACTTCCTTTACCTCTACTGTTTTCAATCTTGCCTGGTCATGAAACCTTGTTTTTCAAGGAACTACTAATACAACCTACTTTGTATGTTACAGAAACAGTGCTCTAAAAGGGACCGATTCTGAACTTTGTTGGAGTTGAGGTTTATACTCTTGAGCCTTTCTGCCTTCCTGACAATTCTCCCTTCTCCCCAGCTCCTCTGGAGAGTTTGAGAATTTCTTGGTATTACCAGAATTTGACTTGAGTTTTCATCTGGTCTCCTGAACTAGGTTTTACCAACCTAGCTTAAAATTAAGAGGATATGGTATTTTTTTGCAGTGTTTTCCAAAACTTTTTTCCCTACTGAAATAAACTGAGAGATCTTCTTAATTTTCTTATCCTGGGAAGATTGGAGAAGCTGAAGCAGCACAGATAAAACCATTAACATTTTTTACAAAGTTTTTGTCCTTTTTTTTTTTTTAAAGTAGGCTCCATGCCCAGTGTGGAGCCCAGTGAAGGGCTTGAGCTCACAACCCTGAGATCAAGACCTGAGTTGAAATGAAGAGTTGGTCACATAAACAGACTGGGCCACCCAGGCACCCCTTGTGTGTTCTTTCCTCTGAAATTACTTTATATTTTAAACTCTTAAAAGGGAGTGAAGTGACCTCCAAACACTTAAAAACCAGTTCTGAATGGCAGTGGGGATCATTTCTTAACTCTCCAATCAAGCTTCTTTATTCCTCACTAATTATTGTCCTCTAGAAATGTGTGCTGCCTTTCATTTTTTCTGGATCCATTTCTCCACCTTTCTCTTAATTTTAAACTACTATTCAGGGATTTTTGGCTAACATCATGATAGGTTTTGTGTATATTAGATGTAATACCCAGGAGGAATACTTTCCTGGTTTAGTTGTGGAAGTACTAGATGTCAGGCCTAATAAAATATGTGCTAAACTGGATGGTCAGGGAAAACCAGTGCATACATGTTTAAAGTGGGTGATGAATGAGCATATGAGATGAATGAGCATATGAGAATTGTGACAGGAGGGTGGCAAAGAGGAGATGCAAACCTTGAAGTAACGTTCAAGGGAAATTCATCTGGAAGTGGAATGTGTAGGTAAAAAGGAAGGGAAGAGTCAGGAAAGGCCAGATGTGATGAGGTTGCAGTGCTACAGATAAGATGATTCCTGGAATAATGCTAGAGAGAGTAGGGAAGGGATGGGATTGGGAGACATTCTGAAGGAAAAAGAATTTCTTCATTGGACTGTGTAGGATAGATGGAGGGAGATACTTGAATTGCAAACAGGGACAATTTGTCCCATCTTTTGTGAAATACTGCAAGGTCACAATTAGGGGAAACCTAATTCAGACTCAGAAAACAAAACCATGGCCAAGCAGATGAATATTTTTTTTCACCATTTTTCTGATGTGGTCTATGTAAGGTCAGCTATATTCTCAATGACTTCTGTTAAGAGCTTTCAGAAAGCAGGTCTATACTCAGAGTCAAAATTCAATCCGATTTAACCACCAAAGTTCTGGATTCAATTATCTAATTATAATCTAGTATTTATCTTCTGTTACCTAAAAATCAGTTTACCTGTGTTCACTAGGTACAGCAAATAGGGGTACAAAATGGGATAAGACACCCATTCAGACATCTAGACATCTAGAGAGGGTTTGATGAAGGGTTGGAAAAAATCTATTGCAAATACCTGAGAACTTATCATAAGTGAGATCTCAGCTGGGCCTTGAAGAATGGAGAGGATTTTGCAGATGAAAATGAGTAAAGACATAATTTTGGGTGAAGGAATAACAAGAAATAAAAAAGGGTATAATGTGCCGGTTTGGAGGGACAGGAGTCTGGAAGTTAGGCTGAGAAAATAGCAGGAGTTCGGAGTGCCAAGGATCTGGTAGAATAGGGCAGAGCAGGGTAGGGCTGGAGCCTCCACTGCTTTAAACTTAACTTTGAAATGTGTCAAATTTCAGAAAAATTGCCAGAGCCATGCAAAGAATACCCACGAACGCTTGATGCTGATTCATCAAACGTTAATGTTACGTAGCCGACATCCCTGTAACCTCCGCTCTTGGTAAACCCCTCTCCCCCATCGTCAGCGACTCGGGGGTTTTCGACCGTGTGTTCCGTCCGCTTGGGCTGAAGTCCTGCACGCCGCCTGGCTGGTGGTTATTTTTAATTCAGGTCTCAGGACTCCCGAAGACTCCTTCACTCCAAGGAGAGCTTCTCTCAAACCTGAGGAGATCCAACCCGCTGCCGGAAGCCTTGCCCCAAGAGGGCCGGAGTCTCCCGCTCCCACGCTGCCTGGAGCGGAAGGGGCGTGGCCCGGGAGCGGAAGTGGCCGGGGCCCGGCAGTGCGAGCGCGGGCGGCTGCGAGGGCTGCTGTGTAGGAAGCCTTGGGGTGAGCATGCCGGTGGAAGGGAAGACCAAACGGAGGAAAAAGGGAGGTGCGGTGGAAGGGTGAGTGGCGCGTGGCACGGCTGCCTGGGCGAAGGTGGGCGTTTGGGAGCTCGGGCGGTTGAAACGGTGGGGCGCGGCGCGGCGCGCCTGAGCTTGTGGCGTCGGTGTCTAGGGACTACCCGGAGGGCGGCGTCGGCGGGAATCTGACAGGAGACTATGTGGTTGGACAAGTCTCCGGCAGCTTGTTCCAGGGCCGGCGGCCCTCCAGAGACCGCGCGGCTCGGCTGGCGTCCCTCTTCAGCAACTCGGAGCCTCCGCTGCAGCCCGTGTACGTGCCGGTGCCTAAAGTGAGTCCCCGCGTTCTCTCCCGAGCGGCGGTCTGCTTCGCGGGTCTGGCTTCCAGGGCGGGGCAGGTGAAGTCACGTTTCCTTGTGTGAAGTCACGTTTCCTTGCTGGACATCCAGTGGGAAAGAAAACTTGCTAATTTAGAAAGACTCCTAAATGATTGAAAAAGATGAGGGGTCAAACGTAAGTTCAATTTTTGAAAGGGGAACACCGGGAAAAGGAAACGGGATGAGGAGGAAGAAAGGACATCCCGAATTCAGAGACCACTCTTGGAAGGACTTTCAAACAACATGAAAGCGAAGAAGAAACTTTCTGACGCAGACAAAAGGGTGGCCAGCAGGTTAGTAGAATCCTCTTAAGTTGACGTTAAGTTAGACGGTAGAGGAATTAGGCTTCTTGGACCTGCGATACTCATTTTTTCCTCATTTCATAGTTCTCATTTTTACCAAGAAAGCTTAAAAACTTTATTATGGGAAATTTCATGTACATTCCAAAATTTAAAAAGGATGAGGAGGACCTCATATACCCAGCGTCAGCTGTTACTCACACTTGTCCAGTTTTTTTTCATCTTTACCCCGTTCATAGCTCCCCCACTAAGTGGAAGCAAATCTGAGATCTGTAATCTGAATCTGTAAATATTTCAGCCGTGAAGAAGGTGAGTTTTGTTTTTTTAAACTTACTAAGTCAGAGATCAGATTTCTGCCATTAGCTTAAAAAAGTTTTCTTTACAGTTTATTTGATCAAGATCCAAATAGTGAAATGAAACCAGATCGGATAGGGAAGGAGACAAACCATAAGAGACTCTTTTTTTTTTTTTTTAATTTTTTTTTTTTTAAGATTTTATTTATTTATTTGACAGAGAGAAATTACAAGTACACTGAGAGGCAGGCAGAGAGAGAGAGAGAGAAGGAAGCAGGCTCCCTGCTGAGCAGAGAGCCCGATGCGGGACTCGATCCCAGGACCCTGAGATCATGACTTGAGCCGAAGGCAGCGGCTTAACCCACTGAGCCACCCAGGCGCCCCCCATAAGAGACTCTTAATCTCGGGAAACAAATTTTGGGTTGCCTGGGGGAGGGAGGTAGGGAGAGGATGGTGAAGTTATGGACATAGGGGAGGGCATGTGCTATGGTGAGTGCTGTGAAGTGTGTAAACCTGATGACTCACAGACCTGTACCCCTGGGGCAAATAATACATTCTATGTTAATATAAATAATTAAAAAAGAGAAAAGATCCAAATTGCAGTAACATCACAACATTCCCGAGTAACTTTCCTCATGAAGCCACTCTCTTCAAACCCTTAATTTCTTGTTTCTCTCTCCCCAGGTGATGTTACCAAGTCAGAGAGCTATTAATTGCTAACAGTTACTAACCACTACTTTTTATGCACATCCTTAATTTCTTTCCCTTTCTCTTAGAGAAAGGTGTCTTCCTTTTTGTCCAAGATGAATTCAGTAACCTGTGATGTGTATAATAGCACAGGCCTCATCTGCCTCCTTAGGGATTGTGCTATCAGGTATATGCATTTTCTTCTTTTTCCTGTGTCTTTTCTCTGTCTACCATACAAATGTGCTCAAGATTCTCATCCTAAAAAGAGAAATCCAACAAAACCAAACCCTGTCTATAGTCTTGCTTCCCCGTTTGCTACCTACAATTCCCTTGGTCTTTCTCTTCATAGTCAAGCTTTCAGAAAAATGTGATTCTTGTGTTCTCTTCCTTTTCTGGATCTGTTTTATCTTCCATGAACTTTTAGTCTGATTGTTTGCTTGTTGTGGTTTATTTTTATTTTTTAATTTTTTTATAAACATATAATGTATTATTAGCCCCAGGGGTACAGGTCTGTGAATCGCCAGGCTTACACACTTCACAGCACTTACCATAGCACATACCCTCCCCAATGTCCATAACCCCACCATCCTCTCCCTACCCCTCCCCCCAGTCACCCTCAGTTTGTTTTGTGATATTAAGAGTCTCTTATGGTTTGTCTCCCTCCCAATCCCATCTTGTTGTGTTTGTTTTTCTATGATCTGATCAAACTTCTGAAACAGTGCTCAGTGGAGCCATCCTGACCTAGTTGACGTATTTAATAGACAGTAAGCCTTTGTCTCAAGTCCTGTCTTGCATTTCACATGGCTGCTTTTCTTTCTGCAGCTGTTAGATTTTTTGATAGCAGTCTCTTCTGATTCTCTTTTTTTATCCATTTCTTCTCAGTGTTATTGTGCGTACCTTTTCTTTTGACTGCCCTGTAAGTGTTGATTTTCCTCAGGATTCCATTTGGTCACCTGCTCTGGCCTTTTCTCTACCATTCATTCTGAGCAATATCTTTTATTCCCATGGCTGCATTGTTCTCTCTTCTCTCCTGATCTGTTTGCCTGCTGGATTTGCACCTGTATCTTCCTCTATATATAGTTGATCTTTGAACAGTGGAATGGTTAGGGGCACCGACCTCCACACAGTAAAAAATCCAAATAGAACTCTGATTCCCCCAGAACTTAACTGCTAAGAGCCTACTGTTGACTAGAAGCCTTACCAGTACTATAAACAATTGTTAAACAAATATTTTATGTTATATATAGTATATATTCTTATAATAAAGTAAACTAGAGGGCACCAAGGTGTCTCAGTGGGTTAAGCCTCTGCCTTCCGCTCAGGTGATGCTCTGAGGGTCCTGGGATCGAGTCCCGCATTGAGCTCTCTGTTCAGCAGGGAGCCTCCTTCCTCCTCTCTCTCTCTCTCTCTGCCTTCCTTTTTGCCTACTTATGATTTCTCTCTGTCAAATAAATGAATAAAGTCTTAAAAAAAATAAACTAGAGAAAAAGTGTTAATGAGAAAATCTTAAGAGAAAATACATTTATAGAACTGTAATGTATTTATTGGGAAAAAAGGCAGTTGTAAGTGGAATTCAGACACAAATTGTTCAAGAGTCAGCTGCACTTCAAGTTCAGAATGCTTCATTAGACCTGTTCTCTCCACGAGTGGTACCACCAACTTTACAGTTGCCAAAACCAGTGACTTGGGAGTCATCTTATACTCTGTCTTCCCTACACATCTAATCAGCTGCTAAGTCCTGATGATGATTTTAATTGAAATCTCTTCCTTTCTCTAGTTGCTCTGCTGTCTTCTCAGATACATTCAATTACAACTGTCTCCTTATTGATCTCACTTACCCAGTTTAGCCCCCAGGGACACCTGGCTGGCTTGGTTGGAAGAGCATGTGACTATTGATTTCAGGGGGTCGTGAGTTTGAGCCCTATGCTGGGTGTAGTGATTACTAAAAACAAACTTAAAAAAATGAAGATTGGGGCACTGAGCACTGGGGGTGCCTGGGTGGCTTAGTGGGTTAAAGCCTCTGCCTTCGGCTCAGGTCATGATCCCTGGGTCCTGGGATCAAGTCCCACATCGGGCTCTCTGCTCGGCAGGGAGCCTGCTTCCTCCTCTCTCTCTGCCTGTTTCTCTGCCTACTTCTTTTTTTTTTTTTTTTTTTTTTAGATTTTATTTATTTATTTGACAGAGAGAAATCACAAGCAGGCAGAGAGGCAGGCAGAGAGAGAGGAAGGGAAGCAGGCCCCCTGCTGAGCAGAGAGCCCGATGTGGGACTCGATCCCAGGACCCTGGAATCATGACCTGAGCCGAAGGCAGCGGCTTAACCCACTGAGCCACCAGGCGTCCCATCTCTGCCTACTTCTAATCTCTGTCAAATAAATAAATAAAATCTTTAAGGAAAAAAAAAAATGAAGATCCTGGTCCTGTTCTCTGTTAGGAGAGATGCTCAGATCTCACTTATCCACATGCACCATCTTAGAATGTACTTTTAACAAGTAGTCCTTTAGTTATTACAGAACTATTATAAATAGGAAGTCTGGTTTGACTAGGTTGTGAGTTGACCAGATTGCTTTTTTTTAAGTATTTCGCAGCCCATATTAACCTTTATAGGCGGAGTGCAGCAGTTCCCCTAGAGTTCTAGAGGCAAGAGTGAAACTAGGCATTCATAGAGCGTAAACTAAATCTCCCAAGAACTTTAAATGAACCAACTTTTGTTGAAATGAAGTTTGGTTGCTCTGCTGTTACATGACAGTTTTAACATATCTTTAAAAAATTGAGCTTGATTTTTTTTCTAATCTTGAGTTTTCTGAAGATCCCAGTTACTTTTTGATAATGCTGCTTTTTAAATTTAAATATATTTATGAATCATACATTTATATTTGGGAAAGCCAGAAGTAAGTGGGAATTTCTCTCTTTCTTTTTTTTTTTTTTTGAGATTTTATTTATTTATTTGACAGATCACAAGTAGGCAGAGAGGCAGGCAGAGAGAGAGGAAGGGAAGTAGGCTCCCCGCTGAGCAGAGAGCCCAATGCGGGGCTCCATCCCAGGACCCTGAGATCATGACCTGAGCCGAAGGCAGAGGCTTTAACCCACTGAGCCACCCAGGCGCCCCGGGAAATATTTCTGATTCTTGTGCTTTGTCAAATATACCTGACTTCCATGACTCTTACTTCTTCTTTTTGCCCCCTTTTTTTTTTGCCTCGTGAAGGGAAAATGCCCTAGCAAGTGCTGATTTAGAAGAAGAAATTCATCAAAAACAGGAACAAAAAAAGAGTAATTCTCAATCTGGTATTAAAGTAGCAGATAAAAAAGTACTTGATGATGTAGATCACACAGTTGTAAATCAAAGGAAGAAAATTGAAATCAACCAAGAGGAGGAGAGATTAAAGAATGAGAGAACTGTGTTTGTTGGGAATTTGCCTGTCACATGTAACAAGAAGGTAAGTGTGTAACCTGCATGTTGTAAAGATTCAGAGACATTATCAAACTTTGTTTACTCTTTATTGATATTCTTCCTTTATTGAATAAGTGCATAATTAATAATTACTAACATTTAACTTCATTAAAATGACTACATTAATCATTCTATGGATTGATTCCAGTACACACCCTCTCCTTTCCATTTTCATAGTCACTGCCCTGATTCAGTCTTTTGTAAATCTTACTTGATGTGTTGTGGTGGCCTTCTATCCCAGTTTTTTCTTTCTTCCAACTGTCTCTTCTGTTACATATAACTAGAATATAAACCTGAAATTGTGCCTAGTGCATAGCAAGAGGTTCAATGAATGTTGTATAAATGAATGAATACATCCTAAGTTTCTTCCATTGTGTGGGGGTCACTAAACCCAAAATAAACCCCTTTACTTTTATAGTTTACATGTAGTAAAGATTGAAGGACAGAAGTGTTGTGTACCTTATGCGTAGTAACAATTTCTTGAGTTGTGTTCTTATGAATATATATATGTATATACATGTGCATATGTATAAATTTCAGAAGAATTTTTTTGTCTTCCAACTGAATAGTCATTTTTTCCTGAAATATTCTTAAAATAAAACCTGGCAGTAAAAGATTATCAGATAAGATAATTATCAGATTACTTCTCAATCTTTTATATAACACTTATTTGATGTTCTGAAAGTAAACTAAAGTATATGTATACTTTTTTGTTTTAGAAGCTGAAGTCATTTTTCAGAGAATATGGACAAATAGAATCTGTACGATTTCGTTCTCTGGTATGTGTTTTCACCACCATGAAGTTGCAAATCTTAAAATGTATTGCATTTATGTCAGACTTATTAACATGTTGGTATTAGTGAGGTGGAGAAACACAGTCTTTTGAGTCAATAGGTCCAAATCTAGCCCAAGAGAAGAAGTGTTCTCAGTATATAGTATTGATACTTGGACTCTTCATAATTTATTGAGTTCACATAGTGAAATGATACCGTTGTTGGAGGGTGGATATTTGACTTTTGTTTCCAGAACATCACTGACAGAGTTGTTGACTTGAATTTCCATCTCTTCCATAAAGTTGTCAGGGAAAAACCCTGGTCAGGTTTTTCCTTCATTCTTAGGTAGTACTAAAGGAATAATGTGTATGACTGAAGGTAAGTGAGCTTGAATATAAAGGGGGTTTCCCCTATTTGGCCAATTAAAGATACCATGTTGTTGGTGGTGTTTTTTTGGTTTGTTTTGTTTTGCCAGCTGGCATATAGCATATCAACTCTTAGCATATGGATGAAATAGTATGTCTTTACATTATTTACCAGTTTAGTTCAGTATATTTAAAATCCTGTAGAATTTATCATAAAATATTAATTTAGAAATGTTGCCTTTTTCCAACTTACTTAATAAATGTTTTCCTTATATTTTTCATACGCATTTTCAACTTCAGTGCTTCCTCATGACCAGAGGCTCCTTGAATCATCTGACACAGTTGGAGGGCACATTCTGTTTACTTCCATCTAGGTGGAGGGTTAATGACTATGAAATCTGAATAGGGCCCTCTATCACTGGAAGATTTTGTCTTAAGCCACCAGGTCTCGTTCATATAACGTTAGGAGAGGATGCAGTATTTCCCTTGAATGTTTTTAATCACATCACATCAGAATAAGATATTTAGAATTCAATGAATTAAAATACAATTAATTTGAAGTAATATTTCAAATAATAAATTTTCCTTAATACTTTTTTTTTTTCCTCTTTTAAAAGATTCCAGCAGAGGGAACTTTGTCCAAAAAGTTGGCAGCAATAAAGTAAGTTTATAATTACAAAAAGGGAGTAGTTTTAAACTCTCTTAAATTTTGGTTAAAAGTTGAGATCATGTTTTCATGGGTTTTTATATTTGGGTAAGACATTGTACTCGACCATTTTCTTATATTTGTAATAGCATATAAACTTTTCAAATGTTTGTCTTTAAGCCTTAACAAGAAATGGTAGAGTGACAGAAAGTATTATAAAACAACTTATTAGAAAAATGTGCCATGAGAAATTTCAAGGACATTTAATTGAGCATAGTGTTTGAAAGAGAATAAGAAAGTTTTGTGCCGGAGCACCTGGGTGGCTCAGTGGTTTAAGCCTCTGCCTTCGGCTTGGGTCATGATCTCAGGGTCCTGGGATCGAGCCCCGCATGGGGCTTTCTGCTTGGTGGGGAGCCTGCTTCCCCCCTCTCTCTGCCTGCCTCTCTGCCTGCTTGTGATCTCTCTCTGTCAAATAAATAAATAAATACAATCTTTTAAAAAAAAAAAAAAGAAAGTTTTGTGCCTAGCTATTCCAGTGTAAATCATAAATACTGTATTTTGTCAGTTCTAAGGCACACATTTTCCCATATCTTAACATTTTGAAGCAGGGTGTATCTGAAAATCAGGAATGCCCCATAGTTGCTGTTGGCTGGTCAGGTTTTCCCAGAGAGAATGTTTGTGTCTGTCAGTCACCTAGGGGTACTGCCAGCCCAAGACCACTTCAAGCTCTCTGAGGGTTTGGGGACCATGCTGGTAGTGTGGCTTGTGATTCATATTCTCAGGGGATTTTCCCCTACTCTCTATCTACCTGCTGCCAAGGATAAGACATTCAAGTTTCCTTACTACTCCTTTATTTCTCATTAATCTTAAAAATTGAAATATAATTGAATTATAACATGTAAGTTCAAAGTATTCAACCTTTATTTCTCATTTGCCTTCAGTTCTGTGCAGGGTTTCCTATTAATCCCTAATGTTGGTGTTTTCTCCTAAGGACATGAAATAGTGGATTTTACAAGCAGAGTTGTATGTATTAGATATAGATATATTAATAAGTATACAGATTACATCTATAGATATAGTTGTATTAAATAATAGACTTTCATGGTGCCATGAGAGTCTAAATAATAGACTTTCATGGCACCTTAACCTTTCAGTTAAGAGTCCAACTCTTGATCTCAGGCTTGTGAGTGCAAGTACTGCGTTGGATTCTATGCTGGGCATGGAGCCTACTTTGAAAAACAAACAAACAAAAAAGCACATGCAGTAAAAAGTTTCTCTCCTAGACCTTTTCCCTATGCCAGTTTCCTGCCGTGGGCAGCTGTTATTCTTACTTTTTTGTATAACCTCCTAGAGATGTTTTATGCATTTACAAGTTGATACACATACACGTTTTTCCCCCCACACATAACTTTTGACACAGTGGTATTCAGTATGTATACTCCACATTTCCTTTTCTCCACTTACTGTAAACTGAAGATCAGTTTATCAGTGTAAAAATTGCTTCCCTATTTTTCAGAGCATCTCTGTGTTCTGTAAGGTATATGATAACTTGTGTCAACAAACTCTCCTCTCGTGGGCGTTGAGGTGTTTTTCTGGTCTTGTGGCCATTACAGACAATGCTTGAGTGAATAACCTTGTTTGCATGTGATTTTGTACATGCGAGAATTATCTCTAGGATAAACTTCTAGTAGTGGAATTGTTTGGCCAAAAGGGTATTTGCATTTGTCATTTTGACTGCTATCTCAGAGATGGTAACCTATGTGTATTTCTGGTAACCTATGTGTATTTATGTATTTCTGGTAACCTATGTGTATTCCCTTTACAAATATATGTTTTTGAGCTTTTCAGTGATAGTTGAAAAGTGATACTTGTAATTTGCATTTCTCTTATGAGCAGGCATCTTTTCATATATTCAGGAGTCTTTTGTGTGTCCTTTTATCTGAATTGTTACTATCATTTGCCCATTTTTTTGGTTGTTGAATTGTCTCTCACTGATGTGGAATGTTGAGGAAATTAGCCTTTAGTGATTTAACAAATATTTTCCGTTGCTCTTTTGCTTGGAGGATTTTTGCCATGTAAAACATACTTTTCTTTTCATATAGTCAATTCTTTTAGCTGTGTTTCTACTTCATTAAGATATAACTTAATCTTCAATAAACTGCATATGTTTAAAATCTACAATTCTGTGGGTTAAGCATATGTATGTGCTCATGAAGTGATTGCCACACTCAAGATACTGACTACTTCATCACTCTGCGTATCATCACCCCCTCCCATCCCCAAGCAACCACTGACCCTCTCCCTGTCTCTGTTGTTAGTTTGCATTTTCTAGAATTTTATGTAAATGGACTCATGATGTAGGAGGTACTCTTACCTACTTCTTTTGCTCAGCATGATGGTTTGGAGATTCGCTCCTACTGTTGGTTGTTCTGTGGCTCGTTCTTTTTTTTTTTTTTTTCTTTTTAAATGACCAGTAGTATTCCATGGTGTGGCTATGCCAAAAGGTGTTCATCCAGTGACCAGTTTGATGAATATTCAGGTTATTTCCAGGTTGGGGCTGTCATGAATAAAGATTCTAACAACATTGGTGTACAAATTATTTTTCTTCCTAAAGTATCTGGAGGTGTGGGATTGCTGGGTCTTGTGGTAGGTATATGTCGATTTTCTCAGAAGCTGCCAGATTAATATCCAATGTGGTCGCATCGTTTCACATTCTACCAGCTGTGTGAGAACTCCAGTTGCTTCACATCCTCAGCAACACTTGTTGTCAGTCATTGAATTTTAGCCATTCAGAAGGTTTGTCATGTGGTTTCAATTTCTGTTTTGCTGATGACTGAAGATACTGAGTGTCTTTTCTTGGGCTTATTGGCTGTTTGTATCTAGTCTTTGGAGAAGTGTCAGTTCAAAAATTTTACCCATTTTCTGGCAGCTTGTCTTTTTAATTTTTTTAATTTTAATTTTAATTTTTTTGGAGAGTGGGGAGGGGTAGAGGGAGAGGGAGACAGAATCTTAAGTAGGCTCCATGTGTGGAGCCCAGTACAGGGCTCAGTCTCACAACCCTGAGATCATGACCTGATGGGAAATCAGGATGCTTAACCGACTGAACCACCCAGGTGCCCTGACTTGTATAGAGCTCTTTATTGTGGATGTAAGACCTTTTTCTTTTCTTTTCTTTTCTTTTTTTTTAAAAATTTTTTAATTTTTTATTTGACAGAGAAAGAGATCACAAGTAGGCAGAGAGGCAGGCAGAGAGAGGGGGAAGCAGGCTCCCTGCTAAGCAGAGAGCCCGATGTGGGGCTCGATCCCAGAACCCAGGACCACGACCTGAGCCGAAAGCAGAGGCTTTAACCCACTGAACCACCCAGGCGCCCCGTAAGACCTTTCTCTGATGTGTATATGTTTTGGATATTTTGTCCCAGCCTGTGGTTAACTTACTTAAGGGTGTCTTTTGAAGAGCAAAAGTTTTAAATTTTACTGAAGATCCAATGTAGAGAGTGCTGTCTTTGGGTGGTCTGGTTGGGGGTAGCGGGGTTCTCTGTTGTCCTGGTTCAGCTTCATATGCAGGCAGACCATATCTGTGTATCTGTGCACACCCAGCTGGCCTTCCCTCCTGTGGCAGCCACACTGTCTTGTGCCTTTGGTGGGTCTCGTGCTGGAGAACATTTCCCACTCTTTGCCCTGCGGTAGGTACTCTGGGGGTAACAGAGTTTGCTGCCTCTGCCCCAGCAGCTTCTCCCTCTCCGCAGGGAGAATCGAGGTGGGGCTTTGTGCCCTTCCCACGGGAGCCTTGGCTCTTCTCTTCTGCATCCCACACCCCGTGGTTGTTTTGGGCTCTCGCCTGCCCTCAGTCATTCCCGGGGACACCGGCAGAGGTCAGTGGAGCAGAGACTGCTAGTGGGTGTGCGTCCCTGGGTTGGCAGCATCGAAAAGATTCATTTCAGGCCCGGCCCACACTAGGCTTTAGCAATTATTAAATCCTAGCTGAAATCGGTCCAGTTGGCTTGTCTGTCACCTGTCCTGTGAGCCAGAGCTGCCTCCTCTCTCTGATGGGCCTGTCTTTCCTTAGCTTTCAGGCTGCTTGGTTTCCCTTTGTCTTCAGCTCTGATGACTTCAACAAAAGTCACAATGTCGTAGGATGTCTGGCTTCTTACTGTTAGGGTGGGAATGATGCTATTCCTGGCTTTCTATCTTCTAGGTAGAAGTAGAACTCTAAATGTCATTAGTGTTTTTAAGTCATCAGCCTTGATACAAAACATGTTCTTGCCACATAGAAAGGAGCAGTATTGCATTCTTGGCCCTCTTCATTCCCTGTGCTATGTAAGGGTCTTTTATCACAAAGTAACAGTACAATTAAGAGTTTTAAAGTCATTTTCCATTTAGGTTGTCTTGGGGTTTGTCCTAGTCCGTGGAGGCTGCGATAACAAAATGGCACAGACTGAATGGCTTTACAGACAAAAGAAATTTCCCAGTTTCAGAGGCTGGCAGGTCAGAATCGGATGCCAGCATGACTGCATTCTGTTGAGGGTCAGCTTCCTGACTCGTAGCCAGTGCCTTCTCACTGTGCCTCACATTTTGTGCTGTAAGATAAAAATGTTAAGCTGTAAGATAAAAAAGGGGCTAAGAGCTCTCTGGGGTTTCTTTTTTTAAGAGCCCTTGTCCTGTTCATGAGAACTGCACCCTCATGACCTCAGCAACGCCCAAAGGTGTCACCTTCTGTTACCATCACATTGGGCATTAAATAGATTTCAACATTACAAATTTGGGGAGGATGCAAACATTACAACACTAGGATTGCCCTAGGACATGCTGACTAGGATGTTACCAGGTTGCAGGACTGAAGGAAGAGCTCTCTGAGTCAGCTAGATTTGTTTTAAGTCCTAGGCTGGCCACTCCTTGCCTTGTGATCACGGCACTTCTCTGAGTCTCAGCTTTCTTATCCATAATATCAGAAAAGTAACACCCATGTCAAGAGATGTGAGATTAAATGAAATACATAAAATGTCTAACATGGTACCCGGTATGAAGCATTCAGTAAATTGTAGCTGGTTTTATCAATGTAAAACTCTCAGTGTAGCATATTATTACAGAATGCCAGGAGAAATGCCCTGACATTTCCAGTACCTTTTTTGATGGTACTCATTTGTTTTTTAGCATTTTTGCTACTTCAAAGATAGTAGGTCCATGGCTTCAGAGAGAATCAGTGATCATTACTAGGCCCTTTTTGCTGATTGTTCACATCTAAATTATGTGACCTTTCTGCAAACCTAGTGAATTAGTGGGTGTAGGCACGGAACAGCTATAGCTGCTGTCATTACAGCAGAGTACTCTTTTATAGAAGAGTAAAAACGAGTCACAGCGTGCTTCCCGTTGAAAGAACATAGCACTACCTCCAGTCCGGACAAAGGGGTCCAGTCTGAGTCCCATCAGACCTCTGGATCTGACTACCAGTTTGCCAGGAAATAGGGAGGACAGAGCTACACATTGAATTATACTGTGGGCTTGCACCCAACAAAACCCAGTAAGGTAGAGAGAGAAAAGGAGAACCCCACAGGGGCGCCTAGGTGGCCCAGGTGGTTGAGTGTCTGACTCTTAGATTTGGCTTAGGTCATGATCTCTGGGCCCTGGGATCGAGCCCCACATCAGGCTCCCCACTCAGTGGGGAGTCTGCCTCTCTCCTTCTGCCCCTCCCCCTGCTTCTCTTGCTCGCTCATTCTCTCTCAAATAAAAAAATAAAATGAAGTGGGGCATCTGGGTGGCTCAGTGGTTAAGCCTCTGCCTTTTGGTTCAGGTCATGGTCTCAGGGTACTGTTATCGAGCCCTGCATCGGGCTCTCTGCTTAGCAAGGACTCTGCTTCCCTCTCTCTCTCTGCCTTCCTTTCTGCCTACTTGTGATCTCTTTCTCTGTCAAATAAATAAATAAAATCTTTAAAAAATAAATAAATAAAATAAAACAAAACAAAATAAAATAAAGGAATACATACTTGAATGGTAAAACTGTGTAGCCACACAAGGAAATGGTTTCTGTAAGAGTTGGGGTGGTAGTTACCTTTGAAGGAGGGGAGGCACAGACAGAGGCTTTGGGGTGGGTAATGGCCGCAAGGATATTGATCTTTAATATTTCTCTAAGCTGAACACGTTTGTGTAGTTTCCATTTTGCCGTAAAAAGGACAGGTCAAGTTAGCTGTCACATCTGTTTACATGTGTGTTAGGTGCAGAGCTGCATCTAAGAGTCTCATTCCTAGCTTTATAGCATGGCACGGGGGCCTGCTCTCTCACAATGATCGGTGATGAATAAGGCACAGGTGACATGTATAAAGTTGTGTGTTATTTTTTGAGTTGTTATCAAAGACTTATTAAAAGATATAAAACTTCCCCTGGAATTCTTGTCATATATGTTGATTGAGAGTGAGTAGGAAACAAGCCGTATTGTTTTAGTGACTTTGAGATTAACAGATTTCATATTGTCTTTTTTTGTTGTGCAGACGTAAAATTCATCCTGATCAGAAAAATATTAATGCTTATGTAGTGTTTAAGGATGAGAGCGCTGCTACAAAAGCATTGAAAAGGTAATTTCACTTCTTCTAGATTTAAGCAGAATGATTGTGTTTGAGTATGTCTGAGCACATGTGCTTTATTCTTTGGTTTGACTTTAGAGTGAATATTACAGTTCGTAGTTGTGCTCATTTTTAACGGCCCTCTTCCCCCTTCATATTTGTAATGCAGCAATGGCGCCCTAATTGCAGATGGATTTCGGATTAGAGTTGACCTTGCATCTGAGACTTCATCTGTAAGTGGTACTGGAGTTGTTTAAAGAACTTCACTAGAGTCTCAGAGGGAGAAATGCTTTCTTCTGAGCTTTTGCTAAGAGAGGAGTGGAATCAGCGGTGAGTGTGAGGGAAGCCAAGAAGGAAACACTTTTGCCCTGTGTGGTCACAGCGTTGGGGCCCAGAGTGGCACAGGGACCTCAGTCAACAGCTTCTGAGAGCACAGTTCTCCCTGCCCCCCTACCCCAGATCAAGTAATCAGAGAGAGGTAGCCTGCAAGGGATTGGAGACCATCAGGGCCAGCACCTTATTTCTTGTACTGAGATCAAGAAAGTTCAACTGCTCCTTAAACTGTTTTTGAGTCTCTACCCGGTGTCAGGCATGCAGGGCTGATGCATATATATAGTCTCAGTCCTTTAGAAGTTCAGAGGTGAAGTCCTTTAGAAGTTAGAGGTGAAGACAAACAGATTGGCTGTTTTATAATAAATACACAAGATGCTTTGTCAGCTTAGAAATGGGACGCTTGACTTGGGGAAGTGCCAGCAAGAAGGGACAAAGGAAGGCTTCAGGAGAACAGAAGCTCTGTCAGACTTGAAAGATGAGTCAGTGTTACCTAGGCCCAAGAAATTTTAAACAGTAGATGTGGTGGGGGCGGAAACTTAATTTGCTTCAGGAACGGCAAGAGCTTGATACAGTTATTAGCAGGTAGATTGTGAGGAGAAGTGGCAGTAAGAGTTGCTACTGGAGAAGTAGGAGGGGCCAGATCATGAGGACTGTGGTCCACCATGCTGAGGAGTCTGGATTTTGTCCAGGAGCAGTCCCACAGGTTTAAATGCAGGAGATTTGCAATTTACAAAGGTCTCTCACAGTGAATGAAGGCTGCGTTATAAGAGCTCAGCACAGAATCAGAGTTGGGTGTCAGTGACCTAGCTGAGAAATGACCAAGGTCTGGTAGACCTCTCTGGCTTTGATCCTTGACCCATCCTGAGGGCCAGATCCATCTGCCACCTGTGTTATTTATTTGTTTGTTTGACAGAGGGAGAGAGACACAGAGAGAGAGAGAGGGAACACAAGCAGGGGGAGTGGGAGCGGGAGAAGCAGGCTTCCTGCTGAGCAGGAAGCTGGATGCTGATGCTGATGCTGGGTTTGATCCCAGGATCTTGGGATCATGACCTGAGCTAAAGGCAGACGCTTTAACGACCGAGGCACCCAGGCACCCCAGCCTGTGTTAATTTAAATAAAGTCTTATTAGCACACAGCTGTACCCATCAGATTATGTGTTAATGTGCTGTGACAGGCAGAGGGGAGAGTTACAACAGAGACCACATGGCTGGCAAAGCCTAACATACTTGCTGTCTAGCCCAGCACGGAGAGAGCTGGCCAGTCTATCACGCCCTTTGTGAGCACTGCCACGTGTCAGAGCAAAGTGTGAACAGAAAGCTCCTTCCTCCGATGCTCACTCACTTTCGGGCAGGAAGATGGAAGAAACAATCAAACGGGACTGGTGTGTGGTTAAATCAGGAGATGGAGACCAGTCAGATAGGTGGGGTGAGGGCAAGAGTGAATTTTAGGATGACTTCCATTTTCTGCTCCAGTGATTTTTATCAACCCTCTTTATGTTTCAGAGAGACAAGAGATCAGTGTTTGTGGGGAATCTCCCATACAGTAAGTTTGTTTAAACCAATAAAAGTACCCATTTATCATTAAAATAACAGAGTAAACAATGTTTTAAGACTAACTTGAAAAAGCATAGAATGTTAACTTGACTGATTTTCATGGGGCTTGCTCTATTAACTATATTATATTAATTTGCTATATTATTTAGCATCTCCAGCTTTTTCTAAGGCGATCCTGTCCTTACTTGCACTTTGGTTGAATTTGTTTTTAGAAATTGAAGAATCTGCAGTTGAGGAACACTTTTTGGATTGTGGGAGTATTGTGGCAGTAAGGATTGTGAGAGACCGAGTTACTGGAGTCGGCAGAGGGTTTGGCTATGTGCTCTTTGAGGTATGGGAGACTAGTGCATTGTCACTGTCCTCTGAAATGTGCTGGACATCACTCAGACATCACGGTCACCATCACGTTCAGATTCCATCTTCAGAAACCTGAACTCATACCTGCCATAATAGAGAATTGTTCCTGTGGTTGCACCTCCCCAAAAGCCTTGCTAGTTCCCTTTTTTTCCACAGTAATGTTATTAAATAATGTTTTCGCTATTGGACATTAAGACATTAAGGAATGTCTTGGAAGGACATTCCTTCCAAGAACTGACAGTTCATGCAGGTAGAAGGAAATTTTAGTGTTTATACAAAGTTGGTTATGTTTAGCTATTACCCAGTGTTTCATGCCTATTATTATTAGAAGATACATACTACCTGATGGCACTTAAGTTTTTCTTCCCCCTACAAGCACACATTAATACGTTTCCTTTCAGGTTGTGTGTCTTATATATAGTTGAACTTGTATCTGTGAACATATAGCACATTTTGCAACCTGCTTTGAGTTGTTTTCTATTGTGTGAGTACGTTCCATCGAGTGATGTAAAATAATTTATACTGTCTTTTCCTTGATGTTGGAAATTTGCAGCGTTCTCCCTTTTCCCTGTAATAATGAAATTGGAGTGGTTGGTTTTTTTCTTCAAATATTTGCTGGCAGATTTTGATTACTTCTTTAGGGTAGATTCCCAACAGGCTATTACCGACTAGGTCAAGATGATCAGGGAGCAGAAGGCAAGTGGAAGACAAAGCACAGACAACTTGCAAACCTGACCCCTACCTCAGCTGGCTCCCAGGTGGCAGCCCGCACGGGGTGTGTCAGAGGTTCCAGGTGTCAGAGCTACCAGAGGTGTCCCTCAAATGGAAATCACTATTGATCACTATCCTGCCTTATCATGAAGGCAGGCCGGTCGCAAAACGTGACCAGATGCATCCTAGGCCTGGTGTATGGACTAAGTTTGCCTTGCTGTGAAGGCCATGAAGAACCCGCTGTTTTTGACCCACGGAAAACACTAGAAAACCAATTTTACAAGGGGAAATTATCCAATTTTATGATTTAAGTAGTTAGTAGAGGACAGTGACAGAACAGGAAAGACTGACATCATCATGATCTAAGTGACATTCTAACACACGTAGTCTTTAGAGCCAGCTTCTCTAGGAAACCTCCCCAGTTGGGTTTTAATTCAGTCGGGTATTGGTTTCTTATGGCTCTCGGTGGAGGTGGTCTGGCCAGAAGCTGCTAGACCACAGATGTGGACCTGATCACTTTAGACCAATGGGGAGGAAACCTCACATCGGTCTTAAGATTGGCAGCCGTGCTAGTCACTGAGGTGGCTGTCCCGTGCCCAAGACAGACAACTTTGTAGGAGGACAGGAATAAGAGAAGGCATCAGGTTTCCGCCAGGGTACTAACTTCTAGCCAAAAGGTGGACTTTCTCCTCCTGGTAAGGTAGCCACAGGCTAAAGGATTGCCTGAGCAATGGAAGTGTTCCAGTTAGACTGTACTCCTTTAAAACCTCTGAAGTGAGGGGCGCCTGGGTGGCTCAGTGGGTTAAAGCCTCTGCCTTCGGCTCAGGTCATGATCCCAGGGTCCTGGGATCGAGCCCCGCAACCGGCTCTCTGCTCAGCAGGGAGCCTGCTTCCTCCTCTCCCTCTGCCTGCTTCTCTGCCTACTTGTGATCTCTTTCTGTCAAATAAATAAAATCTTAAAAAAAAAAATAAAAATAAAACCTCTGAAGTGAGAGTAAAGGAAGAGAAGAGAAAGCACTCACCAAGTTTGCTCTGAAGCTAGGAGTCCAGATGAAAAGCCTGAGCCCCATTGTTTTTGGAATGTTGGTGTTGGGATGCAGTGCTGATAGCAAAGAAGGAATTCCTGAGATGTCTTTGGCGCAGAAAGGTGATTTTATGAAAGCAAGGGACTGGAAGCCTGAAAGGACTGCATTTTAAGTGTGAGAGGTAGCTGATTAAATACTTGGGAGTTAGGGGAGGAAAGGACAAAGGGAGGTGTCCAAAAGGACTTTATTATGGTAAAGAAGACTCCCAGGATCCTGTAGGCCTGGCAGTTATCAAGCTAAGGAAGTTTATTTTTCCCTCTAGTGAGGCATTAACATTAATGTAGTTGAGAGTTCCCTGGAGGAATGTTATCTTCTGCCTGTCCAAGTATTTGTCAGTAGGTTGCAGGTTAAAAACAAATTTTGATTTTATTTACATTTCCTTCTGCCTCTGTTTCCCACCTCACTGTGGAGGGGAGGGTGATGTTAGGGCTCCAGGAAACTGAATCCATGGGTCTCTGGAATTTAGGCTGTTGATAAGGATGCTTTCTCTTTGTGAATGACTAAGACATTTATAAACCGATGGACACTCATATCCTGTGATCTCAGTTAACCATTTGTTTTCCCCTTCCCTTAGTTTTTATTCTTTTTTTTTTATTATGTTCAGTTAGCCAGCATATAGTACATCATTAGTTTTTGATATAGTGTTCAACGATTCATTATTTGTGTGTAACACCCAGTACTCATCACAACACGTGCCCATTGACCTGTTACCCCATTCCCCACCCCACCCCCTGTAACCCTCACATTGTTTCTCGGAGCCCAGAGTCTGTCATGGTTTGTCTCCCTCTGATTTCTTCCCATTCCGTTCTCCCTCCCTTCCCCTGTAGTCCTCCATGCTATTCCTTATGTTCCACGTATGAGTGAAATATGATAATTGTCCTTCCAAGCTTGACTTATTTCACTCAGCTTAACCCTCTTCAGTTCTGTCCACGTTGATGCAAATGGTGGATATTCATCCTTTCTGATGCCTGTGTAATATTCCATTGTGTTTATTAAACACATCTTCCTTATCCATTCATCTGTTGAAGGGCATCTCTGTTCCTTCCACAGTTTGGCTATTGTGGACATTGCTGCTCTGAACATTGGGGTGCATGTGTCACTTTTTTTTCACTACATCTGTATCTTTGGGGTAAATACCCAGTAGTGCAGTTGCTGGATCATAGGGTAGCTCTATTTTTAACCTCTTGTGGAACCTCCATACTGTTTTCCAGAGTGGCTGTACCAGCTTGCATTCCCACCAACAGGGTAAGAGGGTTCTCCTTTTTCCACATCCTTGCCAACATTTGTTGTTCCCTATCTTGTTAATTTTTGCCATTCTAACTGGTGTGAGGTGGTATTTCATTATGCTTTTGATTTGTATTTCCCTGATGACTGGTGATGTTGAGTACTTTTTCATGTGTTTGTTAGCCATTTATCTTCTTTGGAGAAGTGTCTGTTCATGTCTTCTACCCATTTCTTAACTGGATTATTTGGTTTTTGGGTGTTAAGTTTGAGAAGTTCTTTATAGATCTTGGATACCAGCCCTTTATCTGAGATATCATTTGCAAATATCTTCTCCCATTCCTTGGGTTGCGTTCCCTTAGTTTAAGGGCAACCAAGAACACCTGAGGAATCTCACAGTCATCCTACTGGGGATAATGGGGGTTGGGTTGCTAGGTGTCGGCTTGCGCTTTGCGCTCAGCTTGCCTTCTGCTCCCTCATTAAAGAGATGTGGCCATGTTTAGTACTCTTGCTGTGTTTTATTACCAGAGAGCTTTTGACAGAGGTGGGCATAGCCTTTTGTTTCTGTCTTGACTGCGTTGGAGTAAACTTCCTGTCTCTCTGCTGTCTACTCTTACTTGACAGGTGGTGAAGTCCTTAACAAAAATGTCATGAATATTCAGGACTGTTAGCATTTAGTGGTTTTATGTTACAATAAAAGAGTAATAGAATTTGTTACTCTCTAAACAGAGGGCTGTAAGGCATCTAGTTGAACATCTCAGAGACTGTTCCCTTCTCTCAAGTCAGCTAACACCGTGGGGCTTCTGCAGAGAGCCTGTGGGTTGGGGTGGGGGGTTCAGTGGTTTAAAAGATTGCATGTAACCAAGATCGTTGGCCAAAACTCCCCTTTTACAATGAGAAAGATGAAGCCTGTCAGGTTGTGACAAGGCAGTTGAGTGCTTCCTTGGGGAAGACTCGTGAGGATCATGATGAAAACAGCACTTCAAGCACAGCCGGTGTAACCCAGGGGATTGGCTCTCATTGAGATGGAAATAGAAGTCTGTGGGCAAGCTGGAAAATTGTTCTAATCCATTCAGGTCACAATTTTAGTAGTTCCTTTGCAGAGGAATTTCTAGTGGAAATTAATATATTAATTTTTATTGCAGAATACAGATGCTGTTCATCTTGCTCTGAAATTAAATAATTCTGAACTGATGGGAAGAAAACTCAGAGTCATGCGCTCTGTTAATAAAGAAAAATTAAAATCAAATTCAAATCCCGGCTTGAAGAATGTCAGTAAACCTAATAAGCAGGGACTTAATTTTGCTTCAAAAAATGTCGGACCTTCTAAAAGTTTGTTTATTGGAGAAAAAGCTGTTCTCATTAAGAAGAGAAAGAAAGGACAAAAGAAAAGTGGACAAACTAAGAAACAGAAAAAACAGAAGTAATCACCTGAAGATTATTTTGTTCCTACTGAGTACTGGTAATAAATTGTGATAAAACCATGAATTGAGTTTCAGAGTTTTTTATGGATGGTGCGTGTGAAATGTGGAAACCTGTTCAGTCTGTTCACATCGTAATAACACCTTTGAAGCCTTTGTTTTAAAATGTAGGCAGATTAGTCACCAATGATTATGTGTTTCTGCTGATGGACTAGAGCAGTGTTCTCATTCTGATGATGATGATCTGTTGTAGTAGCTTTAACTTTACTTTGTGACCAATACAAACATGGATATATTTAACTGACACGAAAGTTGCACATGACAGTACTGGTCCTTATTATATCTGTTGCTTTCTGATATATGTATAGTTTTAAAGATTTTAGACTTAGGGTAAACACTTAGAATTTTAGTGGTTATGTATTAGTGTAAGTTAGTGGTTATATATTAGTTTAAGTTAGAAATATGTAATTAACATTTCAGATGGTTATTTCGAGAATTATTTGGGATGAGACTAAAGTGAGCAAATATACACACACACACACACACACACACACACACACAGCATACACACATACCTTAATACTGACTGGACCTAGACAGAGTTGAAATACTGATCAAATACAAATCCCAGTCCCTAAGAAGAAAGGGTTTTAAGGGCTGTTACATAATAGCTACTAATTTTTTCCCCCTTTCTCTTGAACCTGTGAAAAGTGGACTTGTGGGTTTTTATTTTCTTTCAGCAACCTCGTAATAAACCAACCCAAGAATATTATATGAAATGTTGCTTTTTTTTTTTTTTTTTAAGATTTTATTTGGCAGAGATCACAAGTAGGCAGAGAGGCAGGCAGAGAGAGAAAGGGAAGCAGGCTCCCTGCTGAGCAGAGAGCCCGATGCAGGACTTGATCCCAGGACTCTGGGATCATGACCTGAGCTGAAGACAGACTTTAACCCACTGAACCACCCAAGCACCCCAGTTGCTTTGACTTTTTAACCAGTAATTAAAGTTGTTACTGAAGTCCTTTGCAAACTATCAAGCAGATTTCTACTTTTATTTGTTTTTTAATTTGAAAAAATGTTTTCCCAGGAAAACTTGTGATTCTTTTTTTTTTTTTTAATTTTTTTTTTAAGATTGTATTTATTTATTTGACAGAGATCACAAGTAGGCAGAGAGGCAGGCAGAGAGAGAGAGGAGGAAGCAGGCTCCCTGCTGAGCAAAGAGCCCGATGAGGGGCTCGATCCCAGGAGCCTGAGATCATGGCCTGAGCTGAAGGCAGAGGCTCAACCCACTGAGCCACCCAGGTGCCCCAAAACTTGTGATTCTTAAATTAGTATGACACAGTAGAATGAAACAGTCCTTCAAAAAAAATCCATTTAAGGGGCATTTTCTGATAAAATATGGTAATTAAGTCACAAAGTATAAAATTCAACAAGGGAGAGAGTATCAGTGCATTCCCCTGGGGCTCAAGTTCGTGCTATGGCTGCTGCCCATCTCACAAAGCTGCATCTGTGCCCAGGTGGGAGGAGTGGGAGAAATCCAGGGGTGCTGCTCTGAGGCAGGCAGAATCTATGATGTCATGTCTATAAGGTGAATAAGGGGATTGAGGGACAGTGAGTTATTACTGATTACTAAAAAAAATACTTCTTTTGGCCACAGCACCAGGAAAACCTAATGGGTCTTGAAAACAAATTGTAGGGGCACCAGGGTGGTTCAGTGGGTTAAAGCCTCTGCCTTTGGCTCAAGTCATGATCCCAGAGTCCTGGGATCAAGCCCCGGAATCAAGAGAAATCGGAATCGGGCTCTCTGCTTAGCAGGGAGCCTGCTTCCCCTCCATCTCTCTGCCTGCCTCTTAGCCTGCCTCTCTGTGATCTCTGTCTGTCAAGTAAATAAATAAAATATTTAAAAAAAAACAAAAAACCCGGTAAATTGTAAAAATCAAGCTCTATTTTCCTATATCCAGAGACTGGATATTTCCTGTTTGGCATCCCCTACGATGCTTAGAATCTAGTTTTTCATAAATATGGTTCAATAAATACTAATTGGTCATCTTGAGCATTTTTGCATGTATTTCCAGTTAAACTTACATAAAGATCCATTGCCTATATAGACTATCACTGTAGATGGAGACCATATATGGTATATAATTTTCTTGTGTGTATCTTAGTGTTTATTAGTGTCCATTATGTTGTGTATGATTTATGTGTACATATAAATTTGTATTATTTCAGTCTTTAACATAGAGTGCTCCTTTAGTCTCTAGGTTTTTGTGTAAAGAGCCCTGGACTGGAGTGTAGGGGCATTTTGTTCTTGACCCAGCTCTGTGGCTGTGTGTACAAGACCTTGGACAAGCCTCTCAGCCTCTTTAGCTAAATATCTTGATTGGTGAAGTAAATATCAAGATATCTAAATATCTTGATTGGTGAAGTAAGGGGCATGGACTAGAGCAGTGTTCTCATACTTTTTGATTATGATCTGTAGTAGCTTTAACTTTACTTTGCAACCAGTACAAACATGGATATATTTAACTGACATAAGTTGCATGTGGCAGTATGGGTCCTTACTATACAGGTTGCTTTCATGTTTTTATATATATAAATATGTAATTTTTTCAAGATGGATTTATTTGAGACTGCGTGTGAGTGCATGAGCAGGGAGAGGGGCAGAGGAAGAGAGAGAATCTCAAGCAGACTCCCTCCTGAGTGGGGAGCCTGATGCCGGGCTTGATCCCAGGACCCTGAGACTGTGACCCGAGCTGAAACCAAGAGCCAGATGCTCTGCTTTTGGATACTTTAAATTCTGTTTTATTAAAAAGACTGGTTATGATCCACTAAGGGTATTACAACTCACTAATGATTTGACTCACGAACAAGTGTGGAAATTCCATACTGTTTCTGTTTGAGGATTCTGTGCTTGTGTTGTACAACAGGGGTTTTAAAATGTAGAGCCATTAAGGGCTAACAAGGCACAAATCTTCCTCCAACTGTGCTTTCTATAAGCGTGGTTCCTGGTATATTTTACCTCATAGGAGTGACCTGAATATTTACCTCATGTTTACCGTGCACAACACAGGGATAGTTGTTTGTTCATTCAGGAGTCAAAATCTATCTATATATTTTTAAGATTTTATTTATTTATTTGGAAGGGAGAGAGGGGGGGAGAGAGAGAGAGAGAGCATGAGCAGGGAGAAGCACAGAGGGAGAAGCAGGCTCCTCACTGAATGGGAAGCCTGATGCGGGGCTCCTTTCCTGGATCCCGAGATCATGACCCAAGCCAAAGGCAGACACTTAATCAACTGAGCCACCTAGGAGTCTTAATCTAATGGCAATGTAGTCTGTTCAAGTTTTCAAGAGTGGAATGCTAGGCCTCATGTCCTCTGTGTTGCCTTGGACAAGGCTCTTTTGTTCCAACACACCTGAGGCTCAGGGTATACTAACAGCTGAGGTTCACTGGCAATGTTTTGGAACAAGAATAATGAGAATGTACATTTGCATTGAATAAGGAGAAGCTTTCTGTGTTATTCTGTTCTGTGTACATCTTAGTTATTTTCTTTGCATTGGAACATAATGCATCTCCGCACACTTCTCCCTCCTCCACCCCAGTCTAGGCAAAGCATACATACCTTCGATCCAATTTCCAGTTTTCCATTGGGTCTCAAGTTCATCATCACTGAAGCAGGTCTTCCCGGACTCCTGGACTAGGTTAGGGCTTCTGAATGTTTCTGTAAGTACACTTGCAATAACTTCTGACACCAGCTACCCAGAGTTAGGCTAGACTTCATAGGTTAAGAGCACAGAGAGCACAGCTTCCTACAAGACTTCCTTCAGATGCCAGATAAAAATTTGGGTGGGGGTGGTGGGGGTGTTTCCAGGTCAGAAAGCTGGTTTTTCTAACCAGCTGGCTACTAATTAGGGGGTTCCCACTACTCCTTCAGGGTTAACAATTTATAAAGACAATTCTGGAGCATGTTACACTTTTTTTTTTTTTTTTAAAGATTTTATTTATTTGAGAGAGCACAAGCAGTGGTGTGTCTGGTAGGGGGTTGGGGGAGGAAGGGCAGAGGGAGAGGGAGAGGGAGAAGCAGACTCCCTTGCTGAGCAGGGAGCCTGACACTGTGCTTGATCCCAGGACCCTGAGATCATGACCTGAGCTGAAGGCAGACTGAACCACACAGGTGCCCCTACACTTATTTTAAGTTTTAAGTAATCTCTACATCCAGTGTGGGGCTGGAGCTCACAACTGGGAGATCCAGTTGCACATTCCTCTGACTGAGTCGGTCAGGTACCCCAGGAACAGGTTACACTTAGGATTACAATTTTACTATGGCAAAATAAAATAAAATAAAATACAAACCAAACCAGCCATAGGGAAAGACGCATAGGGAGAGGTCTGGGAGTGTCCCACACTTGAAGCTTCTGTTCTCCCCTCCCAGTGGTCATAACACCTCACCCTCCTTGCACATGGCACACTACACAGAGTATTGCCAACCTGGAAGACGCACCCGCTTCTGGGTCTTGAGTTTTTATTTGGGTTTCATTATGCAGACCATGAAATTCAATTCCATCTCCCTCTCTCCTTCCCTCCAATCCTCTTCCTCTCCAGGGATATCACACGGATCAAAAGCCCCAACCCTCTAACCACACTGTTGGTCTTTCTGGCCCGGCCAGCCCCCATGAGGCGACTCAGCACAAAGCGGGATTCACCATGAGTAAGAGCCATTGCTGTCGCTCCAAGGGTTAGAGAGGATCCCTCCCTAAGACTGGTGACAGAGGCGGCCACTTTTATTACACAGCCTTGTATGTGCCTTCTCTTACCCCTCTCAATTTGTAGTCTGACCAAGGTTTTGTCTTTTTAATTTACTTACTTTTTATAAAAGATTTTATTTATTTCACCGAGAGCGAGCGCAAGCATGAGCAGGGGGGGGAGAAGCAGCTGAGGAAGCAGCAGACTTCTCCCAGGGCAGGAAGCCCCGTGCTGGTCTCCCTCCCAGGACCCCGGGATCATGACCTTAGCGGAAGGCGGACGCCCTTAGCCGACTGAGCCACCCATGCGCCGCTGTCCTTTACATTCAAACCACCCCGCACGTTTCCAGCGACTGTAAGACAACTCATGTTTTCACTTTCTCTTATCCGTTATTTCTCCAGAAATCGCGCAGTTCAGTTTCCTCCCGCCCCTCAGGAAACTATATTGTAAGCCTCTCTGGCAGCGAGTCGCTGGCTTACGTTGCCGCCGCACAGCTGTGAATGAACCTGAAAAGCAGATTCCGTTCAGTTCGTGGAGCCACGGGCTGCCTCCATTACACAAGAGGAGGAGGACGCACGTGTCGTCGGCCCCTGCCATCTTTGTGCGACAGAAGCAAGGACGTCCAGGAGCAAGTCTTCCGAGCCTGTGCACGACGGCCACGCGACACCTTCGCTACGTCACGCTCAGCGGCTTCTGAGGAAGTGCGAGACAACCCTCACAGCCCGACGCCAACGCACTACCCACCCGAGGCGCCTGGGCGGCCGCGCCTACACCCCCTGCGCAGGCGCAGAAACGGCGCAGGCGCAAAAGCGGCGCGGACCCCGCCGCTCAGGCACAGCCGCGGACGTGCCGGAGGACCTTGCGGCTGGGGCCGGAAGTGCGTGCGCTCGGCCTTTCCGTGTCTCTCGGGGCGAGCGTCCGGTCGCAGCGGCGTGGTCCGCGGCTTCCCGGCCAACAGCTTCTTCGCCGGCCCCGCCGCCGCCGCGCTCGCTCCTGCCTCTGGGCCGTGGGAAGATGGTGGGCCGGAACAGCGCCATCGCCGCCGGCGTCTGCGGGGCTCTCTTCATCGGGTACTGCATCTACTTCGACCGCAAGAGGCGGAGTGACCCCAACTTCAAGAACAGGCTTCGAGAACGTGAGTGCGTCCCCTCGGCCCCGGGCGCCAGCGGCCGCCGCCCCTCCGCGCGCCTGCCCCCGGCTGCCACTCGTGGGGCCGTGGGGGTGTGGGGGGCCCCGGCGGCCGCGGCCCACCCGGCCGTAAGACGGCGGAACTCCCGGTGCAGCTCCCGCCGCTGGTGCCCTGCAGGGTTCCCTCCATTTTGGAGGACAGTTCTTCCCGTCGTGTCTTTACCCCGCCGCGCCCCGTCGTGAACGCGCTCTGGTTGGTGCGGGATTTAGTTGTGCGTTTGTTGGTGGGGGGGGCTCTTTTAGCCGTTCACCTGTTTAAACCCGTGTTCCTCACTCGAAAGTCGCGTGTTTACGGATTTGTGCTCGAAACCAGGCCCGCCAGTGCGCGGTGTCGCTGCTGCATTCCTAAACCCTCTTGGTGGCCTCCCTGCGCACGCTTCCAGGATATGAGCGAATGCTACAGAGACTGCAGGGAGTCCAAAGGGCTGCGCTCCTGCGGTGGCTCAGTCTTATTTCATACCTGCGACATCTTTCTAAGAGCTGTTCCCGCGAGCGAGATCGTGCCCCCCAGACCGTCGTGATTTTTGAGTTTCGGAGGCCGCCTTACTCGCAGCAGCGGAAGAGCAAACAACCTGCTGCGATAAGTGTGTTTGTACCCATCTAGGTTGCTCAGTCAAAATGATTCCTAAAATTAAAATGCAGGGGCATCCGGTGCCTCATTTGGTTGAGCGTCCGACTCTTGGTTTCAGCTCAGGTCACGAGATCAGGGTCGTGAGTTCGAGGCCGCCGGGACTCCCTGCCCGGCGGGGAGTCTGCTTCCCTCCCCCTTTCCCCCCATCCCCCACTTGTGCACGTTCTTTAAAATAAATCTTTAAGGGCGCCTGGGTGGCTGAGTGGGTTAAGCCGCTGCCTTTGGCTCAGGTCATGATCTCAGGGTGCTGGGATCGAGTCCCGCATGGGGCTCTCTGCTCAGCAGGGAGCCTGCTTCCTCCTTTCTCTCTGTCAAATAAATAAATAAAATCTTTAAATAAATAAATAAATAAATAAAGTAAAATTGATACATAAGTTATTAAAGCCCAGAACGTATGAAGGTGTGATTATCCTAATGAATACTGACCATTTAATGAAGTAGTAGATCATTCCAAGTGTTGAGCCCCACGTGGCTAGTGACCTACCCGTTTGGGGGTATAGGTACCTTACACCATCTGGAATATGACATCTACTTCTAGTTATAGGAAGGAAGGGATACGGGGAATTTATTTTATAGACTAATGGAAAGAAAGCTATTTTGGATTCAAACACTGAGTTTTCTAGGCCCAGGTTAGTTACAGATCAGCTGCACAATATTAGACTTTCTGAATCTAATTTTTCTTAGCTTGTAAAATCAGGTAATGTCACCTGCCTCTGGTTGTTTTTGTGAAGATTGAGCTGTTTGAAGTGCCCTCCACCATTTCTGACGGAGAGCTAGCCCCTCCCTAAATGCCAGCTGTAAAGCATAGCTGGAAGTTCAGATCGTTTTCTGGTAGTTTCAAAATAGTCGGAGGACTGGTGGTGTGGTATGGCTAGAGAGCTCAGGAAAGAATTGGATTAATCCTTTTTTCCTTTGGAAATCGTGTTAGAAATCTTGAGAGAGCTAATTTTTCGGTTGAAGAAATCATAAAAGCTGTCATTTTAGACACTTTGAGAGAGTATTTTAAAAATCCCTTTCCGTTCTCTTTAATCCATGGATTTTTTTTCTAGCTTTATCGGTGGCCTTAAGATCTCAGTGGTCTGGCTTGAATGATTAGCTGAGTAACCTGGGTGAGCGACTTAAAGCTTTCGTTTCCCTTTTTTGTAAAATGTTATACTTATACATAGGGAGTTTTAGTACAGTCCCTGGCAGATGGTAATTGATGGATGCTAAAGATTGTCTATGAATATAATTATTTGATGTTTTCTTTAGGAAGTAAAACTTACGTTCAGGGTAATTCTGTCAGTTCATCAAAGTTGACAAAGTCTTTTTCCACTTGTTAGGTTTACACAGTAGCACTTGGTACTGATTTCTAGTAAATACTGAGTCAAGTCTTCATTTTACTCATTGAATGCGTAACTCAGATGTTTCAGTCTGTTAACCATCTTTCCCTTTATCACAGAGATAGTATAATACACTGATAAGGTAACAAGTAAATTGTCTTGTGAAACTAAAGCTAGAATACCAAACTTAAATTTACAAATTTAGAAATCTGAAGCACCCAGTCAGTCTTAAAATCTGGTAATTTTATCAAACAATCAAAAACAATTGCTCTCCACCATATTAAAAACTAAGTTTCTGTCTGTTGGGTTTCATTATTTTTTTGTCATTTTCCGTAAATCTGGCTTAGCAAACTGTATTTCTCTGTTTATTCCACAAACTTCCCATGTTCACTTCTGAGGTGCCTTTTGGTTTTATGGGAATGCCTTCGCTTCTGTTAGAAGATAGCAGAGGGATAGTGAAGTATTTCCCAAACTGAGAAGGCACTTTGAGACCGGGAGCAGGTGACTCTATGCAGTTGACAGGTTCATGCAGTGTAACTTACTCACGGAGGAGTGGGCAGATGATGATCCAGCTGCACAGGTACACAGGTACAGAGTCCAGACCTTAGCCCACAGATTTTTCTAGTCTGAGGGCACTAGCGGAAGAGCACTGTTGCAGGATCAAAGGATTTCTGTGCACCTAAATGACAGCTAATCTTTTATTAGAAACTGTGGTACTATCTGTGCCTCAGGACGGAGAGACTTCCCTCTCACAGATTCATGGGAGACGAAAGAAAGCCTCCCCCAGTTGTGGTCTTGGGCCTCTCTAAGGTATGTGTAGGAATCTCCAAGGGACCTGGCACATAGAGCCCCAAGAGAGGTCATCTGCCGCACGTGGGCAAGAAGCTGGAAGGCCAAAGACAGGGTGGGTATTGTCTGCCCCCTCAGCCTCTCTACAGCGTGCAGCGGCAGTAGAGAGTCTGTCTGAGCGCGGGTCATGGTAAATGGAGCTGCTTGGCTTTGAACTGCCTCTCTACCACTTACAAGTTGTGACCTTAGTGTTGTCGTCTGTAAAATGGAGGTCATGATAGTACTTGTTTTAGTGCTACTGTGAGGATCGAGTAAGCAAATTAACCTTTAGAATAGTGTCTGGCATCCAAGACTTTCTGGGTGACCTAACATCTCAGTGTTCTTCTTCATGTCCGCTGCTTCTGTGAAGTCTTCCGTGCCTCTTCTTGTCTTAGTAGTCTCTTTCTAGTGATACTCAGTATTAGTTAATGTGGTAGGGTAGCATTCAGTATTTTCTGCTTATGGACAGCAAGAGGAAGCCCTTGAAGAAATAGAGGGTAGAATGTTATGGTTCAGTTTTCCTACAGGTAGTTGCCCGAAGATGAACACCTAGGAAAGATAGTTTGTTAGAAAAATAGGTGCCTAAAAATTTATATGTAAGATCAGCTTATTTAACGTATTTTTTGTTGCTGAAACTGCTAAAATTGTATTTAAGCCTTAAAGTTGTAGCACTTGAGGTGTTTTGGCGGCTAGAGTTGGCAAGAGGTGTGGGTGTGGTTAAACCCAGTTTGTTAGTTGCATAAGAGAAGAAAACTTGTTATCTATTGTGTTTAACCACAATAAATTAACCCACCTCACTGTGGTAGGCAAACAGGTCACTGTCTCTTTAGTCATGCATTGATTGAGACTTGGACCTGTTAGAACACTTAAAGGTTTTCAAAGGACATTTTTTGAAGCCTTTGTGTCTCACAGTGGTAAAGTTAAACGTGCCCTAAGGGAGTTTTAAGAGATTTATTTGCCAGAGTTCACCAAGATAATAAGTGTTAGAGCCTTAACCTTTCACAGCTATGCCACAGTCTCCATGTCACTGATACTTTTTAGTGACTAGGGAATAAACTTATTTTAGGTATTTAGCATATAGCACAAGCGAAGTTGTTGGTAGTGCACTGTCTCAGTACCAGATGCTTACTGAGGAGGTGGTTCTTTACCAACTCAGATGGCACATGATAAGCCTGACACGGTTAAAAAATACTTTACATGCACAACAACTCTGTGAAGCATGTACCTGTTTTTAGGTCAATTTTACATATGAGGAAAGCGAGGTACAGGTTACTGTAACTTGCCCACAGTCACTCTGACACTTAAGAAGAGCTGACACTAACCAAGCTTATACAACCGTTGTGCTATTACCCTTTCATATAGAGTATATCATTAAGTAGCTATTTATTTTTTATTTTTTGAAAAAATTTTTAAAGATTTTATTTATTTGAGCGATAAACCCTCAGCCTGTGGGTGGGGGGGAGTAGAGGTGGAGGGAAAGGGGAAAGCAGACTGCACTGAGTGTAGAGCTGGGCACAGGCCATCCCGTGACCCTGAGATTGTGACCTGAGCCAAAACCCTAGAGTCAGAAGCTTAAACTGACAGAGCCACGCAGGTGCTCATATAGCAATTTAAAACATTGTTGGTGCCCTTTATTTTGGCTTAAAGGGTTTTAAGATTTTAAACATCTCCTACTTCTGAGATACGTAGTGTTGCTTTTTCGAATAAAAAACAAGACCAAAAATTTAAACAGTTTAGAGAGTGTAGGCAGAGGGTTTTTTCTTAACCAGCCAGCAGTAGTTAAGAATTATGCAGTGTGTTTCTGAATACTGTCCTCCTACCCACTTTTTTTTTTCCCCCCTCATCTAGGAATGTCTGATAGCTTTCAACATTCAGTAAAGGTTGAATCTCTTATATTTCAATAATAAAGCTTTCTAACAGCAGTGGTTTAATCTTGGTTGTGTTTCAGGTCTTGTGTAGCTTTTGGGTGGGCGGGGCTTGCTCTGCTTGGGGCAGTTAATCAGCTGTTAGAACTGTCTCCATCTTCAAAATTGCTGATCTTGGTGCACCAGAAGGAAGGAAAAAGCTCTTGGCCAGAAATATTATATTGTATGTAGCTCATTGACCAGAATGCTGACCCTGATAAATCACAAGGAGACAAGACAACATCCCTTCTTTTGGGATGTTTTATAAATAGAATGAATGACTGCTACAGCAGTTTGACTTCTTTGATACCCATTTTAATAGTGGTAAAATGACAATACTCCATTTCTTGCAGGAAGAAAGAAACAAAAGCTTGCCAAGGAGAGAGCCGGACTTTGCAAGGTAATCTTTTTTTTTTTTTTTTTTTTTTAAATACTGTATTTATAAATGTTATAGAAATAATGATTTTAAAATCCACTTCAAATGTCTTTTGAGAAAGCTAGTTGATACCAGACATTTTCTGTTTTAAAAAATAACTTGAGCTTTTTTTTTTTTTTTGGTTGGTTAGTTTAGCTGTAGATTGGTCCATCATTATTTTCCCCTTATTGGCCCAAATAGAAGACAACTTACTACATGAGCAATATTTAAGGGGAAATAAGCTGCTAGTCTCCAGAAGACAATTCTACCAAACGGTTCAAGCTTTCTCAGCTGCTTCAAAACAATACAATAAAAAATTAATTTTCCTTCCTTCGGCTTCTTTTAAAAGAACCACCTGCTATTTATTTCAAAGGTTACATAGGATTGTTCATACCCACTGATCCAGCAGAATCCTACCATATGGCAGATTTTTTACCTTGATGTTACATGTACACATAGATAAAAATATTTTTTTTTCTTTTTATAGATCCTGTGTTCATGATTGTTTTTAATGACTACATAGGTTTCTCTACTTGATAAAAAAAAATGTTCTGTGACATGTGTAAGTAAATGTTAATCATTACACATACAGCTTTTCTTTTTTTACTAAAATTAGTTCCATTGTCTGGATTCTTAGGACTTACAGGATCAGTAGTGGTTCTTTTTAAAGTAAGTTGAGGCAAAGAAAAATTAAATCAGAAAATGATAGATGTTGTTATTTTGAAACAGTCATGTAATTAATAAACTGCCTTTCCGAAGTATATGTTCTTAGTGTTTCAGTAGCCTTTTCTTTCTAAGGACATGGGAAGGTAAATACAGACATGCATCAGTTTGTATTTTTAGATCAGGAATAATAAAGTTCTTGCCTGTGCTCTGGTAGTTGATGAAAGATGCCTTTACTTTCATAAGTTTAAATTTTTCATCTGTGTTGGTAATAAGAGTGTCTATAATACTAATCAGGAACCAAAAACTTCCATTAACGGAAGTCTAGGTTTTTAAATAGAATAGGATTTCTATCTATCTACAAGATTTTGTTTATTTATTCGTCAGAGAGAGAGAGAGTGCAGGCAGGCAGAGAGAAGCAGGCTCCCTGCCAAGCAAGGACCTTGCCCGATGCGGGACTCGATCCCAGGACCCCGGGATCATGACCTGAGCCAAAGGCAGCAGCTTAGCCCACTGAGCCACCTAGGTGTCCCTGTAGTAGGTTTATATTTTTTAATAAGTCATATAGCTGATGGCATTATGTATTACCATAGTCTGGTAATATGTAACAAACTACAAAACAAAAACAAGAAATGCCAACTATTTAAGTAAAGCTGCTTTGTAATAGCAAAAACATTAGAAGTAGCTCATGTGCAACAAATAGATCACGATTAAGCAGTCATATATTTCTCAGTGGAATATTCTGTTACCATTTAAAAATAGTCTTTTAGATGAATGTAAAATCTATACAAAATAATGTGGATCAGAAGAAAGTTGAAGAGCGCCTGGGTGGCTCAGTAGGTTAAGCCTCTACCTTCAGTTCAGGTCATGATCTCAGGGTCCTGGGATTGAGCCCCACATGGGGCTTTCTGCGCAGCAGGGAGCCTGCTTCTCCCTCTCCCTCTGCTGGCCTCTCTGACTACTTGTAATCTCTCTGTCAAATAAATAAACTCTTTAAAAAAAAAAGGATTATAGTTACATAAAAAGCTATAGAAATAGCAGTCAAAATAGTATAAATAGTAAAGTGCATATTTTATGATAGAGATAATTCTTCATTTTTTATATTAGGTTTGATGTACAGCTTTTGAGAACTGTTCTATCAGTTTGATCAATATGTATTTTTTTCTTATATTCATTTAAATGTAGATAAATGTAGATTAAACTAATGCTTGTAAGTATTGAAGAGTAAATTTCTTTTTATCATTTTTTATTACGAGTTATTCAGTTTTTGTTATCTTTTTTAGTGGCATGATTTTCTATGTATTTTTTATGTGGCCCAGCATAATTTTGGTATCAGTTATTAAATATTTTATTTCCAAACAGTTACCTGACCTTAAAGATGCCGAAGCTGTTCAGAAATTCTTCCTTGAAGAAATACAACTTGGGGAAGAGTTGCTAGCCCAAGGTAAGTCATTAATTTAGACTAGGAAATTGGAATTCTTTACAGTAAATATAAATTTATGGTGATAAGGGGCTTTTTTGGGCTTTTATGGTGTAGCAGCTTTTAAGAAAGTTATTAAATATTTCAAGATAAGTCATTTAGTAATGGGAAAATGATTTTATTTAAGACTGGCTCTAGAAAAATATTTCTTGGGGGTTGTATATGTTTTGAGTTTTAGGTTTGTTTGATACATGATACAAAGAATATAAGTAATCTTTACGAATGAGGTTATTTTTTAGCAGTTTAGAGAATATAGTCATAACGTAATATGTAAATAGTAATTGAAGGAATGTGATATAGGCATATACTTTCTCAACTTCTTCATCTAACCTTCAAGTCTTTTCCAGTATTTATAAGAAGCCTCTGGCTAGTCCCAGAGAATGTTAATTTACCTGTCAAGGTCACACAGTGAGTTCATGGCCAACCAGTGATCTGAATCTGATCTAGAGTTCAGGCTATGTGCTTTACATATTTAATGAAGGGTTAAGAGTTCTTTTCTATTTATTTATTTATTTATTTTAAAAAGATATGTATTTTTTAAATATTTAATTTATTTATTTGACAGAGAGAGAGATCACAAGTAGGCAGAGAGGCAGGCAGAGAGGGAGGAAAGCAGGCTCCCTGCTGAGCAGAGAGCCCCATGTGGGGCTCGATCCCAGGACCCTGAGATCATGACCTGAGCTGAAGGCAGAGGCTTAACCCACTGAGCCACCCAGGCACCCCTATTTATTTTTTCTTAATTTTTATTTTTTATTATTATTTTTTTTAAGAGTTCCTTTTTTTTTTTTTAGAAACATGACTATTATGAAGTTAAAATGATGAAATTGACAAATTTGAGAACTATAATTCAGTAGAATCTTAAATGTATTTGAAAATTTTTTAGTGACAAATAAGTTTTTTTTTTTTTTTTCTTTTTAAGATTTCTATTTATTTATTGAGACAGAATGTTACATGCAGGGAACTGGGGTTAGGGGAAGGGGCAGAGGGAGAGATAAAATCTTAAAGCAGGCTCCACACCCCAGTTCAGAGACATCAGGCTCCATCACAGGACCCTGAGACCACGACCTGAGCTGAAATCTAGAGTCTCGTGTTTAACCAACTGTGCCACCCAGGTGCCCCCAAATTAGCTTTTATTTCAAAAGTAGCTTTGAAGTATTTGCTAGCATTAGTAAAAATGGTATGAGGCATCAAGTTTTTCTTAATGCTCATTGTTGTATCATAGATTTAGATAGTATGGAACTACATGGTGGAGGTTATTTGTGATTTTTTTAAATTTGTTTTTATGGAAAAGATTAAAGGTTTGAGGTGGTAATGACACGTTAAACTTTTTGTCGTGTCTCCCCCTTCCCAGTAATTGCTTTGCTTTGCTTTTTTCTGTAGGAAATAATTATCTTATTTAGATGGCATATTAGGCTGATAATATATATAAATAAAAATGCAGGTGTGTTACTGGGAAATAATTTTGGCTTGTTTAACCTATTACAATAACAAACCCATGAAATTTAATCAGGGGGTAATAGTAAAGCACTTATATCTTCATAGAGCTCTTTTGAGAGACTCTGTTACTGTAGTATTTGAAAAGAAAAATCTGCATGTATAGGGATATCTGAGGTATAGGTTGTATTTCATTTCATGCAAACAGTCTCAAAATACTTTGTTCATGCTCCTAAATAAAGAGGTCTATTTGATACTGTCACAATTTTCTATCTTCCAAAATAGAAACACTATTTTATATAATTAATTTATTTTTTTTTATTTGACAGAGAGAGAGCAGACAGGGCAGTGGGAGAGGGAGAAGCAGACTCCATGCTGAGCAGGGAGCCCAGTGTGGAACTTGATCCCAGAACCCCGGGCAGATGCTTCTGCTGAGCCACCTAGCTGCCCCTAGAATTGCTATATTAAATTATTTTACTCACAGTCAAACATATTAGAACAAAGTACATTCGGGGCACTCGGGTGGCTCAGTGGGTTAAAGCCTCTGCCTTCAGCTCAGGTCATGATCTCAGGGTCCTGGGATCGAGGCCCATATTGGGCTCTCTGCTTGGCGGGGAGCCTGCTTCCTCCTCTCTCTCTGCCTGCCTCTCTATTTGTTATCTCTGTCTGTCAAATAAATAAAATCTTTTAAAAAAAAAGTAAAAAGAAAGAAAAAAGTACACTCATAATAACTTCTGTTTGGATTGTCTTGGAGATCTATGCATTGTGGCCATCTGTTGACTTGAGCTGTCAGTTCCAGATTGAGGACAGTAACTCATGGTGGCTGGGAAGAAGGCCAGGGAAGGACAGGCAGCAGTTACTCTTTTTCCCAAGCTCATGTTTCACACTGTAGCTTAGCACTGTCCGGAGGGTTACTTAACTCTGCCAAGTTGCCTTTCTTCTGGTGGAAACTACCAACTGAACCTGATGTTAAAGACTCAGGTGGTTAAAATTAGGGAAAAGGTCAACATAAAAGTAAGTCTTGTGAAGGCATAGTGATTTAGGCAGTGAACCTCATTGCTTGGTGGTCTCCTCCATCTAAGGGTCTTCCATAAGCATAATTCTTCCATAAGCATAACCATAAGCATAATTAACTGAGGCAGATCTCATCTCAGGATGATGGTAACAGGCTCAAGTCTGCATGTACAGAGAGGAAACTGAATTGAGTTGCTGTGGTGGTACATTAACTTCTTCCAGTGTATTTAGAAATATTAAGAGGTGTCTCAGGATCCTGTGTTCTACACACAACAGTCCAGTAGCAGCTCTGTTTCCATTTAATAATTGGAATTAATATCCCCAGGCAACAGAGTTGTAATCCCCTGTATTGCCTGTAAATTCAGTGATATGAGGATTCAGTGGCCAAGTGGCATCTTAATTTCCAAGTCCGTGGAGCCATTGTATCCCCCAGTGCAAGTCCAAGCCCATGCAGAAGATCTAAGTCTTTTGTATTTTCCATTTTTAACGCTCTGTAGAGTTCTGCTTTTTTCAGTTTGAATACCTCAGTCCTTAACTTTTCTCAAGGGAAATGTTGCAGCCGGCTGTTCCTCTGCTTCATGTGCCGTTCTGCAGTCCCTTACTTATTCACGTTCTTAGGGTCAGAAAACTGTTGACTGGTTTATCGTATAGGGCAAGGTGTTGGGGTGAGGATCTTCCACTGTGTCTGGATGCACCACCCTCTTAGTACCTCGATATGTTCACCAACCCAGAAAGATAAAGAAATTATTTTTTGACATAATTAAAATTTGCTCAGGTTGTGTTTTATGTAATCATTTTTCTTTCAAAAGTAGTATGTCCACTGTAGGATAAATTTACTTTTTTGAAATTCCATCTGATAACATTCAAAATAGTAAAAAGGATTAATCTAAAGTGAATTTGGGCCTCCTTTCCACCTCAGTCCCCAGTCTTCCAGTTCTTCTCAGAAGGGTAGTATTCCACAGTTAGCAAGTTATTTATTTATTTATTTATTTTAAAAAAGATATTATTTATTTGAGGGAGAGAGAGCACTTGCCATGAGCAGAAGCAGGGGGAGCGGCAGGCAGAGGGAGAAGCAGCCTCCCCAGTGAGCACAGACCTTAGGTGGGACTTGATCCCGGGACCGAGATTGTGATCTGGGCTGAAGGCAGACGCTTAATTGACTGAGCCACCCAAGTGCCTAAGTTAGCAATTTCTTATATAATTTTTCAGAAATACTCTTAAGTCTGTAAATGGTAATATATACCTGGACACTTCTGCACTTTAATTTCTCCCTTTTTGTATGTGTTTTGAAGACACTTTTATATCAGTACCTGTGATCAGATTCATTTTTGTTAATGCTTTCATAACACTCAGTTACATGAACTGTACATTATTTCCAAGTTTTTACTTGTGGGATGTTTTTGGTCAGTATCACTTGGAGATACAGTGGAGGATCTAGAGCTGAATTTTTGACAAAGGCAAAGGCTTTTCAGGTCACATGTTATTTTTATGTAACCCTTTCAGGGGAATATGAGAAAGGTGTAGACCATCTGACAAATGCAATTGCTGTGTGTGGACAGCCACAGCAGTTGCTGCAAGTGTTACAGCAGACTCTCCCACCACCAGTGTTCCAGATGCTTCTGACCAAGCTTCCAACAATTAGTCAGGTAAGGATTTGAAATGTTAGTAAAAGTGAGTAGAATCTGAGAAGTAAATGTTTTTTTTTTTTTTTAATTTTTTATTTTTTATAAACATATATTTTTATCCCCAGGGGTACAGGTCTATGAATCACCAGGTTTAGACACTTCACAGCACTCACCAAAGAACACACCCTCCCCAATGTCCATAATCCCACCCCCTTCTCCCAGGCTTCCCCCCCCCCCCCCAACCTTCAGTTTGTTTTGTGAGATTAAGAGTCACTTATGGTTTGTCTCCCTCCCAATTCCATCTTGTTTCATTGATTCTTCTTCTACCCATTTAAGGCCCCATGTTGCATCACCACTTCCTCATATCAGGGAGATCATATGATAGTTGTTGAGAAGTAAATGTTTTAACGACATTGTCATTTAAAAATTAGTGAACATGATAAAAAATTTTTTTAAGATTTTTATTTATTTATTTGTCAGAGAGAGAGAGAGCGCCCACAGGCAGAGTGGCAGGCAGAGACAGAGAGAGGAGCAGGCTCTCCGCTGAGAAAGGAGCCCGATGCGGGACTCGATCCCAGGACCCTGGCATCATGACCTGAGCCTAAGGCAGCTGCTTAACCCACAGAGCCACCCAGCCATCCCGAACATGATGAAATTTGAAACCCGTTCTTGGAATCAAAGTAGAATTGGAGATAGCATTGCTTGAAATTTTTCTTCCCTAACAATATTGGAGTGAGCGATACTAAGATCTGGTCATTGTGTCCTATGTGTGCATTAGGAAGTACGTCTCATATTCTGAAATCTTAGGCCTTGGTATTCACCAGAATTCGGGCCACTCTCAGCTACTTTCTGAAACTAGCTTTCTGTCGACTTTTGTGAGCCCATGAATTCAGTTATGTTGCCTGGCAGAGGGCATAGGGGCTGAGATGACATAGCCTATAATTAGATCTTAAAGGATTGTTGGATATCCTCTGACTTCACTTGTCTGAAAAGCCCCAGTGCCTCTGTTTTTGCCAAGATGGGCTTTGGGCTTGGAGTTATTTGACTCACTCTTATATATAAAAGATTATATATAATTAAGAATTGATTAAGATGCGTTGTGTTCATTTTTAGTTTTTTTTCAAAAAATCGAAATGAATTTATTTTTTGGAATAGTTTGTTTACTCGTGTGTGAATTTCCACAGTTGGTGTGATTTAAGATTGGTTAATTCCTCAAACTGATCTTTACTCAGTTTGAAAAGGGACTGGAAAGAAAACAAAGGCCCCAGAGATTTAAGGGAAAGGGTTGAAAAAAACCAAAGATTTGGTCTTAACCCTTTTTATTTAGACTAATGTGGTTCCTAGTCTATCTAAATCAGAATCCTCTGTTTAATGTTACCTGCTCTTGGAAAGGCAACATAGCATAGTGCTTTTGGAAGATGGACCTGAGGGTGTGAGGTCTTTTGAAATGTGGATGAGTTCAGGATGAAACCTGAACTCCTCTCTATAAAAATGACCTCCTTTACCCAGTTAACTCATGTTATTTGGAAATATTTTCAAATGCTAATTTTGGAATTACTGTCCTATGATGACTGAGCATTTTCAGGCCAAAAGGGGAAATGTTTGGAGAATAGAATGACCAGTACTCTTAATTTATATGAAAGTGAAAAGATACCTTGAATTCTTTTTGGTTTTAGTTATATAATTGAGTAACATGTAAAACATATTATTCCTTCTTAGATTTTGAGATGGGACTGACAGTAGTGTGATCATTATTTTCTTTGATAACAGTGTTTAGAAATGTTAAATATTGAAATCTCAGAATGGGTAAACCTTAGCAAGTTTTGTATTCTTTGAATACAAAGAACATACTATTTTTTTCCCTCTTAAAATTTTTTTTTAATTGAAGTATTGACGACACACAATGTTACATTAGTTTCAGGCGTACAACTTACTGATTTGACAGGTCTGTACGTTATGGTCTGCTTGCCATAAATGTGACTGCTGTCTGTCTCACTATATAGCAGTAATATGTGATCTCTGATTGTATTTCCTGTGCTGTACTTTTAATCCTTATGTAACAGGAAGCCAGGACCTGTCACTCCCCTTCACTTAATTTTACTCCCACCCACTTCATTCCAGCAACCACCAGTTCATATTTAGAGATCTTTTTCTCCTTTGTTTGTTCATTTGTTGGTATTTTATTTATTTATTTGTTTAAAATATTTTATTTATTTGACAGATCACAAGTAGACAGAGAGGTGGGCGGAGAGAGAGAGAGAGAGAGAGAGAGAGGAGGGGGAAGCAGGCTCCCCGCTGAGCAGAGGGCCCAATTTGGGCCTCGATCCCAGGACCCTGAGATCATGACCTGAGCTGAAGGCAGAGACTTAACCCACTGAGCCACCTAGGCGCCCCATTTGTTGGTTTTTAGATTCCACATATAAGTGAAATCAGCTGGTATTTATCTTAGTGAAATAACACTTAGCATAATATCCTCTAGGTCCATCCGTGTTGCAGATAGCAAGATCTCATTTTTTTATGGCTGAATAATAGTCCACTGTATATGGTTATCACTTCTTTGTCCATTCATCCATTGATAGACACTAATGTTGCTTCCATATCTTGGCTCTTACAGATAATGCTGCAGTAAATCTAGAGGTGCATACATCATTCTGAATTAGTATTTTCATTTTCTTTTCTTTTCTTTTTTTAAAAGATTTCATTCATTTATCAGAGAGAGAGAGAGAGAGAAAACGCGCCGCGCGCGCATGAGCTAGGAGGGAGGGGCAGAAGGAGTGGGGGAAGCAGACTTCATGTGAGAAGAGCGCCTGATGTTGGACTCTGATCCCAGGATCCTGAGATCAAGACCTGAGTGGAAGGCAGTGGCTTAATAAGATGAGCCACCCCAGGCATCTCTCTTTTCTTTTCTTTTCTTTTCTTTTTTTTTTTAATTTTACTTGAGAGAGACCAAGTATGACTGGGTGGCAAAGGGAGAGGGAGAAGCAGGTTTCCTTCTGAGCAGGGAGCCCCAGGGAATCATGACCTCAGCCGAAGGCCGATGATTTAACTGAATGAGCCACCCATGCACCCTCTGTTTTCATTTTCCTTGGGTAAATAACCAGCAGTGGAATTACTGGGTCATACAGTATTCCCATTTTTTAATGTTTTGAGGAACCTTCCAGCTGATTTCCACAGTGGCTGTACCAGTTTACAGTCCCACCAGCAGTGCATGAAAGTTCCTTTTTCTCCACATCCTTGCCAACACCTGTTACTACTTGTCTTCCTGATTTGGGGCATTCTGACACTGTGTGAGGCGATATCTCATTGAGGTTTTGTATTTGCATTTCCTTGATGATTAATGGTGTTGAGCATCCTTGCATCTGTCTGTTGGGAAAATGTATGTTTAGGTCCTCTGCCCATTTTTAATTGGATTATTAGGGTTTTTTTCCCCCTCCTGTTGAGTTGTATGAGTTCTTCCTATATTTTGGATTTTTTTTTTTAAAGAGTTTATTTATTTATTTGACAGACAGAGATTATAAATAGGCAGAGAGGCAGAGAGAGAGAGGGGGAGGCAGGCGCCCTGCTGAGCAGAGAGCCCGATGCGGGGCTCTATCCCCGGACCCTGAGATCATGACCTGAGCTGAAGACAGAGGCCTTAACCCACTGAGCCACCCAGGCGTCCCTATATTTTGGATATTAACCCCTCTTTAGATTTATCATGTACAGATGTCTTCTAGCTCAGGAGGTTGCCTTATCATCTTTTTGGTTTACTTTGCCACATAAAAGCTTATTACTTTGGTGTAGTTCCAGTAGTTTATTTTTGCTTTTGTTTCCCTTGCCTGAGGAGACACACCTAGAAAATGTTGTTAAGGCCATTGTCCAAGAAGATTACTGCTTAGGAGTTTATGGTATCAGGTCTCACATTTAGATCTTAAATCCAGTTTGAGTTTATTTTCGTGCATGATGTAAGGAAGTGGTCCCGTTTCATTCTTTTCCATGTGGCTGTACTGTTTCCCCAACACCATTTATTGAAGAGACTGTCTTTTTCCATTGGATATTCTTGCTTCCTACAAAGGACTTCTAAAAATTAAAAAAATTTTTTTTTTTCTCTTTCAGAGAATTGTAAGTGCTCAGAGCTTGGCTGAAGATGATGTGGAATGAGAACATGTCAACATAATCTCAATTAAAAATATTTTTAAAATCTTAAGTTGGAAGATGAGCAGCTCTGGGGGAAAAAGGGCAAATAGGCTTGTTACGGACTGTCCTACACTGAAATCTACCAAAGTTAATTTTTACTTTGTGTAGATCCATTCGTCTGTTTTATTTATTTTTCCCAGTGAAAAGTGTATTTTGATAGAAAGCTTTTCATTTTATAAATACACTGAGTTACCAAAATATCATGGATTTTATTCCTAAAACGTGCAATTAAAGTGTACATATAACATCACATTACTTAGGTTAAAAATACCCAGTGCTTAGTTTTGAAAGATAGGCCGAAAAAGTATAGGAGAAAGCTGAAGAATGCACGTTTTTTTTAAGCTCGTACATTTGCTCTACATTAAAGAATTGGATGGAGTCTGTCAAAACTGAGCATTAAAATCTTTGAGAGATTATTTTTTTCCTTTTAATCTCTAAATATGATGTGAGAAGTGCTGCTGTGCTGTATTAATTTACCTCCTCCCCGTGTATTTGTCATTTTAATCGGTGGGCTTAATGTGTTCTGGATATTTATCGTATTTTAGATGTATGTAGTAAATAGCACCGGGAATTAAATCTATGTACATCCTTTATCTAGCCATGTGAGCCTCACTAATTACTGTCTACCCTCTTTCCTCACTTAAAAAATGAGGGAATTGGTCTGCTAATTCAGAGAAGTGTCCCTTTCAGCTTTTGATTCATTTGTTTCTGTTAAGCATCTTTAAAACCACCTTCTCCTGAGGGATATATTTGTTTGGACAACCAGGCCTTGCATTTTTTATACTCTGAAGTTTGCATGCTTGCCTGACTTAGTATTTCTGAACTGATTCTCCCACCCCCACCCCGTTTTTTAAAGATCTAACTTGTGTTGGTTTCCACTGAAATCATGCGGTTCTGTCATTACTCTTGTAAATCTGAAACTTAATCTTAATCTTTAGGGTAACTGGGATGATAAACTTGTAAAATGTTTGTTCCCCTTTGCTTTTATCTTCAGTGTATCTCCTTAATCCTCTTTCAATCTCATTCATTTATCTTGTTATGATGAGAATAAGGTATAACCTTATGGCTGAAGACTTGGAAAGAATGAAGGTGTTCTTGAAATAGTGACATGTTATCTGCAGTCACAGGTTGAACATTAGGTCTGAGAATAAAGATCCTTGGTACTTACTTGTCATCTGTTGAACTGAGTAACAATTCCTCCCTGTACATACACTTTGCCTTTATTCTATCTCAAAATCTGGAGCGATCCTGCAGACTTTTCCTATGTACTTAAGTCTTTTACTTAATTTGTTTACAAATTTTCCTTAACCTTAGCATTGGGTTTTTGTTGTGATTGGGGTATAGAGGAAAGAGTTTGAAGTATAGTTCTAAGTTTTTGCTTCTGGACAGCTTGCATAGCCTTTGGCAGGTCACATTACATCTCTGAACTTATCCCGAGTATGCTCATCTAGAAAATTAGAACATTAAACTATGTAACGCAGACATTTAAGGATTCTTCCTTGTGTACCTTCCAAGTTTGTGTTCCTGTACCCTTAAACAGTATGGTTTTTAATTTTTTTTTTGAATTTTTAAAAAAATTTTTGATGGCATCCTGCCTACTCTTATCTGGGAAAAGGGATGTGAGCAGTTCAAACATGCTGATTAGTCATTTTCACTCATAGATCCCAAATCCAAAGCAGTGTCGTGGTCATTGGTCACATAGCTGGGAAACAGTCTTCATCTTGTACTCCCCTCAGCCAGATGAGAGTCTTCAGATCAGAGGCATTCAGTGTATAGGTCAGAGTGAGAACATAGGGGGCGAAAAGAGCAAGGGGCAGACCCCGTGGCAAGGCAGGAACGGACCTAGAGAAGCCAAGGACGAGCTGGAGGAATGAGCAGTCCACTTAGATTTGGGAGAGGATTTGAGGAGGGCTGTATGCCCTTGAGAATTGTAGTGTAGTCTAAGCTGGGTAGCACTGGCTTTTCTGAAAGATAATCAGCTTCGATCTAATGCCTGTTGAATAGGCTACGCTGTCTGCCCAAAGGAGCTGATTATGCGGTCATTTTCTTATTTAAATGACAACTTTTGTGCTTTGAAATTAGTTGCCACTTCTGAAAGGTAATAGTTTGGTTAAAAAAAAAGTCCAAACAAGGTTTTCTCCCAGGCCCGTAATACAGAACACGGTTTCCTGTCTCAAGTTTTACAGGGTGATGGAACCAGGCAGTAGGGATGATGTTGGGCAAATGGTGCTCAACCCAAGGTTTAATTAGAGTGACGACCACCTGAATGTGCCCGTGTGCACGTTGCACATGCGCCACCTGTGTGCAGCTTCCAGGGACTTGAAAGTCTTTGGGAATGGAAATATGTATTAGTGCATGGTTAGTGTGCTTCCCTGGGAAGGAGCTATCTGATTCCACAGTTTGTACATAAGGTGAAAGTGCACTGAAAACGGGCCTACCTGGCTGTGTCCGTGCTGTCCTGTTCTTAGATAACTAGAATTTACATTCACAATGAATTTATGTAAAGTACATAAAAACCTAGTACAGCAGGCTTAGTAGGCAGTCAGCGGATGTTTGAGTCCTCTTATCCCTTAATATGGTTGATAGTTTTTACCATCTTTCTGCTTGCTTTTCTGACCTTGTTGAACGAACTTACGGACCAGAGTATTAATGAAATATTATAGGAAAGATTTTGAGAAAATTAGTATATCATGCAAATGTTACACAAAATTTTCTTTCTTGTAACATAAAAATAAACAGTTTTATTGCTTGTGCCTCAACTGTTTAAATATTAAAGGGCTTGGAGAAAATTTTTGTTAAGTCTATATTTACAAAAGTGAATTCTCAATTTGATTCCTGGCGGTGGCACCTGTTTTTCGGTTCATATCCCTCGGAGAATGTTGGCATTTGTGCAGCTTCTCCCAGGACAGCGCACATGTGCTCTTGACATGGGATTGACAGATCACAGGTGAAGAGCCCGTGCTTTCCTGTCAGTAGGTGAGGACTCTTCATAGTAGTGGGTTGCCAACCTAAGCAGGTTCCTAGAAGGAGTTAAAACATTGCTGGGCAGTAGGTCTGAGGCAGGAGCATATTACAGTATTTCTTTTTTTTTTAAATCAAAATGGGGAGATCTATGTGTATATATATATATATATATATATATACACACACATGCACACACACACATACATACATACATATATATATATAATACATTTTTTTAAAGATTTTATTTATTTGACAGCGAGAGGGAACACAAGCAGGGGGAGAGGGAGAAGTAGGCTTCCCGCTGAGCAGGGAGCCCAGCGTGAAGCTGGATATCTGAGCCAAAGGCAGATGCTTAAAAACCGAGCCACCCGGGTGCCCCTCAAAATATATTTTTTAAAAGGTTAATTTATTTTTGGAGAAAGCATGTAAGGAGGGGGAGGGGGCACAGGCAGGGAATCTCAAGCAGACTCCAGGACTGTATCTGACAACCCTGAGATCGTGACCTGAGCCAAAATCAAGAGTCAGATGCTTAGCCAAGTAAGCCACCCAGGTGCTCCCAAGATACTTTTGTTTTTAAGTGAACTCTTCAAAGGTGGTATAAAAACAGGAAATTGTTATAGGATAGCAGCCATGTTAATGTCACAGGTGGTGTACGTTAGCACTGTACTCTTTAAAAATGAGATGTGTAGGGGCACCTACACAGATGGTTAAGTGTGTGTTTTTGGCTCAGGTCATGATCTCTAGGTCCTGAGATTGAGACCTGTGTCGGGCTCCCAGCTCAGAAAGGAACATGCTTCTCCCTCTCCCTCTGCCCCTCTGCTTGTGCTCTCTCTCTCTCTCAAATGAATAAATAAAATCTTTTTAAAAAATGAGATGTGTGGGGTGCCTGGGTGGCTCAGTGGGTTAAAGCCTCTGCCTTCAGCTCAGGTTATGATCCCAGGGTCCTGGGATAGAGCCCTGCATTGGGATCTGCTCAGTAGGGAGCCTGCTTCTCCGCCTACTTGTAATCTCTGTCTGTCAAATAAATAAATAAAATCTTTAAAATAAATAAATAAAAGTAAAAATGAGATGTGTAAGTAGAATGTGATTAAGAACACCTAGTATCACTCATGCTAATGATCTGAAGCATAAAGACCATCAGTTCCCAGAATTCATGTTCAAGATAGGCCAGTCCATTTAAATGTGTTTTAATACTTTTTCTGTAAACAGTCTATCAACTGGACGTATCAGTTAAGTAGAAATTACATTCCCTAAGCATTTTAGTTGTGAGTTTTAAAATTTTTATTTCATATTTGTGTCTTTGGACGAATAGAATAGGTTTTTCTCCTTTTTTAGATACAGGGTGTCCAGGACATTTTTTTTTTTTTTTAAGATTTTATTTATTTGACAGAGAGAGATCACAAGTAGACAGAGGCAGGCAGAGAGAGAGAGGGAAGCAGGCTCCCCGCTGAGCAGAGAGCCCGATGTGGGGCTCGATCCCAGGACGCTGAGATCATGACCTGAGCCGAAGGCAGTGGCTTAACCTACTGAGCCACCCAGGCGCCCCAGGACATTTTTATATATGTAATTTTTTCCTTTTAACAGCTGCATTCAGCTGTGTTCTGGAAACAGTCCAGGAGATTGCAGAGGTGCTAAATCCTTTCTTAATTTCCACAGGCATTGATAGAACAATTGAATACTTTGCAGTCATAGGGGTATAGAATCAAGGGGTGGGGGGAGAAGAACTGGTTGAAGAGATCCTGTGGTTAAGCTGGACCTTGCCCTGACAAAGGTGGACCCGGTGTCCAGCGGGGCCTCTGTGTGTAATGTGCCCGCATGGGATCTGCTCATTCAGGGAGAACAACCAGATCCCACTGGAACTTCACTGAGATCTTAAAATTCCCAAGGCCCTGCCTTTTCCCTTGTTGCCTGAGGAAGTAGTTAGACTGAACTGAGCGCCCTTTTTAGTCTGTACCTCTGTAGAGTGGGTAAATTTGGAAGTTCTAAAACCAGCACCTGTTTCCCTTCACCCAGAACAGCACATGAGAGGAATCCCTGGACAGGTTAGACAGCTTCCGTGGTGACCTCCGGACAGTGTTCCATTGTGCCTGCTCCTGCTCACCCTACTCAGCATTTGAAGAGGACAACTTTGTGGTTTAGAGACTATTTTATAAACCGGTTACATCAATATACCGCTTTTATAGAGCCCTATGGTAATTTTCAAAAGCTTCCACTCTAGTTAGGACTCCGCTAGCAAGACCCAGCTTGGATTAGCGTTAGTGGCATTTGTTAGCTCCTCAGGAAAAGGAGCTCTCGCCTCTTACCTTAGAGTGAGCACCCCATACCAGGCCATTGCTCTCCACCTCTGCATCTCACTGTGCTTTTTTTTTTTTTTTTTAAGATTTTATTTATTTGACACACAGAGCTCACAAGTAGGCAGAGAGAGAGAGAGGAGGAAGCAGGCTCCCTGCTGAGCAGAGAGCCCGATGTGGGGCTCGATCCCAGGACCCTGGGACCATGACCCAAGCCAGAAGCAGAGGCTTCAACCCACTGAGCCACCCAGGCGCCCCTCATTGTGCTTTTTGATGTTCGCTAACACACCTAATGGATGACACAAACCTTTCCTGGGCTTTAGAATGGATTCAGTTCACTCCTTACAATCTCCCCTTCCACAGCTTAAGAGACCTGCCAAGTGTTGCTTGGGAAATGGAAGTTTCAGGATTTCCCCCCCATCTTTATTGAAGGGTGATTTATAAATTCAAGTTTTGTGCACTTAAGATATATGATGCTGTGTTTCAGTGTATGTGGATATGAAGTACACACTACCATCAGGCTAATTAACATCTCTCACCTCACCTAATTTGGTACTGTGGTCCCCATGCTGTACATCAGATGTCCAGAACTCTCTCGTAACCGAACGTCTGTATCCTTAGTTAGCATCTCCCCACTTACCCTACCCCCTATCCCTGGCAACCACCATTCTCTTTCCATTTAGTTTGATTCGTTTAGATTCCATCTATAAGCGAGATAACAGTATCTGTCTTTTTGTTTCTGGCTTTTTTGACTTAGCATAATGATATCCTCTAGGTCCATCGATGCCCGAAGTGGCAGAATTTCCTTTTTTAAGGCTGGATTTCCATTTTATCCATGGACGACATTTAACTTCTTCTCCTGTCTTGTGAACAATGTTGTCATGAACTTGAGAGTGCTCGTTGAGATCCTGACTTCACTTCTGCCTGATACATACCCAGAAGTGGGATTGTTGGATCAGCTGGTAGTTCTCTTTTTTCAGTTTTTGAGACCTCTCCATACTGTTTTCCAGAGTGGCTACACCACTTTACAGTGGGCTCCCTTTCTCCATGTCCTCTCCAGCACCTCCCTTTTGACTTTGGTCTGTTCGGTCAGGGTGAGGTGATACTGTTGTTTAGTGTATGTGCTGCCAAGGCAAGTGTGATCCACATTTCCTGGAGGATTGGTGATGTTGAGTGCTTGCTGGCCATTTGTATGTCCTCGGAAGAAAATGTCTATTTGGGTCCTTTGCCCATTTTAAGATTAGATGATGATTATGATGATTTTTGCTATTGAGTTGTAGGCATTCCTCATATTTTTTTGATGTTACCCCTTATCAGATGTTCTCAAGTATTTTCTTTCATTGTATTGGTTGTCTTTTCACTTTGTTGATGATTTCTTTTTAGTTCGATGTGGTCCCCTCTGTTTATGATTTCACTATAAACATGAAAATATTTAATACCTTGGCTTTCAGAATTCTGAATTTCACCTTCACAGTTTTCCATGCAACATTCTGAAACCAGAATTCTTTTTCAAGTTTCAGTTTTGTAAATTTCTTTTTTGCTGTTTTACTTTTTTAATGGAAGCATAACTGACATACAGCATTATTAGTTTCAGATATATAACATGATGATTCAGTAATTCTACACATTGTGCAATGCTCACCATTGCAAGTGTAGTTACCATACAACATTATTACAGTATTGCTTGTGTTCCCTCTGCTATACTTTTTTTTTTTTAAGATTTTATTTATTTATTTCACACAGAGAGAGATCACAAGTAGGCAGAGAAGCAGGCAGAGAGAGGAGGAAGCAGACAGAGAGAGGGGGAAGCAGGCTCCCTGTTGAGCAGAGAGCCAGACGTGGGGCTCGATCCCAGGACCCTGAGATCATGACCTGAGCTGAAGGCAGAGGCTTAAACCACTGAGCCACCCAGGCGCCCCCCTCTGCTATACTTTTGATCCCCCTGACTTACTTTATAATTGGAAGTTTGTACCTCTTAATCCCCTTCACCTGTTTCACCCATCCTGCCACCCGCCTCCCCTCTGGTCACCACCAGTTTGTTCTCTGTATTGATGAGTCCGTTTCTGTTTTTCATTTGTTCATTTGGTTTTTTAGATTCCATATAAAAGTGAAATCATGGTATTTGTCTTTCTCTGTACAACTTATTTCACGTAGCGTGATATCCTCTAGGTCCATCTCTGTGGTCACATATGGCAAGATCTCATTCGTTTTATGTCTAAGATTCTGTTGTGTGTATATACTACTTTTCATCCATTCATCTATGGATGTACACTTACTTTGCCTCTGTATCTTGGCTATTGTAAATAATACTGCAGTGGACCAGAGAAATGCATACGTCTTCCTCAGTTAGTGATTTCATTTTCTTTGGGTAAATACTCAACAGTGAAATTATTGGGTCTTATGGTAGTACTATTTTTAACATTCTGAGGAACCTTCACACTGTTTTCTGCGGTGGCTGCACCAATTTTCACTCCCACCAACAGTGCAAGAGTGTTCCCTTTTCCCTACATCCTTGCCAACACTTGTTACTTCTTGCTTTACTGATTTTAGCCATTCTCACAGGTGTGAGATGATCTCTCATTGTGGTTTTGATTTCATTTCTCTGATCATGAATGATGTTGACCCTCTTTGCATGTGTCTGTTGGGAAAATGTCTTATTTGAAAAAATGTCTTCTGTTCGGGTCCTCTGCTCATTTTTAATCACATTATAAGTTTTGGGAGTGTTGGATTGTGTAAATCCTTTATTTGGCGTATTAACCTCTTATTGCTTATTTTATATGCACATATCTTCCATTGAGTAGGTTGAATTTGTTGTTGTTGTTGTTGATCGTCTACTTTGCATAAGCTTTTTAGTTTGGTGTGGTTCCACTTGTTTTTCCTTTTTGTTAACCTTTTGGTGTCAAATTAAAAAAAAATTATTACTAAGACTTATGTCAAGGACCTTTTCCCCTGTGTTTCCTTCTAGGAGTTGTATGGTTGCAGGTGTTATGTTTAAGTCTTTAACCCATTTTGAGTTGACTTTTGTATATGGTATGAGTTCAGTTTCATCCTTTTACATGTGGATATGTAGTTGACCGGACACATTTTTTGAAGACTGTCTTTCCTCTTTGTGTGTTCTTGGCACCTTTGTTGAAGATTAGTTGATTATGGGATTTAGGGTTTGACTTAAGGGTAACTTAGCACTGTACTTGGTTATCTATTTGAGGGAAAGGGTAAATGTCCGTCTATTTTTTTTTTTTTTTTAAGAATGTAGGTACTTTTCCACCAAACCCGAGAGACATAATGAGGAAACAAGACGGCTATTATATAATTCAAGTTGTACACAGGGTGGATGCTTATTTCTTGAGAGAATACACAGTCTGAGGAGTTGACAGCCCAAAACAGAATTGAAATGATGTCTTACTGGTTTTAAAAAATGAGAGTTTTTTTTGTTTTCTGCTTTATAACTTTGCATGGTCTAACATAATATTTTTGCCTCCTCCCAAATTACTAAAATATAATGCTTCAGGGGACCATGCCATGACTTCCGAAGCTGCTGTCACAGACAGGACCAGGTAATAGGGCCAGAGTGTTGGAAAGGCTAGATTGAGAGGGCTGGGATGAACCTGGGCTAGAGCGGTCTAGTGGCTGGGGCTGGGAGCTGCGGCTCCTGGCGGGGTGTGGAACCTCTGCTAGAACTTGCTCCTCTCCTAAATTCTGTTTCATTTAGAATTGCTCTCTAATTTTTCCATTCTTCCTGGGTGATTTCATGTTGTCTGGCTTCAGCGGCACCTGGCCTTGATGTTGGCCCCCAGGCCCCCACCCCAGGCCCAGGTGGATATGGGTTCCTGCTTGCTCGGTGTCACATGGATGTCTACAGGCACCTCACATGACATGCACAGAATTGATTTTTTCCCCTTAAACATGCACCTTCTGTGCCGCCCTCCACTTGGCTGTTACACTCACCACATTCCATCGATGACCAAACCTTGCCCCTCCTATTCTTACTAGGGGTCTGATCCATTCCGCTTCTCTCTGGCCTCACTGCCGGTCTCTTAGGACATTTGCCTCCAGTCCTCTGATCTGATCTGCTGCCTCAGGAATTGCTCTGAGGCTTGTCCCTCCCTTGTATGGCATTCATGGCCCCTATAATCAGATGTGGCTTATTCTCCAACTTTATTGGAGAATAAAGTTGGAGAATAAAGTTGGAGTTTATTCCTCAGATTTCCTCCTTCCTCTTCAAACACACAGAAGCTCACAGGCTTAGATCCTATGGAGCAAACTTCCCCCATAGGCCCTTACCTCTCTAGCTATGATTTTGTTGTCTCACATTATGTGCCCTGTGCTGTGAGCCAGGTACTATGCTTACTGCCAAGGATCTCTGGATAGACAAAATGGGCCATTCCCTCACTGATTTTTACCTTTAGGTTGAAAGATAATCAGAGAAGCCTTACCCGTGGCACGGTTAGACACCCCCTGTTGGGAGAGTCTGTAGAACCCTGGCATTTCTCATTAAGATCTACTGTAATTTTTTTAGTAATGTGCCCCGTTTTCCACTAGGCCATCCCCAAATACATATGTCTTACTGATGATTGGGTTTCCCAGCATAAAGCATAGTTAAATACTTAGGAAATACTTAATGAGTGGAAATCCACATGAGCAGAAGTTGACCAGGAATCTTTAACAGTGAAATGAATATGAAATACTTTTTTGACATGACACATGAAAGGTAAATGGAAGGAAAAAAGCACATGGTTGTGAAGAGTGAAAAGCTGCTAATTACTGATGTAGGAAAAGACATTAGGGTTTGAAGCTGATGGCCAAGAAAGAATAAAGAAACGTCTTTGGTGCAAAACATGGTTTTATTAAAGCACGGAGATTGGACCTGTGGGCAGAAAGCTGCACTGGAGTTGGCAGGAGTGGCCTGTTATGTACTTTCAATTTGAGAGGGGGTTAGGGAGAGCTTAAATATCTCAGGGATTTTGGAAGCAAGGTTTCCAGGACCTTGAGGGTTCTAGCTATTTTTGGGAAAAGGTCATTTATTACCATCTAATGAAACCTGCGTCATGAGACCCTTCAGATGTTGATTGGTAGGTCATATCCTTGGGGGATGATTGCCAACGGGTATCTTGGGGGGTTACAGATAAAGGAAGTTTCCAAAAGGATTTTTATATGTTAAAGTAGATTTACAGGATCCTGGGGCTCAGGCTAAGATTGCCTTTTATGCTTAGCAAAGTGTTAACTTTGGGGTAGTGGAGTCCTTAGAGGAATGTCACTCTGCCTGTTTCAAGGACTGGTTAATGGGTTGCAGCTTGTAAGGAAATTTAATAATTTTTCTTCTGCCTTTGTTTCCCACATCAGTTACAGCACTGGATTATTAGACACATACAAAGCTTGAGATTAGAAGGGCACAAATCTAGTCTTCCTCGTAGATCTTGACAGCCTTGTAGCTGAACAAATGTCAAACATTTATTAAAAAGTGAACCTGCCAGCCATTGAATTTACATTTATGAGGATTTTAAAAATGTCATTCTAAACTATTTATCCTTTTCTTGAAAGCTTGTCAAATATGGGGCTGAATCATGTGTAGTCCTCTTTCAAGGCTTCTGCGGACCAGTGTATACTGTCTTTTCCCAATCCTTTTGAAGGGACCAGCTTGTTTTGTTTTCTACCTTCCCCTTGGGCAAGGGGAACTTAAAACAGTAGTCCAGAGTCACACCTCATACAGAATTTTGAAGACTTTGAAATTTAATCTGTTTTCACAGGTGACTAATTTTTTTTTTAATTTTATTTTTTGAAGATTTTACTTTCTTATTTGACACACAGACAGAGACCATGAGAGAGGGAATATAAGCAGGGGGTGTGGGAGAGGGAAAAGCAGGCTCCCCACTGAGCAGGGAGCCTGATGCGGGGCTTAATCCCAGGACCCTGGGATCATGACCTGAGCTGAAGGCAGATGCTTAACTGACTGAGCCACCTAGGCGCCCCAGGTAACTCATTTTAAAACTCACCTTTATATTCAGAACAAGATGCTAGCTAAAATACTCATGCTCCGACTAAATTTTTGATGACAGAAAGGCCTTTCCAAGTTTTCTTTGACTTCCCAGGTATCCGACATTAAGCAAGCTCAATATAAATAATATTACTAGTCTTAGGATGTCAAGGTGACTGTCGCTCATTAAGATACTGTGGTTTGGGGCGCCTGGGTGGCTCAGTGGGTTAAGCCGCTGCCTTCGGCTCAGGTCATGATCTCGGGGTCCTGGGATCGAGTCCCGCATCGGGCTCTCTGCTCGGCAGGGAGCCTGCTTCCTCCTCTCTCTCTCTGCCTGCCTCTCTGCCTACTTCTGATCTCTCTCTGTCAAAATAAATAAATAAAAAAATAAAAAAAAAAAAAAAAGATACTGTGGTTTGAATTCTGGTCTGCTGCATACTGAATGACTTAGGGTAATCCAGTTACTTCGGTACCTCATTATTTAGAAATACCTTGTTAGCTTTTTTTTTTTACTCTTCATCAGTAAAACGGAGAAACGGTGAAATGATGTATTGCGGTCATTTGCTTATTCGTTATCTTCCCTGCTAGACCATGAGTTTTTGATGCCGGAGCTAGATCTTCCTTTTCTTTGGATCTTGAATATTGTCTTGGCATGTCAGTAGGCAGGTAGTAAATATTTATTGAGCAGAAATCAGGAAGGATGGACAGTCTTGTTAATTTGATCTGAATTAAAATATTCTGGTACTTGACAAAGTACTAGAAATGATTTTCCTTTCTGGGCTAGGGCTTAACACAGATTCTTTAAATTAGAAGAGAATAGAAGTTTCTGGATGGGGTGAAAAGTCAGCCAAAATGTTTCTGCTCCTTTGATTTTTTTTCTTTTTTAAGATTTTTATTTATTTTTGTGAGAGCGTGCGCACACACACAAAACAGGGGAGGCAGGGAAAGGGGCAGAGGGAGAAGCAGACTCCCCACTGAGCAAGGAGCCGGAAGCTGGTCTTGATTCCAGCATCTTGGGATTGTGGCATGAGCTGAAGGCTGACGCTTAACCGACTGAGCCACCCAGGTGCCCCAGTTCCTTTGATTTCTGTGAAAGACAATACCATGCAGCATTCAGATATTTCTGTTAATGCTTTCAGGTGTCTGCTAAACTTGAGATTTCTTCCTAAATGCTGCTGGATGCAGAGTCCTTGATTTTGAGAGTAACACAAGGATACCAGACTTCCGCGGAGTGGAGGAGGTGGAAAGGGAGAGGTCTTCTGACTCTTAATTTTCATGTGGATAAATTGTCACTCCATAGGCTTTTTTATTTTATTTGGGCCTATGAAGTAGTATATTTCTGTTGATTCTCTAATGGGAACAAAATGGTCAGCCAGCATTCTTTCAAAATAAAGAGGGACTTTGAAAAGGGAATTTGCAGAATTTATTTTATTTTATTTTATTTTATTTTATTTTATTTTATTTTATTTTAAAGATTTTATTTATTTATTTGACAGCGAGAGATCACAAGTAGGCAGAGAAGCAGGCAGAGAGAGAGGAAGGGAAGCAGGCTCCCTGCTGAGCAGAGATCCCGATGCGGGACTCGATCCCAGGACCCTGAGATCATGACCTGAGCGGAAGGCAGCGGCTTAACCCACTGAGCCACCCAGGCACCCGGGAATTTGCAGAATTAAGATATTCTTCCTTTTGCCAAGTGTAATAGCTTCTACGAAAGAGCAGATCTTGCTATACTTGCTTAAGAAAAATAGTATTAATTCCACTTAATCTTCTGAGAAAATTGAAAAATCCTTCCACATGAAGCCTCTAGGTGATGGCATTGTTAGTGGTCAAGAAAGAATTGTTGAGACATTTTTGGTGCAAAAATGTGTTTTTATTCAAGCACGGGACAGACTGGGAGGAGGAGCAGCACTGCGATTGAGAGGAGTGACTGATAAAAAATACACTTTCAAGTTAGCAGGGAGGGGTGGGGATAAAGGAAGTTGCCAAAAGGATTTTCCTGTGTTAAAGAAGACTTACAGCACCATCCTGGAGGGCTGCTGTTTGCAAGCCAACCTTGCTTTTTGCCGTAGCGGTGCATTAACATTAACTCCTTTGTGAACTCCTTGAGGGTTGTCCTGTCCCAAGTATTTGTCAATGGAAGTATATGTCAATGGGCTGCATGTTGTAAGGAAATTTAATTTTATCTACATTTCTTTTGCCTTTGTTCTCTTCATCAGTGGCAAGTGGGGAGGTTAGAAAACACACTTATCTCAACACCCAGGAAGGTCACTCAGTCACCTCCACAGACTCCTTATCTGGGAGGCACCTGTAGGCCTTGGACCACCAGGTAGATAGCACCGCTGCCTTCAGGATTGTGGAGTGTCCTCAAATCTCTGCATCTCACGTTCATCCCACCTGGTGAGAGAGGTTCTGGAATGTCCCTCTGTTGGACGGAGTCACCTCAGAGGTTATTAACTTCTTATGTCACCTTATTCCCAGTGGCCTTGAGCTTGGTCAGATACCCAAGCTGCTTGGGTTTGCATGGTTGGTTTTTGGTCAGCTTGTCTGGGGGAGCCAGTCATTGTAAAGCTGAAAGACATGCCTAAAGCTCTTCTCCAAAGGAGGCTGGCTGCCAGGGGGATAAAACTCGGGGATTCCTTTTCAGGAATTCCTTAACCCTGATCCTTTAAGAGATATTTAGAATATTCTGGATTCCTAAGATTGTGCTTCAGAGAAGTAAATAAGAGTTGAAAATTAATGATTAGAGTTCTAGCCCAATCTTTAAGTCCTCTGACCCTGTTTGAAGGATCATTCTAATCATTCTTGATTGTGTTCCCTTATGCTCTTTAGTTACTAATTTTTATAACATAAAAATGTATAAACCTGCATTTGTGTAATGTTTTGACAGCTCTAGGTGGCTTATTATTGAATTCTCTAAGCTGTGAGGAAGGTAGGATATAAACGGTAGGGGGGTTGCGGCACAGCAATGCTGGAACTGGAACCCTAAAATGTGTGGTGACCCAATGGGGTGGGAGCAGGTGGTGAAAGAATTCACCTGGGGCAGGACAGAGGAGACAGAACTTTATTGAATACCAGGGGAGCAGCGGAAAGACTACCTGCCTGGAGGCAGTGGGTGGGGACTTGACTTAGGGAGGGGTAGGTATGGGAGCAAAGGGAATTCTCCTGTTTTGGTAGCTGTGCCTGGTGTAGCCATTTGGTTAGTTAGGGCCTCTGGGTATTCTGAGGCAGGTTGCCTGATGGGCCTCTCTGTATTCAGCCAGAGGGTTACGTTGGGACGTTCGGCCTGAGATTCCATTGCTCAAGCCTGTTGCCTGAAACTGGCGTCTTCTGAGAATCACAGAGTTAGTGATTCACAGTGAGTTCAGGCTCGTCTTCCTGCTTCGCACCCGAACCACCTTATCAGAGGTCGCACTACATCACAATGCTTTGAAGACAGCAAGTTTGATGAATGCCCTCCTCTTAACAGGATGCATGTTTAGAAACATTTGGAGGTAAGCTCTATAGTACAGCCTTGCCTTTTTTTTTTTTTTTTTTTAAATTCGACAGAGATCACAGTAGGCAGAGAGGCAGGCAGACGGGGGTGGGGGGAGGAAGCAGGCACCCTGCTGATCAGAGTCCCATGTGAGGCTCCATCCCAGGACCCTGGGATCACAACCTGAGCCAAAGCAGAGGCTTTAACCCACTGAGCCACCCAGGCAGCCCCAACCTTGCTGTTTTTTTGCTATTTTTGTTCGCTGTTGCATCCGCAGTGCCTAGCATGGGTTCTGACACACACTGGGCACCTCAGTAAAAGATAAGTGAACTAATTAAAAAGATGTCGATTCCACACACACATGCACACACAAAATTTATGGAGTTTGATAGAAAACTGTTAGTCAAACCCATCAGATTCCGCCTTCTCCAGAAAGGAAAGAAAGCAATAGGAACTTGTGTACAGAGTAACACAAGGACTTTTCATCGTGAAGGTTCTGTCTCCTCGGTTACACTCTCCTTTAGCACAGCTGTTGTCTTCCAAAGCGGAGACAGATTCTTCCTCGGAGGGACTTAAGGCCTATGACACCGATGGTTCCAGAAGACTGCGCCGGCCTCCCGAACAGCCCTGGAGCAGCAGTGAGCCTGGATGAGACCTGTCCTGAGTCATAGCTGACCTGCTGCAGGGTTCACGGTCTCGAGCCTTCATTTCATTCCGTGCCGAAAGTCACCGGACAGGTACCTGAGTTACAGGGATCGAGAAGAACCATCCCCCCAGCTCTCAGAGGGCGCTGGGCTGGGCTGGGCTGGGTCATCGGCAGGGCTGGCGCACCTGGCCTGCGGTCCCGCCGCGACGTGTCCCCACAGAACAGACGTGCCCGGTGAGCTGTGTGCGCGTCTGAACATGATCTAAAGTCCAGGCCGCGCACGTGGGACCCGGTCTCCGCTGCGTCGGGGTCGAGGCGGAAGAGGAGCTGGACCCTGGGCCGGGCTCTCGGGGAGCGGAGGACCAGCGGACGGCGCGTCTGGTCCCGTTTCCCACAAAACCCGGCTCCTCCTGCTCCCGGTGCCCGTCTAGCTCCGCTCTGCTGGGGTCGCGTGCGCACGCCCGCGTGCTGGGACCGTCTGCCGGGGAGCTCAGCGCGCCGGGGTGCTGCAAGCCGGGAGGAGGACGGAGGGGACAGCGGCTGGGGTCGCAGCGCCGACAGCACGCGGGTGTGGGGCGGCTGCGCTCCGGGCGGGAGTGCGGGCAGTGCAGGTCGCGGCGGGCCAGGGCCGGAGCAAGCGGGGCTCTGGCGCCCTCTGGTGGCGCCGGCGGGTAACCGAGCGCCGCGGGCTGCGACTTGGCCTCCCAAGCCCCGGACCAAGGTCTGCGCAAAGCGTGGAGATGGTCCGTCGCCAAGTAAGAGCATTTGAACATTTATGTGTTTATGGGGAAATAAAGTTCAATTTGGAAAATGTGCCAGGATAACTTTTTGTCAAGCCTGGTCTCTGGGGCCCATAAATTGAAATTTCACGTGGGAACATGCCAGATGAGAAAGTCAGACAAATAGCTGGGAGGATGGCCGGCCGGTCCGTGAAAAGCCCTCACCCCAGTTCTACTGTCAGACTGCTTCAGAGCAACCTTGTTTTGTGTAAAAGGTGGAGAATAAAATGCGGCAGAGGGTTTCTTTAACTCCTTCGCGTCTGGTTCTGAGCAGAAGTGGAGGGGTGCCTGCAGTGGAATGAACAGTGTTTGAGATTGGAAACTTGGAGCCTGGGGCCCAGATTTGCCCCTTACAAGGAACTTAACTTCTTTGAGGCTCAGTCGATTCATTGCCAAAGAGGACAGTAGTGTCTCCTCACAAGGAGAGTTAATCCCCTGACCACACCTAGTGTCTAATGTACCTGCAGCCAGCCCCATTGCCGGTCCCCCATTCTGGGGGCGCCCCTCTCGGCCACCGGCAGGGGGACCCCATCTGCTCTGGATTACTCATGGACCCTGCCTCATGGCTGTTCTTCCTGTCTTCTGCATCATTCCCCTCTCTACTCGGTGTTTCTATTAGCATGGACATGATATAATTTATCCCATTTTAACCAAAACTTTCAACCCTTTGTCCCCTGCAGCTAGTACTCCATTTCTCCTCCCTTTTGTATCATAGCAAAATGTCTCTAAGGGGCTATCATGCGCGCTGTCTCCACTTCTCCCATTCTCTCATGACCCGCCCTGTCAGACTTTGGTCCTTCACCCAGACTGCTTTTGCCAGGGAAACCCAGTGACCTCTTGGTGCTGAACCGTGGGGTCAGTTCTTACTCTTCTTCTTCTTCTTCTTCTTCTTCTTCTTTTTTAAAGACTTTATTTTATTTTAGAGAGTAAGCATGCAAGCGGAGGTGAGAAGAGGGATAAGCAGACTTTGTGCTGAGCCTGGAGACCTATGTGGGGCTCTCTCCCAGGATCTGGAGATCATGACCTCAGCTGAAATCAAGAGTTGGACGCTTAATTGACTGAGTCACCTAGGCACCCCTAGTTCTCAGTCTTTATCTGCAAAGCCCTATCAGTAGTATTGGACACAGTCACTCCCTTCTGGAAACCTTTTGTGCTTTTGGCGTCAGGACACTACACTGATGTTTTCTACCACGTTGGCTGCTATTTCCCACTTTCCAGGGCTCAGTCCTTAGTTATCTTTGCCAGTTATGCCCCTTAATATCCAGTCTCAGGGCTGAAGATAATCTGTATATCAGAGTAGCATCTCCAGCCTTGGCATCGCCCCTGAACTCCAGACTCAGCTGGCTTCCTGTGTGACCATCGCAGACATAGGATGGCCAAAGTGAACCTTTTTTTCTCTTTTTGAAGGTTTTATTTATTTGTCAGAGCGATTGCACAAGTAGGGGGAGCCGCAGGCAGAGGGAGAGAGTAGGAGAATCCAGGACCCTGGGATCATGACCTGAGCCAAAGGCAGACATTTCACTGACTGAACCACCCAGGCGCCCCCAAATTGAACTTAAGATCTTCCTGTCCAGACCTGCTGTCTCTGGGGTCATCTCCATCTTAGTGAATGGTCCCTTCAGGCTTCTGGATGCACAGGCTAAAACTGTCCATCGTCCTTGACCCCTTTTTTTTCCCTTTCTCACACCTCACATCCAGTCTGTCCGGAAACCCTGCCATTGACTCTGCCTTCATGATGTAGCCAGAATCCATTCCCCTCAGTCTTGTCCGGCCCCACCTTATCTCTTTAACGTCCATCTTCTGCACAAAAATGTCAGCTCCGGGACGCCTGGGTGGCTCAGTTGGTTAAGCAGCTGCCTTCGGCTCAGGTCATGATCCCAGCGTCCTGGGATCGGGCTCCTTGCTCAGCAGGGAGCCTGCTTCTCCCTCTGCCTCTGCCTGCCATTCTGTCTGCCTGTGCTCGCTCTCCCCCCCACTCTGATAAATAAATAAAATCTTAAAAAAAAAAAAAAAAAGAAAAAGAAAAATGTCAGCTCCGTGAGGGCTGGCTTCCTGCGCGTCCTCAGTGTTGTGTGTAACTATGTCCATGAGGCTTCAAACTGTGGCCTACTTGGGGCTCAATAAATACTGCCCAATGGATGGTTGAATGAAAAAGTGCATGAAGCAGTTGGTGAACAGCAGGCATGAAACACGTGGTGGCAATTGTTCTACACTGTCCTCTTCAGATACCTAATCGGAATAGGATATTAAGAGAGAAAATGGCACCATGAAGAAGCCGTCAGATATGTCCATTTATAATATGTCTGTAGGGGTGCCTGGGTAGCTCAGTGGGTTAAAACCTCTGCCTTCTGCTCAGGTCATGATCCCAGGGTCCTGGGATTGAGCCCCTTATCGGGCTATCTCTGCCTTCTTGTGATCTCTGTCAAATAAATAAATAAAATCTTAAAAAAAATATATATATAATATGTCTATAATTTACTTGAAAACACTTCAGCAGGGGCGCCTGTGGCTCAGTGGGTTAGGGCCTCTGCCTTCGGCTTGGTTCATGATCTCAGGGTCCTGGGATCGAGCCCCACATCAGGCTCCCAGCTCAGCAGGGAGCCTGCTTCTCTCCCTCTCTCTGCCTGCCTCTCTGCCTACTTGTGATCTCTGTCAAATAAATAAACAAAATCTTAAAAAAAAAAAAGAAAAAGAAAAGAAAAGAAAACACTTGGGATGCCTGAGTGGCTCAGTGGGTTAAGGTCATGATCTCAGGGTCCTGGGATCAAGCCCTGCATCAGGCTCTCTGCTCGGCAGGGAGCCTGCTTCCCCCCTCTCTCTACCTGCCTCTCTGCCTGCTTGTGATCTCTCTCTGTGTGTCAAATAAATAAATAAAATCTTAAAAAAAAAAAAAAAGAAAAGGAAAGGAAAGAAAGAAAAGAAAACACTTCAGTAAGGGGCTCCTGGCTTGCTCCCTTGATCCCCACATTGGGTATGGAGCCTACTTAAAAATAAAATTAAAATAACACACTTGAAATAGAAAAAGAAATACACGAAGCCAAGCTGGCAAAAAGTAAACAAGTGTGAAGCTGAACCAATGTGCCTGTGTTTGTTATACTGTATTCTTTCTACTCTTTCTGTATGTTTGAAAACTTTCATAACAGAAAAGAAACAGAAAACCTGCTATGTAGCTTTTGTGGGAAAGCGGAGCAGTAGCATTTTTGCAGTGCTGTCCGTGGAAAGCGACATGCCCCACGATGGCTGCCAGAGGAGCCAGAGGACAAGGCCCCGCTCAGCTCCTGGCTCCTGAGCTGCTGGGCTGTGGCTCCCTGAGTGGCTTCGGAAAACTGACGAGTCCGCCTGAAATGCCGGCATCGCTCAAGCAGCTCAACTCTTCTAGCAAGAACGGCTTTGGTGGTGGGCCAGATTTACGGCTTTTCAACTTGGGGGGTGAAAAAAATGGTGAAATCTAAGTCCACCGCAGCCAACCAGAAATGGAACCGTGACTGCCCCGCCGTGGGGCTGAGGCAGGTAAACCAAGATGGGATTGGGGTTAGGGTGACTGCCTCTTTGCAGGTGGTCACAAGTGGTGTTTTTCTCCTGGCTTCAAAGTAAATTCTGGTAACAGTTAGTTCATTTTACCATTGTCTCTAGGGTATGGGACTTGGGTGATATTTTTTCTCACAATTGCCTGTGTTTTTCAGAATTTCTGCCATCGCCCCGTATCATTCTCACAGTAGGAGAAAATGAAGTATGGCTTTTTGTCTCTACCTTTGTGTCAGGTGGGACACTTTCTGCTATGACAACAAATCCAGGTCAGACGGAAGCAGACGGGGGATCTGCTGCTTTATAAACAGGGCGGGTGGACTTCAGGCACAGCTGGGCTGAGGCTCCAGGGATGCCCCCGGACCTACTTACCTCATCTCCCTTCATCCTGTAGGCCTCGCTCTAGATTTAGCTTTGTGTTCCGGTGGATGCTTCCCTTGTGGTCATGTCACAACCGTGAGGGCTTGAGACGTGTATCTTTCCAACTGCAAGTCCAGTGGAAGCAATGGATAGCCCCCAATTCCTGGCAAGATGCTCTTAGTCTCTCATTGGCTCCTTTGTCCACCTATAACTCAGGGCTGTGACAAGGGAGATAGAAAAACTGACTGGCTTGTGTCTGGGTTACATGCCTTTCTCCTGAGGTGGAGGTGGGCCCCCCTCCCCAAAGTGCAGGGGCCAAGAGAAGGGAAATGTATTTTCCTACAGGGAATTTGGTATCCAGCTAACACAAGACGCAGGGGAGCAGATGGTGCGTCGCCAGAAAATCGCAAATGCTGTCTTCCTTCCTACTCCAGAAATGATTTGCAACAACCCCAGCAGAAAACTTAGGCTAAGGGAAGCTACTATAATTGAGCTCAGAATGTAGCTCCAAGCTTCTTGACAACCAAGGCCAAAGGCAAAGTCTGGTTTGCAGACCGCTAGCTCATCAGGATTAAGCAGTAAGGAAGGATCAACAACTGATAAAGCTTTCCTAAGATTCCAAGGCTTATTTGTTTACCTATTTATCTATTTATTTATTTTAAAGATTTTATTTATTTGAGAGGGAGAGGACAGGGGGAGAGTGAGAGGGAGAAGCAGACTCTCTGCTGAGCCTGATGCAGGACTCGATCCCAGGACCCTGAGATCATGACCTGAGCTGAAGGCAGATGCTTAACCGACTGAGCCATCCAGACGCCCTTCCAAGGCTCATTTTAAATTGTCCACTCCAGAAGTTTTCTCTGTCCATCTCCAACATTTCTTACTATCTTTTTTTTTTTTTGTATTGGGCATTCTTCACCTTTTTCTCGTGTACTGAGTGGAGTCCTTATCCCGTAGAGCTACTATATGGCCTGCTGCCCTTTCTTCACAGTTGAATAGGAAACTGTCAGAACATTTGGGGGCTTGGATCAGTGCAGCGATCCCATTTGACTGTGTACTCCTGGCGGAAGGCAGTGAACCTGAACTTGAAAGGCTAAGAATCCACTGCCTCCAGATCATCAGTCAGCCAGAAACAAAGGGTCGAGGGACTTGGAATTTAGTTCTGTTTCTCTTTGAGTCATCCCCAGCCCCTCCCATCACCCCCTGACTCTCCCCTTTGACCAAGGACTGAGCCCGATCAGAAGGTGATGCCAGTATTCCTGCCTGACTGTAGAAAGCGTCTTGTGCAGGGGGAAGTCGAATTCTCCTCTCCGAAGCCCACGTCACAGTGTCTTTTGCATCAAAAAGGTTTTCTGAGATTTTCCTCCCAGACCACATAGTTTCTCACAGATCCCGAGAGAGTTTCACACTCAATTCTTTCTCCTGCGTTGACAAGCAGAGGAAGCGCATCTGCAGGGGGGCTGGGCGTGGCCCTGGCCCCTTCCTGGGCCTGCTCTCCCGGGCCTCATCTGTTGATGGAGCGGAGCTGGAATGTCTGGCCCTGCAGATGCTGAGGGGAGGGCTGGCCAGAGGGCTGCTCACTGGGCCCCGTAGGGCGCCTTCCTGACAAATGTCATGGCGGCTTTGGGAAAAGAAAATGTTAGTCTGATGGCCCCTTCCTCCCCACTCTGCCTCTGCAGCTTCAAGTTTACAAAGTAGCTGCAGGGAACTGTTGATCCCCCAGAGGGAGGGAGAGGAGGGCACCTTTTGGGCTTACTACTGCTCGGGATATTTTCTTCCCTAGATTGTTCCTGTTTGCACCTTTGTAATGGCCAGCATTTCCCCCGCCCCTGGAAAAGCCAGATTGGAGACTAATTTGACTGTAGAAAGGAAGTGATTTGTAACCTTTCCTGTATGATCTAATCAGTCTCTCTTCTGTGTTATTCTTATGGTCTGGACTTTGGTGTGTGTTTTTTTTAAAACTTTTAAAAAAAGTTTTATCTATCTGACAGATAGAGATCACAAGTAGGCAGAGAGGCAGGCAGAGAGAGGGGGAAGGGAAGCAGGCTCCCCGCTGAGCAGAGAGCCTGATGAGGGGCTCCATCCCAGGACCCTGGGATCATGACCTGATCTAAAGGCAGAGGCTTTACCCTCTGAGCCACCCAGGTGCCCCTGGACTTTAGTGTTTTGACTTGCAGTGGTATATTCTATTCATGGGCTTCTGGATTGTGGTCCTTTTCCTTTGCAGGACATTATGTGAGTGGATCCGCAGCCACCAGCATTTCCAAGGTGAGGACCATTGCTCAGAATGGGCCTTGGGTATTTCAGCGTGCTCTTGGGGAATAGGATGTGACCTGGTAAGCCTATGCCTTAGGTTGCCTGTCATGGTAGAGGGACATCCCCACCATAAAGAAATTTTTTTTGGTTGGTTTGTCTCTCCAGGACACAATGGTTTTCTTCCAACACAGTCGCCTCACCAGGGCACGATTCATGTTATATACTTAGAAGCCTTATTTTAAAAATTGGATTGCAAAGTAGAGTGTATCTCGTATGATTCAATGTGGTTTTTCTTCTTTGTAGTAGTTTGTGTGAGTCTGTTCCAAATGGACTAATTGTGCTTTAAACAAAAGTTCTGTTATTATGCTAACCAATAGCATGTAAACACAGATGAAAGGTTTTCTCCCTGAGAATAGTTGTCAGTTCTTAACATGAAAGAGTGAGACACATTTTCACTGGGGGCAGGAACTTTGACCGCTGTCCCGTGAACGAGAGTGATTTAGCGGGATCACACGTTGGTGCCTTGCCTTAGTGCATGGTCACTTACGCCGGTGCCTGTTTTGGTTTACACCCAGGATGCTCCTTCCGTAGAGAAGTTATAACCCTTCCATTGAACTCAGGAGACTTCCTTTACACAAGCCAATGTTTCCAGTTGACAAGGGGAACGTACCCATGTCTCTAATTAGTGAATATACTAGTAGCTTTTTCCTATCTATGATTTGAGCTGCGTTAGCCAAGGGAAAAATTTCCCCCTTTGTCTTCCCAGTTACTCCTCTCTAGTGAACTTCCTTACAGTCAATTCACAGGCCTTTTGGGTTGATCCGCTCATTTTTAAACGTTGACTAAAAATCTCCAAACAGTGTATTTAAGCTTTCTAGGTTAAGATAATGTCCTCAGAAGTTTAGCTTATAACCACTCTCAGGGGCCGTGTTCCCTCCATTGTCTTCTGTGGGTGCGTGGAAAGAACTCAGTGGTCAGTGTAACCTTTGGGTTTCTTTGGGAGGAAACAAGATCTTTGTTCTAGCACTTGACACTCACTACAGAACTATTAGGAGAGGACGAGAGAGACAGAGAAACGCAGGTCTCCGTGCAAGATCGTGACCACTCTGGGCCAAAAGCTTAAAGTGTGTGTGTGTGTGTGATTGAGTTTATGTGTCAACGCGAGGGTGTTTTTGGATGAGATAACCATTCACACTGGTGAACTGTGAGTAACACAGATTCCTCTCCACAACGTGGGTGGGCCTCATCCAGTCAGTTGAAGGCCTGCATAGAACAAAAAGACCCGCGTCTGTCAGTAAGAAGGATTTACAGCTTCATCTGCACCATGAGCTCTCCTGGATCTTGAGCCTGGTGCCGGCCCACACCGCAGAGTTTGGCCTTGCCAGCCTTTGCGGATCTGAGCGAATTCCTTATACGAAATCTCTTAGTGTACATATCCTACTGATTCCGTTTCTCCAGACGACCTGATGAGTACAGTGTGTCCTGCTGAGGCTGGCTCATTTGTGCAAGACTCTAGACTTTCAATCAGGCAGACCTTCTAGATGAACATCGACGGCCTTACTCGAAAACCCACCACCAAAACCACCCCTCCTGTCTTTCTCAGAAGCACCTTCTTCGTGTGCGTGCGTGTGTGCCATCTAGTGCCAGATGTAGGTACTGCAGGGTCCTAGCCTGGCTTCACTGCTTCTCTGGCGGGCAGGACCCCCTTTCCTTCCCTAAGCACCTATGAGGAGACATGCATATTCATGTGCATCGTTCACTCTTTTATTCACTCAACAAACATCTAGTGAGGGCTTGCTTATGCAGCAGATGCAAAGAGCAAGTGATGTCTCTGCCTCTCGGAGCTCATAGTCTTGCTGGAGACAAGGAATGAAAGCTGGTGATCATAGTTAACTGTTGCTCAGGGACAAGGGGGAAAGGTGAACAAGGAGTCGAGGCACGAGCCAGGGGGCTTTGAGGCCGGGCCACCATGCGATGGAGTGTTTACTCTGATCCAGGCATGGTGCTGGCTCTGGACATTGAAGGGTCATGGCCACTCCCTGCAGCAGCCTTCGGGCTGGTGGGCCCATTCTTTCTTCACAGCCACTGCATCCTGTCATGAGCATAGATGTGTTGGCCAATAGCAGAAACTTCTATTCGAGTGACATTATCTCCTTCGATTTCCCGTCTTTATGCTTCAGGAGAGGTAGCCTCAGAGGCGAACAATGCCACAGGGAAGACAGTGGGTTTTGAAGGTTGACTGTCCAGGAGCTCTGGAGACTTCCTTTTAATTTCCTTGTGTGTTCAAGACAAATCATCGTATTGCCCTTGTAGGGTCATGTTATGGGAATTCAATGTGATAACATGCATGGCCAGTCTGAGTTTTTTGGTGGCAAGCACCAGAAATCAAACTTCATTAAGTAGAGGATTTCTTGGAAAAGTATCAGATAGCTCACAGAATTGAGGGGGAGGCTGGGAGTGCTTCTGTTAGTTTCTATTCTCTCTTACGTTGTATCCTCCCAGTCCTTATGGAGGAGGGCAGGACTGCGTCCATCTCTCAGGCGTATACTTTTCAGGTTGGACCTCTAGGAAGAATCTGAATGTGTCAGCAAATCAGATTCCTGGGCAGGCATCCTGAGCACCCTGGCTCAGGTCGGGTGGGGGGCAGGCCATAGTCCCCTGGCTTCCTGAAGCTTCCCTGCTGTGGCTACAGGAATTATTAACCATGAAGTCTATTAAATCTACTGGTACTCCTTGCAAAGGTACAGCTCTGCATGGTGGGCTGTGCTGGTGCCAGTCAGGGTCCCACTGGGTCGGCTCTGTGAGTCCCGTCCTGGGCGAGGGACTGAGTGTCAGGCACCCCGTCTGCTTCCCAGGGGGGACATGAGTCTTCCTGAAAGCCCCTGTGGCTGTCAGCCTCTGTGTCCTCCACGCGCTCATCGTGAGGTTTGGCTGGGCTGTGTAGCTCTGCCCTTGTGTCTTCTTCGCAGCCCTGGCCTCCAAGGGCTCTGGTCCCACAGGAGCCACTCCTAGCCCGCAGCCATGAGCTTCCTGCTGGTGCACGCCCGGGATTTGTACGGGCAGGCCTGGCCTCCGCCCTGTTTGGCTATGACCGTCCATAAACAGAGGACGGCCAGTGGCTGTCTTACAGGCACAGAGCACCAGGGATGACTTCCTTTTGTTTGCCAGAGTGTGGCAGTGGTTCTTTAAAGATCAGGGCCTTCACTCCTAAGCTCCTAGCAGTTCTCCTAAGCTCGGCTGCTGCTGAGGGCTGCCTTGTAGGGATGGGGTGAGAGGGTCCCCGAAGAAATCAGGGGCTGAGGTCGCAAGGGGCTGGGGCAGGAGTGAATCCCCTCACTCCTCTGTCTGAGCGACTGCTCTGGGCAGGATTGACGAGAGGGAGGAGGAGGAAGCCCGTCCAGTCCTGTGCCTCCCTGCCGGGGTCCCTGCCCCCTGCCCTACTCAGAACCTCAGCATTTCAGCCTTTTCCCCTCAGCACCCATCCCCATCGCGGACTAAGACATCCTCTGAACGTCGGGGGTGCCCCTCCAAGCTGCAGACTTTGGTGTTGCTTTGTTGGAGGAGCCGCCTTAAGCTGATAGTGGTTACCACTTACTGAGCACCTGCTGTATGCAAGAACACAGGTGGGGCTGTTAAGCCCTGACAAGCACGTGCAGCAGACCGAGGTCCACCTGGCCCTTGGGCTCTCCCTGTTTTCTAGCTGCTGCTGGAAGAATCCCTGCCAAACTCAGGCCCATTGGACAGACCAGCTAGCAGGAGTGCGGGGGTTGGGGGAGGCAGGGGCTATGAGGCTGCGCTCCCCTCATTTGAGGTCTGCTCCTCTGCCCCCGAGGCAGGCTGGCTTGGCCCCTCTCCTGCATTGTCTGCGGCCTAATGACAGGCCTTTGCCCACCTCCCCTGTCCATTCTGTTCCGGTCTGGCCCGTGCTAGAAGCTGAGGCTGCCTCCAGGAGGATAAGCTGTTGTCCAGAGACTCTCTGGGAGAGGCTGGCTCTCCGGGGCTCATCCCAGGGGGCTCTGGGCTTTGGAGAGGTTGCTGCTATCCTTTCTCCGGGGCCGGCAGCAGTGCTGAGCTGTGTTGGCACTCCACTGAGAGACTGGTCCACCTCCTTCCTTGACAGCCTATCTCTGGGCCTCGAGCACTGGAGTGGTTCTGCAGTCCCTTCTCTGAGGAGGCTCAGGGCTGCGTAGACCCCAGGTAAACGTCTCCCTTGGGACGGTCAGGTGCCTCAGGTGGCCCTAGCTGCTGGCTGTGGGTCAGTGGGGAAGCGCGCGGAGAGTGGCGGGGACCTTGGCTCCTCCCCTGCTCAGCGGAGCCGTGGTGATCACCGAGTGCCCAAGTCATTGCTGGTCAGGTGCTGTCGGTGCTTGGACCTGCGGGCTGATGGCCCGGGGAGGCACCTGGCGTGGTGCAGGGCGAGTTGGGTGTGGGTGATGCGGGCAAGTAACGGCGCATCTGGGAGGCTTGGGATGAGCATCACTGACAGGCTGCCGGGTGACGCGGATGCCACTCTCCCTCCCCTTCTGCCCATGGCCAGAGGACAGAGCGAGACAGCCCATGCTGCTTGGGGTGATCATGGTCTCAGTGCCTAATCGGGGTGTGCTTATGATGAGGGGCTTCTTAGAGTCTGTTTATTGTTTTTTTTTTTTTTAAGATTTTATTTATTTCACAGACAGAGATCACAAGTAGGCAGAGAGGCAGTCAGAGAGAGAGAGGGAAGCAGGCTCCCCGCCAAGCAGAGAGCCCAATGTGGGGCTCGATCTCAGGACCCTGTGATCATGACCCGAGCCAAAGGCAAAGGCTTAACCCCCTGAGCCACCCAGGCGCCCCTGTTTATTGTTTTAATGGCAGATGACCAAGCTAAGATGCCTGAGAGGCTGGGTGGATGGGGGATGCTGGGTGCCCATCTCAGGGGCGAGTTCTCAGGGCTCAGCCGCTGTTCCTGTCTGAGTGGCAAGTGTGAGAGAGTGTGCATGTGAGAGACACACACAGGCAGAGAGACTGCGCAGCAGCATCGAGGCCCTAGGCCCTAGGCTCTGTAGCAGCTCCTTTCATGGGGGTGAGGCTGCGGCACTGCGAGTCCTCTGCAGTATTCCAGTGACACGACAGAGGGGAGGGGCCCCGAGGCTCTGTTCCCCATCCTCCCTGCCACGGTCCTCAGGGTGGACACCCAGGCTCTGGGCTGACGGGGTGCTTGGTGGGGGGATGTCCCAGTCCCAGCAGGGGTGAAGCTGGCTGCCAGCTCTGGGGTAGGGTGGGGGTGAACTGGGGCTGGGGCAGGGTCTGTGGGAACAGCAAGAATTAAGAAAGGATCTGACGGGCAGGGTCAGGCATGGAGCATCCCGATTGGGGCGGGGTGGGGGTCGTCATTTCCAGATCTTTATTCGATGCTTAAAAGTCAGGCACTGGGAAGACCTCACTGGGAAGAGACCAGTTCTTTTCCTGTTGGGGCTTAGAGGCTCATAAAGCTGGGGACTGTCCCCAGAGGGCATGGAGAAGCGGAGCCTTTGTCAGCAGCGGAGGACAGCCGGACAGCCCTGGCTGAGAGTGCCCACGACCACCGTCCCCGAAGACGTTTCCTGCCATCAGCTAAGGTTATAGAGGGAGCCCTGATGGGCCCTGATGGACCTGATGACCTCGGTTTTGTGTTCCTCTGTCTCTCTGGGCCTCAGTTTCTCCATCTGTAGAAGAGAACTTTGTCATTTGAGGGATTGTTATGAGGTTTAAACAGAATATACAAAAGTGCTCTAGAAGTTGGGGCATGCTGTGGAATTACAAGTTCCTCTTCTGCAGGGTGAGCCACAGCCTTCTTATTTCTGAGACTTCTAGAGTCTTGCCATCTCCACAGATGAGAAGACTGAGGTCAGGGGGTGGCTGTCCTCTCTGTGCCTTGTCTTGTGGGGCGTGACGCATCACCACCCAAGTCATAAAGCACGAAGAGAGGCCAGAGTGTCCCTTCTCCTCCTGATGGGCTGACGTGCATGGCGGAAGTCCAATGACAGATCTGGCCTCCAGGGTGGGAAACTTCCCGGTCACAGGGCCTCTGTTCTCTGCAAGACGGAGCTGCGAGTGTCTTCAGATCCCTATCCCGGGTCTGGGTCAGATGGGGTGACAGCGTTCCTTCTCTGCGACATCCTTGTGCAAATCAGATGCTTTCCCCCTTAGCCAATCCCCAATAAAATCAATAACACGCGTCCCAGCTTTCCCGGCCGGGACCGCATTCATCTTTACATTTTCGCCACATCACTGGTTCTCGTGACAGCTCAAGATGTTTTCCTGCTTCTGAGCATCCTTTTTATGAAAAGACTTCTGAGCCCCACAGACGTGTTAACCAGCGGCCCCTCTGCACCCCCGAGCCTTTCCATTTTCCCAGCTCAGCCTCTGCCTCCTCGCTTCTCCCACAAGTCTTTCCACATCATTCATTTTGACATTTAAAAGTTTCCAAGCTTGTTTTGAAATGCCACAAAACTGCCTTTGTTATTTGCGGGCTTTGGAATGCTGGGAATCCCAGGGCACTGGGCAGGAGGGCCTGCCTGCCCCAGGCAGGGCAGGACCAGGGGGCCTGATGTCCCTGTGCAGAGGTGGGCTTTGCAGGCGGAGAGCAGCGCGGCTCCTGTCCCTCCCTCCTCAGGGCCACGGGCCTCAGATGCCTCCTGCTTCCCCGTCTTCTCTCATTCCCACGACGCCAGGCCCTAGTTTGGCTCTTCCTGAGGATCACAGGGTCACCCCAAGTATCCCGGTTGCTCAGGAAGCATATTCTTACTGATCCCATGGCAGGATTTCTTCACCTTCTGCTGGGTTCCTGCCCCTCACATGTCCTCCAGAGTTCAGGAGGGAATGTCAGGGAAGGCAAACCTGCCCACGTTTCGGTGTCCAGCTGCAGAGGCGATCTTCTTATGCGGGCCGGAATGCGGGGCTTGTTTTTATGAGATTTCACGTCCAACTGGCTTTGGCCAAAGATGCCATTTTGCAAGCACGGGACGTTCTTCCTGTGATCTGCTAGTCTGGGCGGGGTGGGGAGGGCGGGCGGTGCTGAGGGCATGGGTGCGGAGGGGGTGGGCAAGCCCGGGTGCAGTGGTGCTGGGGGGCGAGCCCGGGCTGGAGCTGGCTCTGCAGGCGACTGGAATGCCATGTCTGACCGCAGGCTCCCCTCCTGGGCCTGTGCCTGAGCAGCACACAGCATTCCTTGCGGCCCGCGCCTTTTGGAGTTTCCAGAACTATGCAGGATTCTGCAGATGTGGCTGCGCCCCCAGTCTTAACGCGGAACCCACTTCCAGTCCTGTTTTAGATAGCACCGAAACCAGTAAGACCCGCTTCCAGCTTCCTTTTCTCCAGCTGTTCCCAGGCTGTGGGTTCGCGGACTCAAGCAATTCCGCCCAAAAGGCAGGCGTGGGTAACTGCGTTTTACTTTCCCTCCTGAACACACCTGTACTCACATTCACGATCACTCTTCCTAAGGCAAAGCACATTTTATGGGCAGAAAAGGGAACAAAATCAGAGTGAAAGACAGTGCTTACCAAGAAAAGACCAATCTCACATTACATCTTCACTGCGCGCTGGCGAGAAAGAGGGGCAGTGGGTGTTGCTAGTTAGGGGAGCAGCATTTTTGAATCAGAGCTACTCACGCTTCTACAAGAGCTGACACGATTCTCTGGGGGTCTTGTGAAAATGCAGATTCTCATTCATCAGGTGTGGGGCGGGGGTGTTGCTTCTGGGTGAATCCAGCCCCTAGTTCCACCTTTGCTTGGCCAGAGTGCGCCTTGTACCGCCTTGGAAACCGTCCTGTAGTTGATGCGTGCCAGTGAAATACAAAATTAGGTAAAAGGGTTATTTTGCATCAGTTTTCCAACTAGAGACTCTGTTACTGTGTGGACGCAGGCAGGGCTGTCAGAGACCGCTCCTGTCCTGCCAGGGGGTGAGGGCAACCAGGCCCCCTTTGTAGCCCTGCCTGCTTGTCAGACTAATGGCCACCGGACAGTTCCCATCATCCCCCCAACCAGCCAGGCCCAGCACCCGCATGGCCAAGAGAGCTCGCGGGTTTCAAGCCCGGTTGCCTGGACTTTGCCGATGCCAACAGCCACCTGCCCCAAACTTCCACCCTCCCCTGCCGCCCCCTACCACGCTTCCACCTCCGAAGCCAAAATGAAAGCCCAACAGATGTGTGCTGGGAATCGAATGTGGCGGGCCTGGCCCATCGTGGATGTGGCATACTTGGGAGAGGAAGTCATGATTGGGTGGCAGTTGTGACCCTGCTGGTGTTGTATGCAAGTGGGATGGTGTGGACGCATCGTGGGGCACAGGTGTAGCCATGCACATGTGTGGGGTTGGGCTGGCAGGTGAAGAAGAGGGGTGGCATGGCTGGGCTTGGGACCCTGATACATCACTGTGAGGCCCACAGTGGGACGTGATTTGACTTTCTCACCCTGCACAGGCATACCTGACATCAGGGTTTACATAACAACATGCAGTCTTATTGCAAGTGAACACCCTTAAATTAAAAAAAAAATTATAAAATGCTGTTTCTGATGCACTAAATTGATTTCAGGGCCCACTCTTGAGTCATGACCCAGATTTTGACAAATACTCAAGTACCTTGTGAGCCTTTTCTGAAATGGAGACTAATCTAAAATTTTTCAATCTATTGTGGAGTGCAGAGGTCTTTAACGTGAGAAGATATTTAAAAAAATAATGCACTTGAAATTGTGAGATCTTAGCGAAGGGCATCTGTTTCTTTGGTGAATTTGGAACATCTAAGAAAATGGAAGAATGAATGAACTAGCATATTTACAAACACTTAAGTCCTTGGATGGGAGATTTCAGGACAAATAAATTAAAAAAAAAAGTATTATTGGCAGGTGAGGTCCAAGTAGATACAATTAACAAATGTTTTTTGAAATTAAAATTTATAGTAATAGGATAATATGATTGATTTATAAGGAAGTTTTGAAAATATCAGTAATAGAAATGATGATAATGTCAATATTTACTGAGTCATTATATGCCTACTCTATTCAGCATTTTAATTCATAAGATGATCCATCAGAACTTGGTCTGTTTATTTTCCCTTTATTTTCCAAAACAGAATGTGGCTCTGGGGAGATGAGGTGTATTGCTCTGTGTTGGTGATCTTATTTCTTAGAGCTGGGAAGAAGTCTTTTTGTTGTTCTTTTAAAGATTTATTTATTTAAGAGAGAGAGAGAGAGAGAGAGGGCAAGCAGGGGGGAAGGGGCAGAGGGAGAGGGAACCTCACACAGACTCCCTGCTGAGTGTGGAGCCAGACTCGGGGCTCGATCTCATGACTCTGAGATCATGATCTGCGCTGACACCAAGAATTGGATGCTCAACCGACTGAGTCTCGCAGCACCCCCAGAAGCAGTTTTAGGATGGTCTTGTCCAGAGATTTTAAAGTTTTCAACAGGGGCAACACACCATCGGGGAGCACGGGGAAGGTGCGGCGGGCAGCAAAAAGGGGCTGGTGCCCTGAGCCGCTCTGCTTTGGGATCCAAGAAGTCTGCCCCAGCTTGGACAGAGACCGAATTTGATCCAGTTGGATCCAGTTACAGATTCTGGGGAGGGGGCTCATACTGGCTCACTGTGTGCGGCCCACTGTCTTCTGGGTCTGGGGTCATGAAGGGTAAACACGGTGTTTGGGCCTCAACTCCACGGGCACGGTGGAGAGTCTCTGGGAGTCGTGGTCTGCGCAGGTACCTTGAAACTGTGGAAGCCTTTGTTGAAATAAGATCTTGTCTGAGAGCCACACACGTAGGATGGGTAAAGACGAGTTGTTCTGGCAGCGAGTACGGGGACCAAAGTCCTACCAAACGGGCACCCCCTCTGCTGGAGACTGGAAGTACAGTTTTGAAAACTATGGATCTATTTCTACCCCCTGTTTTTATAGAAAAATGAGGCTAAAAAATGGGGTCATCTCCTCTGAGGCGTCAAGGCTGGTCCCTCAGAGAAGATACCGCTGCAACCCGTGGCTGGGACCGGCACCAGGGCCCCGGCTCCTTGTGGAATGTCCACTCTCTGCCTCACTCGTCTCCTCATTCCCAGTACCACGAACACACCACTGCTGGGGAAGCCTTTTGTTTCTTTTTAAATTCCTCTTTTTAGAAAGAAAACCACTTTTGTATTTCTAAGGTGAGTCGATTTTCACTTGCAGAGTTAAAAAGACAAAAACAAAAACAAAACCCCTACACACAGGGAAGGTAAAGGGGCGCCAGAAGAAGACCCGTGTCCCCGGCCAGGAGGGTGGCTGGAGGGTGCCGGCAGGGCCCCCTCGCCGGACCAAGTCCTGCCCGGCACCCTTCAGTCCTCCTCCCTCCTTCAAACATAGGCAAGAGTCTGGTGGCCCAGACAGACGGGTTCTGGTCACCGACCTTGTGTCAGGTTGACAATGTGCTGTGGCGCCTCCCACGGGATGGGGACTTTCGCCCTCGTGCCTCGTAGCGATGCCTCACATGTGGGCAGACAGGCCCGACGAGGCAGCTTGCAGGAACGGGCTAAACTTG